>NW_023270503.1:29055615-29194974 GCF_011800145.1 Mirounga leonina | reverse complement strand
CGGGGCGGGGGCGCCGGCCGGGCGGGGGGCGAGGCTGACGGCGGCGGCGGGGCGGGCGCCCGGCTCAGCGCGCTCCGGCCGCGGCCATCCCGGCGGGCCGGCGGGCCGGGTTAAGAGCCGAGCGGCGAGCACGTGAGCCCAGGGCCCGCCCCCGGCCCCCCCTCCCCGAGCCGGGCAGGGCGGGGGCCGCCGCGACGGGAGGACAAAAGAGGCGCCGCCCGGAGACCCGCCTGCCCGCGACTCCTCGGGCCCCTTCGGCAGGTGCAGGGCAGAGCGCGCCCGTTCCCCCCCCGCCCCCACCCCTCGTTGGGGAGCCCCGAGGACCCGCGGGTTGGTAGGGGAAGGGAGGCAGGGAACACGGGGACCCCGGGCTCTGACCCGGTGACGGCCCGTCGGGGGGCCCCGCGCGGTCGAGGTGCGGGGCGTGGCTGTCCGGCTCCCCTTTGCCCCTCCGGCGCGGTACCCAGGACGGGCTTTCCCTGGACCCAGCCACGAGGGCCCGGGTCGACCGCAGGCTTAGGTGGAGCTGGGAAGGTCGGAGGACCAGGGGCGGGACCGAAGGGGTCTCTCACCCACCCGCAGCAGAGCAGGTCACTGCGGAGTTCTCCCACACCCCGGGTCCAGACCCCTTTCCATCCTGCAGGCTCGTTTTCCAGGCCAAAGATGTCCTCTGCCTCCAGGAGGGCTGCGGGGATTGCTGTCACCAGAGCCACCAGCAAGGGCGGGCCTAGTGCCTCTGGGCTCCTGAATTCCTCCCCTAAATATATCAACTAGCCAGGTCATTTACATGCTGTTAGTATACCCCATTCCTGCCCCTCCCTTGCAGCCCAAATCTTTGAGGAGCAGAAGACACCTCTGGAGCCCCCCAGCTTCCCCTCTCTGGCCAGACTAGGTTGCCTGTCTGCAAACCACCTGACCTTCCAACCTTCCTCTCTCCCTGTGCCGCCTCGCTTAGCTCGTGGGCTCCTGGGTAAGATGGGTCCCCATACTGGGGGCTGGGATCTCTGATCTCTGCTAGGGATCCCAAGAACCAGAGACCTGAGATGGATGGGGGGTGGTAGGGCTTGCACACGGCTGGTGAGGTCCCACATGACCTTGTGCCCAAGGCCAGAGCATCCTCGAAGTCATACTGGGCTGAGGAGCAGGAGTGGAGGCAGGGAACCCCTTCCTGGGTCCTCTCCTTCCTTAGGGACCCAGGGACTGCCAGGGACGGGGAAGCTGTCTCTGGCTCGTGACAGTCGTTTCCCCCCCACCCCTCGCGCTCTATTTTAGGCCCAGAAGAGGTGAGAAGGCAATTTCCCAGGAGGTGCTGATGCTGGGACTGGGGTAACTACCCCCAACCACCACCTGCCACTCCAGACCCAGATGCTCAGCAAGGCTGAGCCAACTGGTCCTTCACTCTGGAGACACCTTGGAAACCTCTTCCGGGGTGTAGGGGTGAGGGGGCTCCCAGGAATGAGGACCTACTATGGGATATTCCCTAGAAACTCAATTAGTCAGGAGGGAGAGATTGTGCTCCTCATTTCAGAAGGGGAAACGGAGGCTCCCCAAAAGAGGTGCCCATGTGAGCTTCCCGAAGTCCCAGAGCTGGCAGTGAGAGGCCGTCTATCCCATCCGCTCCCCAGGCCCCCCAGGGCCAGTTCCCCTTGGCCTGCGTGTTCTGGGCCACAGCAGTGATTCGCGATCCCGTGTGCCTCCCAAAAGGACAGGCGGGGTTTGTCGTTTCACAAGGGGGGGGGGCACTGGGCCTGGGGGAGTCTGGACCCCTCTCCTGACATGACCAAGACCACACGGCATGCCCAGTCTGTGGCCTGGGCCTCTTCGGTTGAGGGGCATTGCTGTGATTTCTGTGGCTCTGGTTCTTTGGTGTTCCTGTTGAGAGTCCTTCCTGGCCCCCAGACTGACTCCTCTCTGGTGGCATCCTGAGGCAGCTCCGGTGGCGGCTCCACTGCATGGCCCTGTGACCCCCAACAGCCCCTCATCTCCCTGGGTGGCAGCTTTAAGCAGGCCCAGCTGCGATCCTGACCCTCCTTTGACCACGCCTCACTCCTGAGCCCGAGGTCCCACCTCCCCTCTCTTGTCCCCTCTCTTGTCGGCCGCGCCTCGCCCCAGCAGGAGCCTGCTTGTTTCTCTCCCCCACCTTCTCCCCTGAGGGCAGGAGCTGTAGAGCCAGCCTCTCTTCAAAGCAGGGGCTCCCTGGGAGGATGCTTACCCCAGGGCCACAGCTGTGGCGGGCTCCTTTGGCCCCTTCTGCCCATTGCTTGTCTGCCCCACGAGGAGGACTCTGGAAATCAGAGGCTCGGGCCACTGTTCTGTCCTGATGCCACCCTCTGGGTCACCCCCTGCTGAGGGAGCTGTTAGGCTCTGGTCCCCACCCCCAGCCCTCCCTCAGGAGCCTCTGCCACCAAGAGGCCTGGGGCCGCCTTCCCTGAAGTCCTGCCCTTCAGCCAAGTTCTTCCCTCAAATTTTCCTGCCCGGGGGCCAAAATGGGCCGATGCGGGGCCAAGATGTAGTCCCAGCAGCTGCAGGTAAGGGAGGGGTGTCTGCGGCCCCTGGCCCCTCTCCTTCTCTCTGCCCCCAAACTCCATCCTGGAAGACATGGTGGGCGGGGATTCCTGCCAAAGGAGGCCGTCCAGGCCCCGTGCCCAGGCTGCGAGGCCGGTAGCAGAGACCATGCCAGGCGAGGGGCAGGGGGTGCCCTGCGAACAGCAGGAATTAGGACTCCAGGCGACCAGTTGGTGTCCCAGTCCTGGTTAAGGGCTGTGTGACCTTGAACCAGTCTCCCAGCCTCTCTGAGCCTGTTTCCTTCTCTGTGAAATGGGGGTTGGCAAGGCCCTTCCTGGCCGTGCTGCTGGGGGCTGGAGTGGCTGGCCTCAAGCGCTCGGGACAGCCCCTGGTGCATGTGCACGTGCACAGGACGCTCCCTGGCCCCAGGCTCGCACTGCCCCTGGGGCCCCAGACGCGCCAAGGAGAAAACCAGCTTTGTGGCCCTTGTGCTGGACCCAAGGGCCTGTTTAGTGGCTGGGGGCCTCGGGGCCCTCTACCCAGCACTTGGGGAGACTGCTCGCTGACATGCTGTTGAGGGGTGGAGCGCAGAGAAAATGCCCCGAGCATCAGGACCAGGAGTGCCTTCTGCTCCCTCCCAGATCCCAGCCCGGCGCCCTGTCCTTCCCACCGGGAGAGAGCCACCCCTCTGACTGGCTAGCTCTCCCGAGGGAGGCTTAGTTCTCCCCGCTCTCGGTCGTCCTTGTGAACCCTTCCTTAGAAATCTGAAGCTCAGGGAGGAATTGGAGGCGCCGGGGGTCCCAGGGACGCCCATCCTTTGAGAGGTTTGTAGTCATGCCCCCAAGGGCCAACATGCTGGGGTGGGGAAGGTGTGGCACCCACCACCGTCCCCTTTCCCCCACGCATGGCATCTTCCTCAGGTTCTGGGGAACCAGCTGTAGGAAAGTGGGGGGGCCTGGGGTCAGGGTGTCTCACAGAGCCCCTCAGCTTCAGCCACAAATACACACTGGGGATGGGGCTGCGGATCACCAGATGGGAGATCAGTGAAAATAAGCTCTACTGAAGGGTTTGGAGGAGCCTCACAGGTACGGGTTGGGGCAGGGGGAGGGGGAGAGCCGATGAAAAGTTTGCTGAGGGTTTATAATATGTGTTAGTGTTTAGAACTTCACAAACAGATCTCATTGTTGCAACTTTCTAGTGAGGCAGAAACTGCCATTACCTCTGTTTTTCAGATTAGGAAGTGTCTCCGGATCCTTGCCAAAGGTCAGTTATGGGCAGGACCCGGATGTGAACTCGGGCCTGTGTAGCCTGAAGGCATACACTATGGGGTTTTCGGGGAATATGGAACCAGGCCTTGAAGAGCAGGGCATTCTTGCTGTCGTTGAGGGGCATTCCAGGTCAGTGACCGAGAGCAGCCTCAGGGCTGGAGTGCCCGCGGTGGCCAGACAAGGGACCAGGAGGTGGCAGAGAGCGGGGAGGAGGCAGGGTGGCTGTAAGGAGAGGCCGGGCAGCAGGGAGAGTGACCAGGAGGACCGGAGTCTGGTGGGAGGGGCTGAGGGGCTGAGGGAGAGGATGCCAGGAGAGGCGCAGGAAGGGGAGCCGGTCCTGGCTGGAGGGACGAGTTTCTAGGTAAGTAGGTCTGTGGTAGTGGCAGGACAGAGGGATACAAGGGACCTGTTGGCCATTAAGTATTTTATTACTGGCAAGAGGGACCCTTGAAGTCATCTCATCCAAGCCCCTCACCGAAACATGAAGAAACCAAGGCCCAGAGTAGTCAAGGGCCTCGCCGGAAGTCACAGTGGGAGCCGGGCTGGGGCTAGGCCCCCTGCATTCCCACCCAGCTGGGGGAAGAGAATTCAGAAGGGAGCCAGGGGCCGAGCTACCAATTCAGGTCCCATCTGTGAAGGGAGAGAGCAGTGCACAGGGCTGAGGACGAAGGTCCCACGTTGGGGAAGTAGGGGTGCCGGAGGACGGGTCAGGGTTCCAGGAACTGACTCAGGCCCGTGCTAAGTGAGGCTGGTACAGAGGGCAGAGGCTGGGGGAGGGAAGGACCAGGCTGGTGGGGGGTCATGGAGCAGGAGAGCCAGGTTCCAAGGTGGAAAAGGAGAGAAGGAAGACGACTTTGGTAATTCTCGGGTTATCCAGTGACCTTGGACCAGCCGAGGCCCGTGGAGCACTTCAGGCAGAGCCTCGGCGGCTTTGGGAGGGAGACGAGGTGCAGACATGGGAGGCAGCAGCTGCAGACCGCAGGAAGTGGCTGGAGAAGGGGTGGGGGGGCTGCCGAATCAAGGAGTGGAGTTTTAGGGCAGAGGGAAGAAGACATGGCAAATCCGAAGAGGAATCTGACAAGGCTGGCCAGGGTGGACCAGAGAGCAGGGACAGTGACAGGAAGGACACGGCTCCCTCCGCAAGAGTCAGATGTGGGAAGGGGACGGAGAGCAGGGGGAGGCGGTGCCTGCACAGTCTGAGTCAAGGTCATCTGCGGAGGAGCGGAAGGGGGTTCCAATAGTCAAGGAGCCACTGAGGGCCACATGTGAGGGCCAGCACCCATCTGTCCGAGCTCAGGTCTCCTTTGGTCCCCTCTAAATTTATTTCCTGGAAGCTGGAACGGAGACATGGATAGGGAGAGACAGCCCTGG
Source organism: Mirounga leonina (assembly GCF_011800145.1). Taxonomy (NCBI): domain Eukaryota; kingdom Metazoa; phylum Chordata; class Mammalia; order Carnivora; family Phocidae; genus Mirounga; species Mirounga leonina. The sequence goes on along the minus strand of NW_023270503.1, from coordinate 29,189,830 downwards.
GCCTTGGCCTGGCTGAGAGGTGATGTCCAAGGTCACAACGGTGGAGATGGGAGGGGAAGGCCAGCCGGCTGTGAGGTCCTGGGCAGATGGCAAGGAGGGTGTTGGCACTGGGTGTGTTGGTCTCTGAGCAGCACGGGAGGATATCCCAGGGGTCTGAGAAAGGGGTGGGGGAAACTTCTCATCCAGAGCAGCGGTGTTGTGGGAGAGGCAACGGGGCACAAGGGAGAGGGCCCCTAGCAGGAGAGCTCATTAGGGCCGAGGAGTTTCCTTGGCAGTGGGCTGTGGGCATGCCCTCTGTAGGCGACCGCTTGGCAGGCAGCAGAACCAAGTCGGTGACCAGAGGAGACAGGACAGATGCAGCCCCCGCCCCCTGCAGCCCTCAGGGACTGGGCCGGGGAGGGTGGTGGCTAATGTATGCTCTCCCACTCGCAGGGTGCTCCCATCCTGCTGGGCCCGTGGCCCTGCTATGGGTCACTGGAGGGGACATTGAGGCCTGACACACTGCACTCCAGCCCTATCCCTTTGCTATTTGTTATTAACAAATTTATTTACAGTTCCTGAACCAAGATTAATTGTGAAATTTAACAGGAATGGCATAAAAAGGCCAAACATGACCTCTATGCGGGTTGTACACAGAGTTGCTCTATTTCCAAAGTAACAACTCAGGTCCTCACCCGCAGCTAGGCCCCCCTTTCCTCCTCCAAAATGTGCCACAGAATAGCACCAGGCTTCTTGTAGCTCCAACATTTAAAGAAACAAACGCACTGAGGCAGAGAAGGGTGAGAAGAACCACAGCACAAAATGCAATAAAAAAAAAAGTGGCCAGAGGATCGATAGCAAACCCATCTCTGTCTCCAGATTAATGGCTTGGCTAAAAGAAATGAGGGGAGGTCCTTGGGGAAGGAGGGAGGGAGGGAAGAGGGTGATGCAGAAGTTGGCAGGTGAACCGCTGACCCTGGAATAGCAGAAATGGGGGGGCAGCCAGGGAAGAGCGGGGTGGGGGGGTCTGGCCATCCCCGGACTCAAGGGAAAGGTCCATTCAGTGCTGGGCTCCCACCAAACGCAGGGGCGAGGGAGCTCTGGGGGCACCGCAGCCAGCCCCTCCTCTGCTTCATATGTTCCTGAGGATCTGTGTGTGTGAGCGTGGGGGGCTGGGGGAGGGACACACAGGCATTTCAGACAGCAGGGGAGCCACATGCTCCTGGGAAAGGAGGCTGGGGTGGGGGTGGGTAACACCGGGCGCAGCAAGAGGCAAGTGCCTCCAGAGGGACAGGAAGCCGGGCCACGGCTCCTGCTGTGGTGGCTTCTTTGCAGCCCCTCCCTCTGCCCCTCCCCCCCCCACCCCCTGCCTCCTGGAGCAGGCAGCTGGCAGGGACAAGCAGGGACAAGCAGGGACAAGCAGGGATGAGCGCACCGTAGCGGGCCGCCCAGTCGGGACACGGCTGGAGGTAGGGGCAGAGAGCAGCCCCCAGCCCACACTCTCTTGGCACGCCCCCAAGACCCGGCGAGTGGGTGGACTGGCTCTGTCGACCCCACAGAGCTCGGCCGGCTGTTCACCTGGACTTCAAAGGCCAGGCCCCGGGCTCTTCCGGCAGGGAGGCCTGAGGCGCTCCCCTCCCCGGGCGGTGTGCAGTGCTCGGCAGAGGTAGCACTAGGATCTGCGTCTCTGGCCCTCAGGCTGGGGGCTGCTGCGGCCCCAGGGCCCCAGGGAACTCCGGGGAGCAGTCCTCTGCGGGTGCTGGGAGACCGGGGCGGGGGTGGGTGGGCAGGACCACTGGGAGCAGCCGGCTCCTCCGCTGGCGGACTGGCCCTCGCAGGTCCCTCTGGGGCCTGCATGTCCACCGCTGAGTGCAGGTGGCTGACAGCTGGCCTGGAGCCAGCTGGCCGCGGACAGGGCCGGGGATGGGGGGGCTGCGGACAGGGCCGGGGATGGGGGGGCTGCACGCTCATACTCCTCAGATCCCGGGGGGCCATCCTCCCCCAGGCCAAGGGGGCTCTGCTGGCCTCTCCGTGGGCTGTCAGGGGAGGGGCTCTGGGACGGGGAGGAGGGAGGCCAAGGGCCTGTGCTCGCAGCCTGGAAGGGGAAGGCAGAGGAGAGGCCTGCCACTGGTTGTCCTGGTGCCACAGGGGCTGCTGGCTCTCGGGACGAAGGAGGAGGCCTGTGGCTGGGAGACCCCTGACCTCTTCTCGGGATTGCCACCGGGGAGCTGAACCTTCCGCTTGTGGCCAACAGGGGCCACGTCCAGGCCGGAGAATTCCGCAGAACCAGAGCGTGTTGGGAGGCACTGGTGTACAGGGCTCTTGGACCCTGGTGTCCCTGAGGGATCTGCAATGACATCCGTTGAGTCCCCCAGCTCCCGGCAGCTTGCTACTGGTCCTGGCACGTGGCCAGCCCCCATGGGTTCGGCGGGTGGCTTCACGCTGCCCTCCGAGCCGGCTCGCTCTGGGGCGCCCGGGGCCGGGAGCTCGTCTTCCTGTCTCATCCCGGGACATGCGGCCCGGGGCCGGGAAGGCTGGCCGGGAGGCAGAGTCTCAGGCCACAGAGGGTCACCATCTGAAGACGGGGAGCCCGGCTGCCTGTGGGGACAGACACCGCCAGTGGGCCTCAGGGCTCAACTCCAGAGCAGGCGGCAAGTTGGGGTCTTCCCGGGCCGGGGCTGGGGGCGCGCGGGGGTGCGGCCCGCAGGCGCTACCCTGGGTTTGCTGTGCTGAAGCGAGCGGCCCACTCTGGGGCTCGGCGGAAGGCCCGTTCTCGGGCTGCCCCTGCAGCGGTGGCCAGGGCTGGCTGCGCCCCTCTCGGCTCTGTGGCCTGTGGTCAGGGCTGGCCGGAGGAACAGGTTAGAGGCTGTTCCATTTAATAACTTTGCAGCGGAGGCTGTGCCCTTTGGCGGCCGGAGAATGCAGCACCAAGCCTGGCTCTCCAAACTGAGCCCAGGGAGCTGAGGACTGGGCTCGAGAGGGGAAGCCACAGCTCCGTGGTGGGCAGCAGGGGAAGCTGGGCTCAGAGGAACCTGGGATTCCAGAACACCTCCTGCAGTCCTCTCTGGGGGTAACTTCTAGAAAGGCAGAGAGATCTTACTCTTTACCCGTCTGAGAGGGACCCAGGAACCCCCCTCTCTACTTCCAGAAGGCCACACGGGCACACCACCAGGGACATGCCAGGAGCAGCAACTGCTCAACCGTGCTCCCCACCCCCACAAACCATGGAAGCAGCCGCGTGCTGGTGGGGGCCGTCCCCGTCAGCTGGAGCCACAAATGGAGGGCTCCCAACCCCCACCAAACCCCGAGAGAACCAGGACAGAAGCTGGTGGGAAAGAGAAAAGCGCCACAGTCTGGTCCCCACTGTCACCAGCCTGAGGGCTCCTTCCCATCTAGAGCGGGGGGCAGCAGGAGAGCGAGGATGGGCGGGGCGCTCACCTGGGGAGGCCGGCCCGGGAGGGGGCGTCAGCAAAGCTGTGGCCGAGCTGGGCAATGACCCGATCGACTTCTGCGTACGGGTGGGCTTCTAGGGCGAAGCCCCGGTGCCGGGTGCTCTGGAGATGCTGCCCGGGGTGAGAGGGGCACAGGGCATTAGACAAGAGCAGGGGGGGATGCGAACGGGGTGGAGGCCGGGGGGCAAGGGTGCTGTCAGAGCAGCCCAGGAGAAGCTGCTCGGCAGGGAGGGCTCACCGCGTGGAGCTCCTCAAAGTCCTCCTGGCAGCACTCACAGAAGCCCTTCCTCCTCCTGGGCAGGGTGCGGGCGGCCGATCGCAGGCTCGGCTCGCGGTCCTTGGGTTCTCTGGGGAAAGCGCGGGGTAGGGGTGGGGGAAGCGATCAGGACTGGGCCCTCAGGGGGCGGACCAAGACAGCTGGGCAGGCACGCACAGGCCTGCCCCCACTTGGGTGGCAGGAGAGGCAACAAGGAAGGTGAGAGCTCCCGGTGGGCACCCCGTCCCGTCCCTGCCCCCACAGGGCAAAGCACAGGTGAGGCCGGGTGCCGGCGCCAGCAGGAACGCCTCCCAGGACAGTTGCAGCTCGAGCTCACACCCAAACCCACATCCCTCTGCCCTGCACGAGGCAAGGGGCAAGGCCTCAGTGGCAGCGAGGGGCCTCTGCTGCTCCCGCCCTCCCCTCCCGAGGGTCGCCTTCCCCAGGCTCAGGCAGTCTCCTCCCTCTCGCCGGCTTGCCCCCTGCACAGCTGCCACCTTCACCAAGGACTCGCCAGTCTCCTTCTCGAACCTGACTTCTCGTCTTAATTTCAGGCCCGTATTTTTAGTGGCTGCTTGGCTGGCTGAGCAAACTCAACAAAGTCCAAAATAGTCTCCTTTCAGGACTTTTCTGAGCATGATGCAAAATCCAGAAAACAGAAAAAAGCTGATAAATTCAACTACATGCAATCTCAAAGAATGTATGCGTGGCAGAAAATGTAAACAACAGACAAATCACAGACAGGGGTGGGGGGTATTTATAACTAATAACACAGAGGGCTCATTCCCAAATATGTGGAGGGTTCCACAAATCAATAAGAAAAGCAAACAGTGGGGCGCCTGGGTGGCTCAGTCATTAAGCGTCTGCCTTCGGCTCAGGTCATGATCCCAGGGTCCTGGGATCAAGCCCCACATTGGGCTCCCTGCTCTGCGGGAAGGCTGCTTCTCCCTCTCCCACTCCCCCTGCTTGTGTTCCCTCTCTCGCTGTGTCTCTGTCAAATAAATAAATAAAATCTTAAAAAAAAAAAAAAGAAAAGCAAACAGTGACCGAAAAGAAAAATGGACGATGGACATAAAGAAGGTTCACACAGAAAGAAATTCAAATGATCAAACATACGAATGTACTTAACCTCATTCATAATGAGAAAAAATGACAATGCAAATCACACCAAGAGACAGTTTTTAACCTAGCAGGCTGGCAGAGGTCGGCATGCGGGACAGCCCAGGTTGGGGGGGGGGGGCAGCTGGGTGCGGGCCAAGGTGCATGAGTGCACACGGGCATCACCCCCACGAGAAGCAATTTGGCCATGTTTATCAACATTATAAATGCAGGAACCCTTTGACCCAGCACCTCCACTTCTAGGAATTTATTCCACAAATTTACAGAGTGAGACTATTCACTGCAGCATTATTTATAACAGCAAAAGCCTGGAAACAATCTAAGTACCCATCAAGAAGAGACTAGTTAAAGAAAATACAGTAAGACCATATGATGGGGGCGCCTGGGTGGCTCAGTCGTTAAGCGTCTGCCTTCCGCTCAGGTCATGATCCCAGGGTCCTGGGATCGAGCCCCACATCGGGCTCCTTGCTCTGCAGGAAGCCTGCTTCTCCCTCTCCCACTCCCCCTGCCTGTGTTTCCTCTCTCACTGTGTCTCTCTTTGTCAAATAAATAAAATCTTAAAAAAAAAACAACAACAAAAAAACCCCACCATATGATGGAAGACCCTGAATCCATAAAAGGGAATGAAGATGCTTTCTAGGGACTAATAGGAAATTAATCTAGAATACATTAAGTGGAAAAGGCTAGATCCAGCTCAGTCAATGTTATCCTACTCTTTACAGAAGAGGAGTGAAGGATACATGATGTACTTCTGTCAACACACACAAACTATCTCTGGACAGACCCACAATCTGGAGATTGGTGGGTAGGTGTGGAATATAGACTTTCACTTTATTTTTTAAAAAAAGATTTGATTTATTCATTTAAGACAAAGACAGAGAGAGAGAGAGAGAGAGCATGAGCAGGGGAAGCAGCAGAGGGAGAGGGAAAAGCAGACTCCCTGCTGAGCCAGGAGCCCTATGCGGGGCTTGATCCCAGGACCCAGAGATCATGACCTGAGCCAAAGGCAGATGCTTAACCATCTGAGCCACCCAGGTACCCCCAGACTTTTCACTTTAAGCCCTCTGTAACTCTTGGGACACCTGAGTGGCTCAGTGGGTCAAGCGTCTGCCTTTGGCTCAGGTCATGATCCCAGGGCGCTGTGATCGAGTCCCGCATTGGGCTCCTTGCTCGGCGGGGAGCCTGCTTCTCCCTCTGCCTGCTGCTCCCCCTGCTTGTGCTCTCTGACAAATAAATAAAAATCTAAAAAAACCCAAAAAACAAAAAAAACCCCTCTGTAACTCTCTAATTTGGAACCAAAATATAATAATTTTTAAATGAAAAAAATTAAACATTTCCTCACAGATTTTCTCCACGCCCCCCCAACCAATCTTGCCCCCCGAGCCTGGGCCACTCTTTCCCTATATTCCTCCCATGCAGACACCAATGCTTCACCATCTCTCCCTCACCACCTCTGCTCCTCTGTAATTGGCAGCCATCCCAGGCCTGGCGCCGCCTACTGGTACCCCTTGCACCTCCTGGAAAGGGATGCAGGGCACCGGGCTGTCACTTCGGCTTGCTCATGGTCTCTGTCCACTGGGAGGACCCACAGGCCCTCCTTGGCCCTGGGAACTCTCATGCGGGGAGTCTGCCTGTCCTGGTCTCCTGGTCTGTGGACTAACCCTGTGACGCAGAGGTTAGAAGAAGGTCCAAGAAGGCATCTGTCCGTCTCCCGAACCACATCCCTTCTGCACTCCACTCGGGGAAGGTTCAAATTCTCACCCACAGAAAGGAGGAACAACCCTACAAGCCCACATGCCTACAAGCTACTCTGGGCCACACAATGTGGCAGGTCCCTGGATTCCCTGCCCCCTAAGTTATTCCTGATGTTTAGCCCCAGAGGCCTCCAACTCTGATGTGCATAAAGGTCACCTGGGGAGCCACTCACAAGAATGCAGTTTTGGGGGTTCCATCATCAGAGACTGTGGTTCTGTAGGTATGGAGTCTGAGAACCTGCATTTTTAATGGGAGCCAAGGGCCCTGTGATGAAGATGGAGTGTAGATCTGAGTTTCAGAAACCAGCCTATTGCCCTCTGGACACAAGTCAAATTCCTTAGTAGGGATGGAGAACACCAAGTAAAACGGATGAAGACTCCTAGTATCTCTCTTCTCTGGGCGAAGTTCCCAGAACAGACTTTGCCTCAGGAGCGAACACATGGCCATTCCCAAATGGGACCAGCAGGCTCCCTGGGGGAAGGGCCGTGCCTGCTGCTGGCCCTTGGTACTCAGACCAGCAACACCCACCTGGTATGATGTGAGCTGCCCGGGGTCATCGCGGCCTCAAAGGGACTTGCATCTTTGGGTCCCAGAAAAGAAACTTCAGGAAAGGACTTAAATTGATGGTGGAAGGGACGAAACTTCCTGAAACACAGAGAACTTCCATTTTGAATACCGTGGGTGGCAGGGAGGGGGGAAGGGGGGCCCGCCCAACCCCCAAGAATCCCAGTCCTGATAAAGTGGCCTCTCCCCCACACAACTCCTCAGTTCTAAAACCAGACCTTCCCCAGCCTTCCTTGTGAGACTGATAACGCTCCCCCTGGCTACTCATCAAGCCCATTTACCCTCCCTGCCTCGTCTGAGCAAAGCGGAACATGTGGTATTAGCCCATTTGACAGAAGAGGAAACGAAGCCCAAAATGTTCTGTGACTTGCCCAAGGGCTCACGACTGGTAAGTGGTCGAGACCAGGCAACAAGCCAAATCTCCCGACTCCTGATCCATCTTTCCACTTTGCTTCCTGACCCTGACCACCTCTGAGGACTCTAGCCTGGCAGGCCTAAATGGAGGAATGTTTAGACGAGAACAATGACTTTCCTATTCCGCGAAGAGGAACGTCTTTGCTCTGGGCTGCTCCTCGGTACCACCCGAGGGGAGGTATTCTGAATGGAAGAGAGAAGCACAGTGAAGGTTCTGGGTAGTCAGACCTATACTGAATGGTTCTGGTGGCTTGCCTCAAGTTGCTCATATTCAAGAGACTTCCAGAGCCAGGGCTGGTGACCTGGGGACCCCGAGCAAAGCCTGATGCGGTAGCTGGGAGGCACGCCGTGTTTGGCGGCAGTAGCCTGTGCGCAAGAGGGGAGTGAGGGCCACGGGCCTCTGGGGGCGGGGCCCACGGTGAGAGCCCTGTGGCCTCGGGGTGGATTAATACATGCGTCTCCTTGGGCTCTTAAGGAGAGGGAGGTGCCCTTCCCGGCCCCGGTACCCCGCTTTCTTCCTCTTCAATGGTCTGTTTCTGCCCAGAAGGCTGCAGAGTTGAGGCCGGAGAGGTTTTGGGCTTCAAGAGAGCTCGTAAACAGAAGCATAAGAAAGCTCGTCTCCACTCTTGCCTACGCTGCCAGGGGTGCCCCAACACGCGTACGCCCCCCCATAAGTGACGTGTGCCAGCCACATGCAGTGCGACGCTGGGGCACTGGCATGTGTACGAGCCAGGACCACAGTGTTTAACTGGTAGTGAAGGGGCTGGGGTGGAGGACGTGCACCCCCTCACCCCACTGGAACTGGAGAACAGAGTACCTCATTATCTCCCTGCGTCCCCTCCACTCATTTCTGGGCCACCAAAGCCGAGTCTCTCCTGTGTTCAGGCGCCAAGAAGGAAACCTAGGTCCACCTGGAGGACAGGCAGGCACGCCAGGCTTCCGGCATCGGGCCTTTCAGCTGCCCTGCCTGAGGCTAAAGGACCCAGAAAGCTCTGGTCCCAGGAGTCTCTGCTGGGTTCACATGGGCTTCTTCTTTAAAAACAAAACAAAACAAAGCCCAAACCCAAAACCAACTTTTAATTTTGAGGTCACTACAGATTCACAGTTTTTGAACTAGTACTTATTGAAGAGTCAGTGATAACCAAGATGACTAACAGCTCATAGGTTATCACCCATGTGCCCTCCTGCTCTAGAAAGAAGGGGCCCTACTGGGGGACAGACAGGGCAGAGCGGGGAGGACACCAGGCAGGACAGGCAGGACACCTGGATTCTGGCCTTGGGCTGAGCTTCATGGGCAACATGGCTGTATACAAGTCCCTTAATTTCTCTGACCTCAGTTTCCCCACTAGGAAAAGGATGGGCTCTCCTCATGCCAGTCTTTCCCAGGCCCTCACGAGATAACAGGTGTCAGCAAAGGGTTTTGCACAGCCAAACAGAAAGGCTTCCAGTAGGGGCGCCTGGGTGGCTCAGATGGTTAAGCGTCTGCCTTCGGCTCAGGTCATGATCCCAGGTCCTGGGATCGAGTCCCCCATCGGGCTCCCTGCTAGGCGGGGAGCCTGCTTCTCCTTCTGCCTCTGCCTCTCTCTCTCTCTCTGATTTTCATGAATAAATAAATAAAACATTAAAAAAAAAAAAAAAAGAAAGCCTTCCAGTACAAGATGGTTTGACAAGGGACTCGCCAACACCAGCCCGAGCACCCTGGCTTCAGCCAAGATGACGGTTACTGGCGCCGTCCGGGGCCAGCACGGATTCGGTAGTGAGGGTCAGTGTGTGCCCAGGGGCAAAGGAGGAGCAATGAGCCTGGGTGGGACACGGGCGCTCCTAAAAGCAGAGCATTAAAAGGAGGTAATGCACACTCAGGGTCACTAACCTCTGACTCACGACCAAGAGGAGGGCCAACTGTGCAATGTCACCTTCAGAGGCTCCTCCTGGTCTGTGGGAGACTTCTCCGTGACAGAGGGAGAGAGCAGCTTCTGGGGAAGACGAAGGTGGAGGGCTGAGGGGCTCCATGACCCCCACATCAGCTTGGGGCCCCTGAGTGCCTGTCCTCCGTGCAGGCCTGGTGGGGCTGAGGGGAGAGAGAGGGGGCCCCCCACCACTCACCTGCTCTCATCTTCGATTTTGAGGAACGGTGCCTTCAGCCTGGCCACTGGAAAGGAAACGCACACACATGAGCCATCTGTCGGCTCCTGTGCAGGGCCCGCACCACACGCACAGGAAACGCTCAGAGAGGCGAGGCTCTGCCGAGGTCTAAGAGCCACGCGGAACCAGAGCCCACGCCACCCCGAAGTGCGCCTTTCCGTTTGGCTGAGGTCAGGCACCCACCCCCATCTCCTCTGGCCTCTACCTAGGGTGCGAGAGGGAGGTCCCCTACTGGGGAGAGGCCGCAGGGTGCCATCCACCCCACAGCAGGGCACAGGACCCTGCCGTGTGTGGGTTCTGGAGGCCGTCAGCCGAGGGTTAGAAACCTGCCCACAGGGCAGAACTCAGCCCCAGCTCGTTTCCGCTAAATGCCTTCGGTCCTTCCCTGACCTTCCCTCCTGCTGTCTCAGAATCCCAAGGGGCCTGAGAACACTCCCAGGAGGAACACTCCAGGAGAATCCTGGGCTTTTTGCGGGAAAGCAGGGAGGAAGAGAGCTGAAGAGTGTTTACGGATCATAGCAGGAGGGCAGTTAAAAAAAAAATACCAAAGGTGAAATCTGGATCCTGGATAACAGGGCAAAGGGCTGCTGGGAAGACGAACTTGCTCAGTTAATCAAGAAATTTATCCGCTATGAGCTAGTTATTCACACAGTTTACAAGATCTCTTAGGTATTAAGAACCATTTCTACTTCTCACAGAAGGCCTGTCAGAAGGGCAGCCAAAGGGGAGAGGGGTGGAAGGATGGGTTAGTCTGGTGATGGGTATTAAAGAGGGCATGTTCTGCATGGAGCGCTGGGTGTTATGCACAAACAACGAATCACGGAACACTACATCAAAAACTAATGATGTAAGTAAGGTATGGTGATTAACATAACAATAATTTTTTTTTTTTTTTTTAAAAAGGGAGCATAAACTCTATTTAGTGATCAGGAAGCTTCCATAAAGGATGTGCCCTGTCTCCAGAAGGCATCTTTAGGAGGCAGTAATAGGTGGTATAACCATTTTTCTGTGCTTGATGCCAGCCATCTTCTGCTTCCCTGTTGATTGACTCCCAGGGTAGAGGAGGAAAAAATGTGGTTTTCTAACCTAGGCTAGTTTTCTTGGCAGTATACTCTGAACTTTTAAGGTAATAGGAAATAAAAACACAAATACTGGATGCTTTGAAAAAAAAAAAAAGAAGGGCAGCCAAGGCAGGTTGGGAGCCCCGGGCGGCCCCAGCAGCCCCTGGACAACCCCCCCAACCCCCCTGCCCCCCCGAGGCTGACGCCTCCCGCCTCAGACCCACTCACAGCTCCGCCAGTGCCCAAGCAAAAAGCAGCCTCGCTCCTCGCAAGGCATCAGCCCCCATTAATTACTTTTTGGGGGCGATTTCTTGTCTTTCTAATTAACTGAGACAGTGATTAAAATCAATTCCCCCACAGATTTCCTTGAATTTTGAACACGAGAGGTGCCAAGTGACTTTTCTTAGCTCCTGCTTGTGCACGAATAAATGTCACTTAAAGAGCATCTTTGGGAGAAACATCCAGGGGGAGAAACTCTCTTGCGGTCCAAGAGGGGCCGGGAGCCGGGCTGTCAATCTGCTGGTTTGTCAATTTCAGGGAGTCTGGCATTTGGGAGAGTGGTAGGCAGCTGTCACACTGCCCACCCCAAACCGCTCCTGAATCAGAGGAAAAGGAAGGCAAACTTCACTCAGCGCCCAGGAAGTGGCAGCGGCTGCATGAGCTCTTGGCACGAAGGAAAAGCTCCGGCCGGGCAGCTCTGGGCTTGCTCACCGATACCCTCCTCCCACCCTCTCGTCTCCAAAGCTCAGGCCCTGCAAACACAACAGGGCAACACAACCTGGACTCACTTCCTGCTGAAGAAAAGCGAGCAGATGCTGCCACAGAGGGAGCCGTGGGGAAGCGTTTAGGAGGGAGGGACTGCAATTAGATGAGCAGAGCTACGACACTGACCTTTTCGCGTTCTTGACTCTGCTGGACACGTTCCCTAAATGGAAAGGGAAAATAGGTTAAGGATTCGAGGAAGCTAGAGGGTCGAGGAAGCGGGCCTGGGGAGGTGAGTCGCTGTGAGTCTGCCCCACTTCGCTTCCTGCGGTCGGCTGGGCCATGAGCAAGGGCAGACCTGACACAATGGCTCCCTCTGCCTCCCCAGGGACGCGATGGGTGGCGAGCCCTGTGTGCGCATCTCAGTGGCAGCTGACTTTGTGGAGGGAATGCAGGGCACAGCGAAGAGCAAGAGCTCCAGGGCCCCCGGGCCTGGGTGCAGGCTGGCGCTGTGCCGCCTGGACTGCGAGCGGCACCCACGCGCCTCGCCGACGTAGCCACGACGTACAGACAAATGCAAGGGGAGGAGGTAATAGACCTGACGCACAGCAGGTGCCCAGACACCTTGCATTTTCTAGGCACTGCTGCTGTTCCAGGTCAGCTTACAGGACAAGCGTGAAGAGCACGCCTCTCGCTTTCCTGTGCCCTGTGTGGTGTATTTGGACCCCGTTGGTCAAAACCAATGTTTAGGTCAAGGTCAAACAAAGCTAGTATTACAAACTAAATGGAAAAAAAATAAGAAATCAGGTAGAGTTCGGGGAGGGGGTGGCAGAGATCCAGTGGGTCCATGACTATGTGTACCCCTGGGCCCACAGAGGTTCTGGATTCTCCTCCAGGCCACACCTCCAGGGCCAACATGACCCAAAGAAGCTTTCCCTATCTCCTTGCATATCAGCAGACTGCACCCAGAACTCACTCTGGAAGACCCCTAAGTACCTATAAAATAGATTATTAAGTGAACAAAGCAAAGTAAAAATACCGTGCATTTGCGTAAAAGGGAGGAACTTCTGACCCATCTGCTCATATATGCATGGACCCTGGGAGGATACCTGAGAAACTGTTCATACTGCTTATCTCAGGGAGGGAGCTTGGTTGCTGGGGAAGAGAAGAAGTTGCAGGGGAGAGAGACTTTCATTGTACAGCCTTTTGAATGGTGAATAATGCAAATCTAGTTAACAGCAGCAGCAGAAACCCAAAGACTCCCAGACCAGAGGGTGCGGAGCAAGGGGGCGCTGAGGCAGGGGGCTCCATGTGGTAGAGCGGTTCGCTCCCATGGTTGGTCCTGCTCCTGGGTGCCAGGCCCTCAGTGGACCTGGAAGGCTTAATCCTTCCTTAGATTCAGGCTGGGTGGATACCGTGGCTTGATAAATCAGCCTGGGCTCTCTTGATGTATGGTACACACAGTTCTAACTCCAGCAAAGGAAGGAAAAGCCAAGTAAGAATTTGGAAGGTGACAGCTCTTTTAAACTGCAACATCCCCTGCCCCCACCGATGCAATCTGCAGGCTCATTCCTGGGCCAAGAGCTGGCCCCAGAACGGCAGCCTGGCCAGCAGGCTGTGAACACTGCTGTTTTATCTAGGCCAGGACTATCCACAGGCAGTCCACGGCCCAGGCCACGGTGCATGCCTCAGTGGACCATGGGAGATTTGCAGGTAGCACAGGAGGAGAGGACAGGGCAATGAGAGGCTATGGACCCAAGGGCCGTGCTGATGACGGAGAGGCCGCACTCCTCGTACTTTCTCCAGGATGACCAATTAGACACGGCTCGCCTGGGTCGGGGATTTACTGAAGCTGTCACAGACTTCACCACTGCAGACTGTCCGTTTCCCTTCAGTTCAGCAGGACGCCCTACCTCTGGCTTCTTCTTTGGCCCTTGTTTCTTCACACACACAGTATCGAGAGACAGCTGCTGCACGTGCATCAGCATTTCTGTGGAGGAAACAAGGGCTGTGGCCAAAGGCTCCCACTCCTCCTCTCCCCAGCACGGCCCCTTCCTGGGGCTGGGGGCTCAACGTCTCACGGACCTGGCCCACTGGATCACACCAGCCTTGCCTGCCACCTTCTGGCTATGTGTCACCTCTGCACCTGCTGATAATAAAGAAAGGGCTGGGTCCTCTATCCTTGGAGAAGTACGTAAGCTGGCTTCACGCTATTTTGTGGCACTGAGTACAACTCTCAAACAGCAGCTGCCTTACGGCTCTCAAGGGCTTTATGGTACCACTGAAGAGCTGCTCCGGAGGGGGGACACCAGCCATGTGATTTACTCAGACGCAGCCTTAGATGCAAGGCCCAGCAGGAGCTTCCCTAATACACAGGAAGGCAGGAAATTAGACCACGTCAGAAATGGCTGATTTTCCAGTGACGACGGAGCCTCCCACATCCCAGGCCAGGACCTTCCTGAGCGCAGTTCTCAAAGGCCCTCACAGATCTCAGGCTGGATCTGGATCAGCCCCCTACACTGTTATTAGGAGAAAACCCTAGACTCAGAGTGGAGCTGGGTATGAGGGCCAGTCACTGCTGCCAATTCAGGACAGCTCTTCTAATGTAAATTTATGACAACCTGCAAATAGGTGGTTACAGTGTGAGACAACCCTACATAAAAGAAAGAACATGAAAAAAAATTTTTTTTAAAGATTTTATTTTTGGGGCACCTGGCTGGCTTGGTCAGTGGAGCATGCGACTCTTGATCTTGGAGTTGTAAGTTCAAGCCCCACACTGGGTGCAGAGATTTCTTAAAATAAAATCTTTTATTATTTTTTATTTTATTTTATTTTTTTAAAGATTTTATTTATTTATTTGACAGAGAGAGACACAGCGAGGGAGGGAACACAAGCAGGGGTAGTAGAAGAGGGAGGAAGCAGGCTTCCCGCAGAGCAGGGAGCCCGATGTGGGGCTCGATCCCAGGACCCTGAGATCATGACCTGAGCCGAAGGCAGACGCTTAACGACTGAGCCACACAGGCACCTCCTAAAATAAAATCTTTTAAAAAAGTAAATAAAAATAGGGGCGCCTGGGTGGCTCAGTCGTTAAGCGTCTGCCTTCGGCTCAGGTCATGATCTCAGGGTCCTGGGATCGAGCCCCACATCGGGCTCCCTGCTCTGCGGGAAGCCTGCTTCCTCCCTCTTCTACTACCCCTGCTTGTGTTCCCTCCCTCGCTGTGTCTCTCTCTGTCAAATAAATAAATAAAATCTTTAAAAAATAAAAAATAAGGGGCGCCTGGGTGGCTCAGTCATTAAGCGTCTGCCTTCGGCTCAGGTCATGATCCCAGGGTCCTGGGATCGAGCCCCGCATCGGGCTCCCTGCTCGGCGGGAAGCCTGCTTCTCCCTCTCCCACTCCCCCTGCTTGTGTTCCTTCTCTAGCTGTCTCTCTCTCTGTCAAATAAATAAATAAAATCTTTAAAAAAAATAAAAATAAAAATAAAAATAAAAAATAAAAAATAAAATGAGGATTTTATTTTAGGAGTGCCTGGGTGGCTCAGTCAGTTAGGCGTCTGCCTTCAGCTCAGGTCATGATCCCAGAGTCCTGGGATCGAGCCCCACATCAGGCTCCCTGCCCAGTGGGGAAGTCTGCCTCTCCCTCTCCAACTGCCTCTCTCCCCCGCTCATGCTCTCTCTTACTCTCTCTCAAATAAATAAAACCTTTAAATAATAAGAAGCAGAAAAAGAAAAAGAAAAAGAAAAAAGATTTGGGACACCTGGGTGGATTCCTGTATTTGTGAAACAGGATCACGACACCAGCTGGAGAGCTGTAGCTCAGGCAAACAAAGCAAACAAAGCAGCATCTCCCAGCACCCGCGCCCTGCTATCACCACTGCTGGTCCACGCCCCCCACCTTTGTGGGTCAACACAGCGAGTGAGCGCATTTGGTTTTCAGCTAGCTTACACTGGCTGACGTCCCTCGAAGAGCGGATGCTCCCAGTCCGTCGCCAAGTCCCCCCCACAGAAGCCCTGGGCAGAAACGGTACCGTCCACATGCAGGATCCTCACTCCCCAGGCGCGGGCACTGGTCAGGAGACTGCTGCTTCTCCCGCCACCTCCCCTGCTGCCACTCTCCTGGAAAAATGACGCAGTCAGGCAGGAGCGAGAGACCCCCCCAAAGCCTGACTGGCTCCGGGTCACCCCACGAAGGGACATCGTGGGAGAGTCTACCCCTGTTCTCGCCGGAGGGGCAGACCGCTGCTTCAGCCACTTGTGACCTGGAAGCAACAGAGGCTTCTCAGAGAGCCATCCGTCAGGAGGTCCTCTGTGAGCCATGTGCTCAGCACACAGCAAGGGCCCGAGAGACAGCAGCGACAGTCGCCGTCCTCAAGCAGGAAGCCGTGCCCGCCTCAGGCTGTCCCTGCCCCGCCGTCGCAGGGCAGCAGCACCACCTTCCCCTGCCGCAGCCGCTTCTCCGTGTCACTTTACCCGCTTCTCTCACAAGATCACCCTAACTCCTCCTCCTGCTACTTAACTTTAATGGCTCTGGATCTCGCAAAAGGGGTAAACAGCTGCTTATAAAAGATGTGCGAAGTCTGGCTTATGTGCAGCGCAGACACGTCCCCCGGCATCCCTCCAAGGTGCTCTTGCTAGCTCTGGAGATGGAAGGATCGGGAAGTCAAATCCAGGCTCTACCACTGTCGCCCTGGGGGAACTCTGGACAAATTGCTTCACTTCTCTGAGCTCTACTTCCTCATTCGTAAGAAGGAAATAAGGACGATCCATGTCACAGTTGTGCATTTTGTGGCAGAACTGCAGAAGACCCTCGGGAGAAAGGTTACGTGCCAGAGGCGCCCGCCTCCCTCGGCTCACCTGGTTTCTGATGGCCTTCTGCAGTAGCTCCTTGCCTCTGCTCCTGGGCACCTGCCAGGAAGAGAAGAACCCTGAGGTGCGCTCTGCGGCCCCCCTGGGCACCGGAGTTCCACGCAGGCGCCGGTGAGGTCTTGGGAGTCCTGTCTCTCGGAAAGCTGGGAGCAGTGACAGCTGAGGAGCAGCAGAGTGAGAGCCTAGAGACCTTTTTGGAGGGAAGGTAAAGCCACACACAATTCCGGGTCGCCCACAGGTAGCTGCAGCTTGGACCCGGGTGGAGAAGGGCGTTCTGCATTTACCCAAGGTCAAAGTGTCGCCAGTGTTCTAAGACCTCTCTCTAAGAGTCTCCGCACCCCCAGCAGAGAAGCCTGGGCCAATTTCAACAAGTCCTCCCTGGTTTACAGAGGACCTTCCTATTGTTTTTGAACCTCTGACACGGAGGTCCCATAAAAAGCGAAACGTATCACAGAAGGGATAGCATGGGGATAACGAGTTGCTGAGGTTTTAGATCCAGAGCTATGATAAAATAGTTGCAGTCCCTGAATTCAAATGAGAGATTAAATTAAACCAGATGAAACTAAAGCCGGAGACTGCCCACAAGGGCTCACCAAGGCTTCCTTCCTTTGTTCAGAGAACACACCTTTCCTACCCAATGAGGTTCTTACCGAGTCTGCAGGCTTCTGTGAAGGCCTGGTGTGGCCGCCCTTCGGATGGGCCATGGATAGTGTCTGTCCTCTGACCTCGCTGGGGCTGGGGCAGCCTCTGGGGCTTGTCCCACTGCTCTCTGCTTTCGCCTCTCTGCGGCTGGACACGATGTAACTTACTTCTTTGCTCAGAAAACCCTCAATTACCTGAAACCAGATCACAGAGGTGGCTGAAAACCAAAATGCAGATGTAGAATCATCAATTTTGAGAGGTTGGGGAAGGAAATCTTGGCTGCTAGAAGTTTCAGAATCAATGTCTTTAAATAGACCAAATGCAGTTCTGTACTGAGCCCCTAAGAAGACATCATCTTGAAACATAATAGGGTTTATATATATATATTATACAGGTTTTTGTCTCCAGAACTGCTGCTCCTGACCCAGCATCAGAAGGCCACAGGCTTTGTTATTTGACCAGTTTGAGTCTGCACAGAGCAAGAGCTCCCTGATGGCGCCCGACAGGATTAGGGGTAGCTTAGTTAGGGGCGCCTGGGTGGCTCAGTCGGTTAAGCTCAGGTCATGATCCCAGGGTCCTAGGATCGAGTCTCACGTCGGGCTCCCTGCTCAGCAGGGAGCCTGCTTCTACCTCTCCTGCTCTGCCTGCTTGTACCCTCTCTCTCTTAAATAAATAAAATAAAATAAAATAAAATAAAATAAAAAGAGGGCACCTGGGTGGCTCAGTCGGTTAAGTGTCTGCCTTTGGCTCAGGTCATGATCCCAGGGTCCTGGGATCAAGTCCCGCATTGGGCTCCTTGCTCAGCGGGGAGTCTGCTTCTCTCTCTACCCCTCCTCCCTGCTCCTGATCTCTCACACACATAAATAAAATCTTTGAAAAAAGTTAAAAAGAGGGTGCCTGGATGGCTCAGTCGTTAAACATCTGCTTTCGGCTCAGGTCATGATCCCAGGGTCCTGGCATCGAGCCCCACATGGGGCTCCTTGCTCAGCGGGAAGCCTGCTTCTCCCTCTCCCACTCCCCTTCTCCCACTCCCCCCGCTCTCACTCCACCCTCTCCCACTCCCCCTGCTTGTGTTCCCTCTCTCGCTGTGTCTCTCTCTGTCAAATAAATAAATAAAATCTTTAAAAAAAATTAAATTTTTTTTTAAAATTAGAAAGAGTAGCTTAGTTAGGCCATGGCTTTCCTGTGAAGACACACTGGGGCATTCAGACACTGCACCTGTGATCTTGACCACACTCCAAAAGGAGCAAAAATATGAAACAAGAAAGGGTCTGGCCACTACTCAGCTGCACAGGTATCTGCTCATCTTATCTGTAAGCTCCTCACAGGCACTGAGAGGGTCTGACTCATCTTTGTATCCCAAGGGCCCAATGTGGTGCCTGAGAAACAAGGATATTTAAGTCATGTGTGTGGGGAGTAGAAAAGAGGGACATAAACACGGGCGAGGTGGTGGATGCTTCATGACCCACTCTGTAGGGAAAAAGCCCTGCTTTGTAGCATGTGCCGATTTCTGGGGGGTAAACTCCCACCGAGGCTGATTTCAAGCTACCGACATGACGTACTGAATGTGGAACTAGAAGGAGATGCTGACAGTTGGCTCCACCTCCAGCGCACCACTAAAAATAAGGCTGGACGACGGCCCTCTCGAAAGGGTGACTGGATGGGAAACGTGGCACTGAACTTAAGAAAACAACAACAACAACAACAAATGTTTAGTTCCTCAAAAAGCTAAACAGGATCTACCACACCACCTGGCAATTCTGCTTCTAGGTATGCACCCCCAAGGAACTGGAAACAGGGACTTGACCAGATGCTTGTACACCCATGTTCAGTGCAGCATTATTTATAACAGCCAAAAAGCGGAAATAACCCAGGCGACCGACAGATGAATGGGTGAGCAAAATGTGATATATACATTCAGTGAAATATTGTTCAGCCAGGACATGAAGTTCTGGACACAGGCTACAACATGGATGAGCCTGGGAAAGATTATGCTGAGATAAGCCAGACACAAAAGGACGATTATTCGAGATTCCACTGATAGGAGGTCTCTTGAATAGGCAAGTTCAGAGAGACAGAATGTAGCTGTGAGTGGCAGGGGCTGCAGAAAAGGGAAGTGGGAAGTTCTTGCTTACTGGTTGCAGAGGGTCTGTGTGGGGTGATAAAAATTGGGGAAATGGTGGTGAAGGTCGCCCAGGCACGTGCATGTAATTCATGCTGAGAACCGTACACTTGCCAATGATTAAAATGGCCCATTTTATGCTATATACATTTACCACAGTTAAAAAGAACCTTTAAAGGTATGGCTTGAGTGAGTGTATCTACCTTCTGTAACATGGCAAAAACAGACGTTAGAGGGTGGGAGGAGGGCAAGGATTTTCCTGTATAAACGTGGTCGATGGTTTCACGGCTGCACAGCAGTCCCACCCCAGTATACCTACTCCCATCAGGAGGCAGAGCCCACTTTTTCATCGCCTTGAATCAGACTCCTTTTGAACAATACAATGTAGGGAAAGATGCTGTAGAGCCTAAGCCTCAAGAGGCCTTGTAGCTTCTCCTTTCACCTTGGAAAGCTACATGAGATCGCCATGTAAACAGGCTGGTTCAGCTTCCCGAATCTACATATGATATTATACATTCCCACAACATACGTAAGAAGCTTCTCAAACGACACATGAGAAGCCATATAGAGGCAGCCAGCACCAACTATCAGATGTGTAAGCGAGGCCAGCTTTGGTCCTTCCAGCCCAGCTGACCCTCCACCCAAATGCAGCTGTAGGAGTGAGTCCCAATGACCCGAGCAAAGAAACCGCCCAGCCAATCCAGTGTCGTGAGAAATAAAAATTTTTCTATCATGTCCATGGCTATTAAGGAAACCAGTTTTGTTTTGTTTTGTTTTGTTTAAGATTTTATTTATTTATTTGAGAGAGAGAGAGAGTGAGAGAGTGCTTTCACGCAAGCAGGTGGTGGGACGGCAGGGGCAGAGGGAGAGAGAGAGAATCTTAAGCAGGCTCCATGCCCAGCATGGAGCACAATACAAGGCTTGACCTCACGACCCTGAAATCATGATCTGAGCCGAAATCAAGAGTTGGATGTTCAGGGCACCTGAGTGGCTCAGTCGTTTAAGTGTCCAACTCTTGATTTAGGCCCAGGTCATGATCTCAGTTGTGAGATCGAGCCCCGTGTTGGGTTCCCCACCCAGCTGGGAGTCAGCTTCTCTCCCTCTCCTTCTGCCCCTCCCCTGGTTCACGCTCATGCACTGCTCTCTTTCTCTCTAAAATAAATGAATCTTAAAAAAAAAGAGAGAGAGAGTTGGATGCTCAACCAACTAAGCCACCCAGGCGCCTCAATAACTTGTTTTATGCTCCAGTTCTAGGGTGGTTTTTTACACAGTAAAGGCTAAATGATAGAACAGACTAAAAGTTCAAAAGTTAATTTGGGGCCAGTTTGGGTGTATAATTGTCATTTGGTACATTCTCCACTGCTGAGTTTCCATATCCCTGAGCTTCTGTTCCTTTGACAATCCTCTGCGTTCCAAGCTTATTCAAGTCATTTCCCCAGCTGCCCGCCTCTTTGGGGCCAAGCACCATCATCCTATTTTCTAAACACTGCTTACTAAGAGTACTACAGGACACACACGCCTTAAAAATATTTTAAAGGACTCAAACACGACGAAGGCTTTTTACCCAAAGTTTTTTTTACCAGTGTTATTTAAAAGAGCTAAAATTTAGAAATAATCTCAATGTCCATAGGGTAACAATTCAGTAAACTAATAATCCACTCAAAAATATTATATTCTCATTACAAATAATGTAAATGAGGGACAATAAAGATAGGACAGTGCGAATGCTTTAAGGTTGTGGGCAAAAAGCTGCTAATCAAACATGTATTCATGATCATAGCTACACAGAAAATGAGCATAAAAAATAAAGGAATGGGGCACCTGGATAGCTCTGTTGGTTCAGCGTCTGACTCTTGATTTCAGCTCAGGTCATGATCTCAGGGTTGGGAGATAGAGCCCGGTGTGGGGCTCTGGGCTGGCATGGAGTCTGCTTAAGATTCTTCCTCTCCCTCACCCTCTCTCCCACCCCACTCTAAAAAAATAAAAAATAAATAAATAAAAATAAAATTTTAAAAAGGGAAAAAGAATAGAGACAGAAGTAGATGAATGTTTACCCAGGTTGGGGGTGTTGAGGAAATTGGGAGTGACGGACAATGGGTAGGGCTTCTTTTTTGGGGTGATGAAAATGTTCTAAAATTGACTGTGTATTCACATAGCTTACATATCTCTGTGAATACACTAAAAGCCACTAAAAAAACCCATTTTATTTATTTGAGAGAGAAAGAGAGAGAGCACAAAGGGAGAAGGATAGGGACAAGCAGACTCCCCGCTGAGTGGGAGCTTGATGTGGGGCTGGATCTCAGGACCCCAAGATCATGACCAAGCTGAAGGCAGCTGCTTAACCGACTGAGCCACCCAGGTACCTCTCACTAAAAACCATTGAGTTGTACACTTTAAATGGGTGAACTGTATGGTATATGAATTACATCTCAGTAAAGCTGTGAAAGAAAGAGAGAGAGAAAAGAGTCCAGAAGAAAATACATCAAAATGATGGTTTTCACTTAGAGCAGTTCCATGTTCTGCAAAATTTCTACAATGAACAGATAATATTTTTTTAACTGGGAAAAAAATTTAACTTTATTTTACTTTTAAATTTTTATTTATTTATTTGAGAGAGAGTGAGAGCAAGAGAGATCACAGAGGGAGAGGGAGAAGCGGACTCGCCGCTGAGCAGGGAGCCTGTGGGGCTCGATCCCAGGACCCTGATATCACAACCCGAGCCAAAGGCAGAAGCTCAACCAACTGAGCCACCCAGGCGTCCCTAAATTATTTTAAAAAAGGGTGGCTTTGGTAAATGTAGCCGTCCCACTGAAAATACTTGGAAGTCACAGACAGAATCCCTCCCCAGCTCCTGCCCTATAACCCACAAAGGCACATGACATCACGGGTCAGATGCAGGTTACATACCCCACCCAGCTGCTGGATGGCCCTCGTCAAAAACTGGAGACTTTTGCCGGTAGGCAGATCCAGATAAAAGGACTTTCCAGAGAAGGGGTGCTTCCCAGTGTCTGGTGAACTCTTCCGGCATTTTTCCAGACAACTGGAAACTCCCAGCCGAGTCCCTAGAAAAGAAGGAGAAAAGGTACAAAGTGAGAAGCATGGGCTAAGAGAGTCCCGCGAGCCAAGCGATGCTCATCGACAGCCTCAGCATGGTGTGCCCCAGGTAGGCCCCGGGCACGTAAAGATGAATCTGAGACTAGCGTTCCCGCCCTCGTGAAGCTCAGATGTGGAGAAACCAGAACCCTCGTACGTGGATGGTGGGAATGTAAAATGGTGCAGCCACTTGCGAAAACAGTTCGGCAGTTTCTCAAAATGCTAAACATTAAGTTAACACATGACCCTGCAATTCCACTCCTAGGCATGTACCCTGAAGAAGTGAAAGCGTATGTTCAGATAAAAACTTATACAAGAAGGTTCATAGCAACATGGTTCATTTAGCCAATAGGAAATAATTCACATGTAAATAAAATGGTAAGTGGAAATGTGGTGTATCCATTCAATGTAATTTTATTGGGCAATAAAAAAAATTGAGCCACTGACACCGGCCACAACTAGGATGCTGAACCTCAAACACATGCTCAATTACAAAAGCCAGATACAAAAGACCACATATGACTGCATTATTTTATTTTATTTTATTTTTTTAAAAGATGTTATTTATTTATTTGACAGAGAGAGACACAGTGAGAGAGGGAACACAAGCAGAGGGAGTGGGAGAGGGAGAAGCAGGCTTCCCGCGGAGCAGGGAGCCCGACGTGGGGCTCAATCCCAGGACCCCGGGACCATGACCTGAGCCGAAGGCAGACGCCCAACGACTGAGCCACCCAGGCGCCCGTATTTTTATAAATCTTCTAAAACTGTTTGATTCCACGAGTTCCTGCATCGCTGCTATCTATTGCCCTGTCAGACTCTCAGTTGGACCTGCTCAGTTAAACCCTGCTTGCCCTGGTAAGATGGTGTTTTTCTTTTTCTGAGCTCCAGATCACTTATTGTCTGTCCTCATGGTATTTTCAGCTTCATATTCTTGTTTATTCCTTCAGGGTGAACCTCTGGACTCCCCATTAGACTGGGAACTATTTAGGGAAGAGATTTTGACTTACGTATCAGTATCATTCCCATAAACCAGAGCCTGCTCTCCCGTCCTCAGCCAGCACCTGACCTTCAGGCACTTAACTTCTGGCCCCCTAAACCTCCCTCCTCCTGAAAGTCCTAGGTACAGAGCCAGAAAATACTGGAAAGTCAGCTTGGCATTTCACAGAGAAGACTTCTGTTGTGAGTCCCTGCCTCTGCTTCTTACTAGCTGTGTAACCCTGGGCAAGTCACAATCTCTCTTAGTGTCTCCAAATCTCTATCTCTTCACTTCTGAAATAGTGATAACAATTAGTACCCATCCCCCTTGGACAGTCCATACGGAGTAAATCAAATACTGCAAATTGTGTCAGGTAATGATATTGGGGGGGATATTCAAATACTTAACCTGCACCAACCACTCCGTATGGAGACTGGCCAGAATTATCTGATTTAGCCATAGGAGGAATACCCGCTGACTGTCAGCCCGGGGCATTATTCTAACTATAGCCATTCTGGATCCCTCCCCAATGCCAACTTCTCCAGAATGCTTGCTTTTCTTTTCTTTCTTTTTTTATTGAAGTATAAATAACATACAACATTGTTACTAGTTCCAGGTGTACAACCTAATTCCATACTTTTATAGAGAGCTCTCTCAGAATTAGTCCTTTAGACTTCTAAACAAGATGATAAACACACAAGGCCCACTGACTTTCTCCACAGAAACAAATCCTAGGGAAGCCATGGAAGTGAGAAGGAATGAGACGGATGCCAGACCCGGACACCGGGGGCTGGGCGGACAGCAAGCCCAGGGCAGAAGGGTGCCAGGATGTGAAGGTGGGTGAGAGACTGGGGAGTGCTTTCTACTTGTGCTGTATGGGTCACTGCCTGCCAGGGGCCAGTGCCAGGCAAGCAGCCCCGTACCCACCAGAGGCAACAGGGTCACATCGAGGCAGTGCCGGAGCCCAGCTCAGGGTGAATATGCACATGTGTATGAGAAACAGGTAACAAGAGGTCAAGGGGACCGTGAGCTGGCAGGCATCTGAATGAACCTCCCTCCCGACCCTCTATCTGTCTGGTGAGTTAGGTAATTACAACTCAAGGAGACAGCTCTTGACAACAAATAGCACAAGGCACTGTGTGTGAACTGGAAGGGCACAGACTTGCTGCAAACAGGGAGTGACTGAGCCCATGTTGGAACCAGGGGCTCTCCACCTAGGGGTCGTTTTTCTCTACTGTCCCACCCTCAGTCCCGACACTCAGCGGAGGGGCAGATGACAGGGTCGAGGCTTTTGCATCTGCGTCCCAGAAGCACGTTACCAATCAGAGTGGCTGTCTCCAGGGGACATGGGCTTATAAGAAAATATGAGGCAACTAAAGAAAGCAAGTACTATAAAAGATGTTTTCTCTGGTACAGGTTGTCTATCTGTCATAAGTAATGGATCAGACAAAGAATTTTAAAGTATAATAAATCACCTCAAAAAAGGGAGAATACTGGAGGGTGGGAGGATGGGTTAGCCCAATGATGGGTATTAAGGAGGGCACGTCTTGCATGGAGCACTGGGTGTTATACACAAACAATGAATCATGGAACACTACATCAAAAACTAATGATGTAATGAATGGTGACTAACATAATAAAAAAAAAAGGGAGAATACTTGAAATATAAAACAGGAACAGCAGGTAAAGAACTGGAGATAAATGACATGAAAAATACAATACTTAAAAAAAACCTCATATAATAAAAAGATAAATAATCCAACTAAGAATGAGCAATGAGGGGCACCCGGCTGGCTCAGCTGGTGGACAGTGCTGCTCTTGATCTCAAGGTCATGAATTCAAGCCCCATGTTGGGCATGTGCATACTTAAAAAATACATTAATTTAAAAAAGGGTGGGGCATTTGGGTGGTGCAGTTAGGTTAAGCGTCCTACTCTTGACTTTGGCTCAGGTCATGATCTTGGGGGGTTGTGAGATGGAGCCCCAAAACTGGCTGGGCATGGAGACTGCTTAAGATTCACTCTCCCTCTGTCCCACTGTCCCCCAACCCCTTGACTGTTTTTGAAATGTTTGTGTTAAGTCTGAAATTATTATTTTTATTAAATATTTATTTATTTGAGAAAGGGAGTGTGAGCGGGGTGGTGGCAGGAGAGAATCTCAAGCAGGCTCCCCAGTAAGTGTGGGGCCTGATGTGGGGCTCGATCTTATGACCCTGAAATCATGACCTGAGCCGAAACCAAGAGTCAGACACTCAACCCACTGAGCCACTCAGACGCCCCACTATGAAATTATTTTAAAGTGAAGAATGAAAAAGAAAAAACCCAAACCCTCAATAGGTGAGTTAAATCTTGCAACGTAGTGTGAGTTGGTGGCTCAGGTGGAGGAACTCTTCCAGAAGGTATCAGGAAGAGATAAAGAAGTGGACAAGCAAGATATTAAGAAAGGCAGAGGACAGAAACAGAAGTGTGAGCAACATCACAGAGGGGCTGCAAAGGCAAAGAAAAAAAAAAATAGAAGAAAATATCTGAAGAAATAATGGTCCGGGTTTCTGAATGCATGTGGAGGGTGAATACAAGAACTTCTGTTCCCTCCCCAAATGCCGCTAAAACGACAGAGAAAGAATAAAAATGGACAAAGGCACTGGCAAGAAGATGACAATAGGCAAGAGGGAGGCCTCTGAATTGTGGAAGCTGGAAAGCAGGGAGGAGCCCAGAGAAAGTGGCATCTGAAGCCAGCAAGAAGCTGGAGCTGAAAGGCCCGCACCTGGAGGGACCAGAGAGAGAAGGCTAGAGTGCAAGACAGGGGCTGAGAGGGGCGCCTGGGTGGCTCAGTTGTTAAGCGTCTGACTTTGGCTCAGGTCATGATCCCAGGGTCCTGGGGTCGAGCCCCGCATCGGGCTCCCTGCTCTGCAGGAAGCCTGCCTCTCCCTCTCCCACTCCTCCTGCTTGTGTTCCCTCTCTCGCTGTTTCTCTCTCTGTCAAATAAATGAATAAAAAAAAAAATCTTAAATAAAAAAAAAAGGAAGAAGACAGGGGCTGAGAAAGAGGTATCAGAAAGCCTTTACAACAACAACAACAACAACAAAGAAAGCCTTTACAAGGAATGGATAGCAGGACACCCAGAACCCTCTCCCACCCCAGCAGCAGACTCCAGCAAAGGTTCTTCGCTGGGGGAGATTTTGGTAGAAACATTTTTGGTGGAGTGGGTGTGCTTCTAGCCAGTAGAAGCCAGGAATGCAGCTTCACATCTTACAGGGCACAGGATAACCCCCTACAACAGAATTATCTGGCCCTAAATGTCAATAGCACTGAGAATAAAGTTCCCTGGACTAGAGGAAATGGAACACAGGTGAGAGCAGGGATAAGCCAGTGAAAACACAGAAGATTAAGAGGATATCTATATACTGAGTGGTGAGACCTGTAAACCTCTTCCCCTATGGAGCTCCCAGAATGCTAACCACCATACTTATAACCCCCAGTGTGATAGTAGTAGGAGGTGTGGCCCTTGGAAGGTAGTTAGGTTTAGGTGAGATCATGAGGTAGAGTGTCCCGTCCCACCCCCCCCAACTAACGGGGCTGGTGTCCTTATAAAAGAGACCAGAGCTTTCGCTCTCTCCATCCATGAGTACATAAAGAAGAGGTTATGTGAACACGTATCGAGATGGTAGCCATGTGCAAGGCAGGAAGAGAGCCCTCACCAAGAACTGAATCTACTGGCACTTTGATCTTGGACCACCAGTCTCCAGTAATAGGAGAAATAAATGTCTGTTGTTTAAGCCACTCAGTCTGTGATGTTTTGTTATAGCAGCCTGAGCTATAAGACACCTGTCAGGGGCACCTGGGTGGCTCAGTCATTAAGCGTCTGCCTCCGGCTCAGGTCATGATCCCAGGGTCCTGGGATCGAACCCCGCATCGGGCTCCCTGCTCGGCGGGAAGCCTGCTTCTCCCTCTCCCACTCCCCCTGCTTGTGTTCCCTCTCTCTGTCAAATAAATAAATAAAATCCTAAAAAAAGAAGAAGAAAAATGAAAGCTTTTAACAAGAAATCTGACTACCAAACAAACGGAAAAAAGACCTTAGAGGAAACAGAGACAATACAGGAAAGCAGAAGAAAAGAGAAAAAAGAAATACCACAAACATCTCAGAGAGATAAAGGAATGCACTGCCTTCCATAAACACATAGGCAACTATAAAAAAGGAAACCACAAAGAAGAAAAACCTTTTAGGAACTGAGAAATCTTACAGAAATAAATTTCATATAATGATTGGAAGTTAAGCTGAAGAAATCCTCCAGAGAAGAGAACAAAAGACAAATAGGTGGAAAGTGGGAGAGAAAGACAGGAAAACCAAAGAATCAGTCCATAAGATCCAATATCTGAACAATACAAAGTTCCAGAAATAGAAAAGAAAGAAAATGGAGGGGATGAATCTCACAGAAATAATGTTAACAACTTCCAGAACGAAAGAAAATGAGTTTCCAGACTGAAAGTCTCCACCAAGTGCCCGCTCCATGAATGAAAAAAGTCCCACATCAGGGCACATTGTCAAGAAATTTCAGGATATTAAGGAGAAAGGATTTTGGCTTCATTTCAGGCCATATTGGAAACCAGTAATTTAAAAGCCTTCCTAATACAAAATATCTAAAAATACTGGCTACATTATAAACACAAAACCCATCTAACTGCTAAGTTCACAAAATAAATAAATAAGAGGACTCCACAAATGTCCCGAATGATGAGAAAACTGAAAACCACAGGGGTGAAAGCTAATGCTGACTGCCCTGAGGGAGTTTGTGGGCTTAAAAGAAAAGGATTTGGGATTGATGAGTCAGATGGGCCCAGGAGATAAGGTTTTATACCTGCCTAAAGGGGGGAGTTAGAATTGAGAAATCCTGCATGAATCTAGGAGAAAAGGTAAATCAGAAAATAATCTACTCACTAAAAGAGACAAAAGGGGAATACTGTCTATATTAGCCTGGGCTCTGCATGACAAAAGTCTTCTCTGAGAACTCATAACCACAGGCCTCCCAAGAAGTTGGAATTCAAATTCACGTTACTTATGTGGTCTAAGAACCCATTACCACCACCATCAGAGAAATTAAAGTAAAAAATAATTCCAGCTTATAACATCTTTGGCATACTTCAAATAACCAAACGCAAAGCAATTCTAGAGGTTGACAGCTTAGCTCAGGGTTCCAAGAATTTCCTCAGATAAAGCATCATCAAACATTAACTCACCCTCCAACATTATAAAACACATGAAGGAAACAAACCACTGTGGGTCAGAATCAGCAGAAATAAGAGACAGCAAAATTAGATGCCCAGGAACTTCAAATAGAATGATCGGATATAGACTACAAAATAATTACTTAAATTATTAAATGCTTTATTTCACTAAAATCAGTATTTAAAATAAATGTCAACTTAGAATTTTATATCTGACTGAACAATTATTCAACAGTAAGGGCAAAATAAAGGCATCTTTCTTTCATTTTTTTCTTTTCTTTCCTTTTTTTTTTTGAGGGCAGGGGAGGGATTGAGGGAGAGGGAGTGAATCCTAAGCAGGATCCATACCCAGCATGGAGCCAGACACTGGGCTCGATCCCACAATCATGAGATCATGACCTCAGCTGAAACCAAGAGTCAAGAATCTAAAGCTTAACCAACTGAGCCACCCGTTTTTCAACAAAGAACACTGAAGGCATTTTTCAAACAAAGAAAACCCATTTATCCCCAACCACTTCTTACTAAAGAACTTCGCAGAGGTGTACTTTGGGATGAAGGAAGCTAGACCCAGAAGGACTGAAATGCCAAAATTTGGCAAAAATATGTATAAATCTAAACAATCACTGACTGTATAAAACAACAATAACAATGACTAATTTGGAAGTAAAAAAAAAGACAGACAATAATCATATTGTTGCTAGACGGGGGCAGCGGTGGTTCAGAGACAGACCAGTCTAGGTGCTTATTGTGTTCAGGAGGAAGGTAGAAATATTGACAGCATCAGACTTTGCCATAGTATACTGGAAGCTACAAGAAGTGGAAAGTGGTTGAATCACTGTATTGTACACTATACTGTACATTTGAAACTAATATAACACTGGATGTTAATTATACTGGAATTAAAAATTAAAACAAAACGATTTGTACACTTAAAAAAAGTGGAACATGTCTTCAAAATTCTGGGGAAAAATGATCTTTAGCTGAACCATCATTCAAATGTAAGGTAGAATAAAGAATTGTCAGGGCGCCTGGGTGGCTCAGTGGGTTAAGCGTTTGCCTTCGGCTCAGGTCTGATCTCAGGGTCCTGGGATCGAGTCCCGCATCGGGCTCCCTGGTCAGCGGGGAGCCTGCTTCTTCTTCTCCCTCTGCCCCTGCCCCCCCGCCCCGCCACCAGCCACTCGTGTTCTCTCTCCCTCTCTCAAATAAATAAATAAAATCTAAAAGAAAAAAAAAAAAAGTGAAGAATTATCAGACCTGGAGGTCTTGAAAAATTTATCTGTCATGTACCCTTTCTCAGGAAGCTATATTAGATGTGCTCTACCAAAATGAGGAAGTAAATGAAGAGAGAAGAAAATAGGAATTTGGAATATAGGGGATCCTACACAGGAAAAAAGCAAAGGGAAATCCACAAAATGATGAAGGGAGATTCTAGGATGAAATCAGTGCAACAAGCCTCAGCATAGCTGGACCAGACTGGAAGACTAAGACAAATGGTTTCAGAAGGTATGTCTTTCAGACAAAGAAGAAACTGATGGATTCTTTGATGAGCTTGAAGGTATTGAGGGAAGGTTTATAATTCTGGTAGAATCTGGACATGAATTAGTGATCATTCATAGAAAATGAAGCATATTTCCTACTTTACTATATGGGTCATCTGTAAATAACCATAATAATGATAATGCAAATAAATAAATGACCAATCAAAAATGACTATGTATAGGGGCGCTGGGGTGGCTCAGTGGGTTGATCTCAGCCCAGGTCTACCTGAGGGCCATGAGTTTGGGCCCATGTTGGGCTCCACTCTGGGCGTAGAGCCTACTTAAAAAAACAAACAAACCAATCAAAACAGACTTCATATACACTGGGAGGAGAGAAGAGGAGGAAAATTGTGTTTGTGTGTGTGTGTGTGCGCTGCAGGTGAGTGGGGAGACAGAAAACATATTTTCCATGCTAGGAAGTCAATAGATATAATTTAAGTTGAAAACAACAAAAGCAGTATGAGCATGCTATTTAGAAATAAGTAGGTAAATATTAGAAGAATTAGTGAAAACAACTGTAAACAGTGGCACCCTAGGGAGTGGCAATCAGGAGGAACAACTCCAACTCTAGGTGTGTGAGAGAGAGAGGGGGAAGACCTGGCCTTTTAAAATTATGTAACCATCAAACTGTAACAAATAAATTTAAAAACCCTCTAAAATTCACAGTCATACTACAGTGAATTTTAAGAACAAATATAAAGAGAATCATCTAAAATGTTCTAATGAAAAAAGCAGGTCATGAATTAGTGATCATTCATAGAATGATCAGTCAATACATATACAGTCAATGATTTTGTTTTAATTTTTAATCCAAAGGAACAAGAACCAGACCAACATCAATTATCAACAGGCTCTACTTTTTGCAGGAAGAAAATACCATTTTTCAGTGTGCTGAAGAAAAAGAACTTTGACTCAAGAATTTTAACACAACGGTGACATCAAAATATTCTCAGGCATACAAGCCTCAGAAAGTTTATCCCATAAAGCCCCCTTTTGAAAACACTCTTGGTGGGGCGCCTGGGTGGCTCAGTTGGTTGAGCGACTGCCTTCGGCTCAGGTCATGATCCTGGAGTCCCGGGATCGAGTCCCGCGTCGGGCTCCCTGCTCAGCGGGGAGCCTGCTTCTCCCTCTGACCCTCTTCCCGCTCGTGCTCTCTGTCTCTCATTCTCTCTCTCTCTCAAATAAATAAATAAAATCTTAAAAAAAAAAAAAAAAAAAAGAAAACACTCTTGGAGAAAAGTTCCCCCGCAAAGGAAGAGTAGGTAACTTAGTAAAGTACATTACCGGTTCAAAGGCAACAACCAAAGCCTGTTACCTGTAACAATCCAAAACTAAAACTAAAGATACTGAAAGCAGTGGGAGGGGGAGAGGGGCACCTGGGTGGCTCAGTCATTAGGCGTCTGCCTTCGGCTCAGGTCATGGTCCCAGTATCCTGGGATCGAGCCCCGCATCGGGCTCCCTGCTCGACGGGAAGCCTGCTTCTCCCTCTCCCACTCCCCCTGCTTGTGTTCCCTTTCGCTATATCTCTGTCAAATAAATGACTAAAATCTTAAAAAAAAAAAAAAAAAAAAGAAGTGGGAGAGGGAGTATTGAGGGAAGTGAGCATGTGCTGAAATACTTACCTATTTCGGTGAGTTTAGGTAAAAATAACCATGAATGTGGGCTTAATAAGGTACTCTATCCTGATTCCCCATCTGCTAATCTTGTTCATGATATCAGACTGAAAGCTCTTATTTGACCTTTAACATGAATTCCTAAATGATTTCATGACATCCCACCATCTACACACACTCAAAACCACTAAGAAATTAGAAAACCCCAATAGCGCTAACATTCTCGACCTTTCCATCCCAAGTGACTCTGCTGCAGGAGCAGCAACTTCGACCTCGCATCCCTAGTTCTGACCTGTTACCTACCTAGGTCCGGAGCCCGGAGCCTACTCTCCGCCATAGAACTCTGCAGCTCAGAGAATCTGCCGTCGCCTGAGAAAGGACAAAACAACAGAACCACCTTCATTAGCCTTCGACCTCTATCCTCCCCTCCCCCCCGCCTCCCAATTCCCGCACAATCCCCGGCGCGGCTCCCGGGTACAGCCTCGACTCCATCCAATCCGCATCCCATCTCACCTCCTGCGCCTCCTCCAAGGTTCTTGTCCCTCCGTCCCACCGCCCCCACTAGGACTCTGCGCCCTCAACTTCCACGGCCTCTTGGCCACCCTTGTACATTTCAGTTCCCGTGCCTCCCTCCAGGTTCTTGTCCGCTCAGTCCCCCCAGCCCCTTGAGACCTCGGCCTCCTCAATTCCTGGGAGCCCTTCCCGGCCCCTCTACCCGCCTCAGCTTCTGCACCTATCTGCTCCCCAATTCTCGTGCACCTTCCCCAGCCCTTATCCTCTCTACACTCTTATGACCCCTTCCGCCTACCTTCTTACCCCATCTTCCCCTTCCCGGCATCCGTACCCTTGCCTGGCTCCCTCCTCAAGTTCCCGGCTCCTTCGCGGCCTCCGTACTCCTTCCTCAAGGCCTCCGCGTTATATTCGCGGGCTCCATGAGCGATTTCAGACGGCCGCGTGCCGACGGGAACTGCACGAGTACCTTGTCAGTCTCCCGGCGCCGTCGGCCGCGGCTTCGGTTTAAATTTCCTGTCGGCTCCGCCCCCTAAACGAGCGCAGTAGCTGTGAGGGTCTGCCCTACGGTGGCCCTGCGAGGTCAATGTTAACTCAGCAAATCCTCCCTTTCCCTCTTCCTTTTCATTTCCGCTTTCTCCATCCGTCTCTTCATTTCTTGGCTTGTCTTTGCGTGGAGATACACTGCGCCTTAATAGACGGGAAGTTGGGGACTAGTGGTAGCCTGGTCTTAGTGATTCTTCACACTGAACAGGTTGGAAATTCCTGGGAGTTAGATAATAAATAACAAAACAAGACTATTACTTATAGAGCATTGACAATTTACAAAAAAAAAAAGAAAAGAAAAAGAAAGAAATTGACGTACACATTATTTCATCTTCACATCTTTGTTACCCACCCAACAAAAAAATTTCTCAAAAGAGGTGCTCCCTTCTTCACTTGCCCCAACTCCCATAATTAGCCTTTGATCCTCACCTCTCCACTAAAACTGTACTTGTCCAGGTCAGCTATAACTTCCATGTGCCCAAATCCTACGGTCATTTTGCTATACTCATCCTATCCGACTTCTAGAACACTGAAATAGACTATACCCCACTTCTTGAGCCAATTTCTTCATTCTGCTTCTATTTCTACCAGTTTTCACCTTCCCTCAATGGTTCCTCAATCTCCTTTGCTGGATCCAAAGCCATTGTTTCACCTATAAATGTTGCAGCATGCTGAGGCTTTAGCCCTTAGCCCTCTTCTCTTCCATATTAACACTTTCTCCCTAGGAGATCTCATTCAACTCCTTGGCTTTACTAGAGCTCTATGCTAATGCCTGCAGAATTTCTATCTCTATCTCTGACCTCTCCCTTGATCTCCAGACTTATATACTCAGTGGCTACTGAACATTTCTATTTAGATGTCTAACGGGCACCTCAGGCTTAATATGTTCAAAACAGAACATTTGTTTCACTCACCCACCCCTCAAAAAACCCACCTATTCTCCATCTCTACATGTCATACAATCCACTCAGTTGCTCAAGACAAAAACCTAGAAGTTTTTTCAGTATTTGCCCTTATCCCCACCCCCACTCCAAAAACAAATTCTGCCAACTCCAAAGTATATATTGAATCAGACCACTGCTACTGGAGCGACTGGGTGGCTCAGTCGTTAAGCGTCTGCCTTCGGCTCAGGTCATGATCCCAGGGCCCTGGGATCAAGCTCCGCATCGGGCTCGCTGCTCAGTGGGAAGCCTGCTTCTCTCTCTCCCACTCCCCCTGCCTGTGTTCCCTCTCTCGCTGTCTCTCTCTGACAAATAAATAAAATCTCAAAAAAAAAAAAGACCACTGCTACCATCTAGTTCAAGCCACCATACCTTCTGGCCCAAGCACTGTGTCAATTTCTAACACAACTTCTACATTTTTTTTTTAATTAAATAAACTCTACCCCTAATGTGGGGCTTGAACTCATGACCCTGAGATCAAGAGCTGCATGCTCTACTAACTGAGACAATCAGGTGGCCCAACACTACTTTTACTCTTGAGTATCTTCCTACATCTCCTCAAAGTAATCCATTCTCCATGCACAACTGGAATGATATTCCTTAAACACCATGGCCCAGAGATATATATATATATCTCTGTATATTTTATATATATATATATAGTCCTTAAACACCATGGCCCAGATATATATATATATATCTCTGTATATTTTATATATATATATATATACAAAATACATATATTTTGTATCCCCTCCAGCAGGGCCCCTCCCTACACTAGATTATACATACCAGTCCTGATGAACTAAAGCTTGCCCATGTGACTTGCTTTGGCTGATGAAAAAAGAAAAAAAATTGACATCACTTCCAAGCACAAGTTTTAAGAGATAGGATCATTTACCAAGTTCTTTTCACCCATCACAATGACTGGCAATGTCCTAGCTAGAGGCTGACCTGCCAGTTTGGGTTCCTCAGTGAAGATGACATAGAACAGAACCATGGGCAACCCCAAATGGATTTGTAGCATAGGCAAGAAATAAACTTTTGTTATTTTAAGCTACTGAGATTTGGGTATCATTTGTTACATCATATTCTAGTCCAAGGTTCCCAAAGTATAGCTCAGCCCTTTCAAAAGCTTCTTTGAAGTCAAAACTATTTTTACAATAACACAAAGACATTATTTTCCATTTTTTGTTCTCATTCTCTCACAAATAGTTTAGTGGAGTATGCAGAAGCAAAATTAAGAATCTAACACTCGGGCGCCTGGGTGGCTCAGTTGGTTAAGCGACTGCCTTCAGCTCAGGTCATGATCCTAGAGTCCCGGGATCGAGTCCCGCATCAGGCTCCCTGCTCAGTAGGGAGTCTGCTTCTCCCTCTGACCCTCCTCCCTCTCATGCTCTCTGTCTCTCATTCTCTCTCTCTAAAATAAATAAATAAAATCTTAAAAAAAAAAAAAAGAATCTAACACTCTTCTGTCAAACCAGTTATTAAAAAGATTTGGAGAAATGTAAAACAATGTCATTCTTCTGATTATTTTTGTTTTGGAAAATATATATATATTTTAAAGTTTTATTTATTCATTTGAGAGAGAGAGAGTCCATAACAGGGGGCGGGGGCAGAGGGAGAGTGAGGCAAGCAGACTCCCTGCTGAGCCGGGAGCCAGACTCAGGGCTCAATCCCACGACCCTGAGATCATGACCTGAGCTGAAACCAAGAGTCAGATGCTTAACTGACTGAGCCACCCAGGTGCCCCAACAATATACATTTTTTTAAAAAGATTTTTTTATTCATTTGGGAGAGAGTGCAAGCAGTTGCACACGCGGTTGGGGGGCGGGCAGAGGGATAGAATCTTTAGGTAGACTCCCTGAGGAGCATGGATCTGGATTTGGGGCTCGATCTCAGGACCCTGAGATCATGACCTGCGCTGAACCCCGGAGCTGGATGCCCAACTCACTGAACCACCCAGGTGCCCCTATGAACAATATTTTTAAGCGTTAGTTTCTAATGTGGTAAATATCAAATATTTTATTTTCTAAATATATATACAAATATATAAAATATGTTTACATTTATAAACTCAAATTTAAAAATACCCACATTTGTGGTGTCTGTCCCCATTGGATGGGGGTCCCCAAATGTGGGGTGACTCAATCAGGTGGAAGCCAGTGGCGCGGGCAGTGACAGGATTCACGTGAGGCAGAACAAAGGAGATAGAAATTTATCGAATACACCCCAAGGGAGCAGCGGGCAGGGCCACAAAGGAGAGACGGCCTGCAATGAGGCAATGGGTTGGGGCTGTTTTTCAAGAGGGAAGGTGAGCAGGTATGAGAACATACAGAATTTTCCATTTTTTGGTACCTGTGCCTGGTAGTAAGTAGCCCATTGGTTAGTTAGGGCCTATGGGTAGTTTGAGGTGGGTGCCCTGGGCCTGTCTGTATTTACCCAGGGGGTTGGGGTCACTGTGGGCCCTTCTACCTTACTCAGGTTTCCACTGTTCAAGCCTGTTGCCTAAAAGCCACTGAAACATTGTGGTAGCCAGTCTCCCAAGATGGCCTGCAAGGGCATACATTTCCTGGCAGTCACGATCCCATCAAATAGGGCTATGTATCAGTAGAATATTGAGGAAAGAACAATGTGCCATTTCTGAGGCTGGGTTATAAAACATTTCAACATCTGTATTGCTGTTTCTTGGATCACTTGCTGTGGGGGAAGCCAGCAATCATGACATGAGGACTCTCAAGTATGCATGTGGAGAGGCTCTTGTGGAGATGGAGAGGCATGGAGTCCTCCTGCTAACAGCCAGCACCAACTTAACCACTAATGTGATTGAGCCATCTTGCAAGGAGATTGTTCAGCCCTAGCCAAGCTTTCCGAAGACTGCAACCTCACAAGAGATACCGAGACAGAAAAGCCTAAGCGAGCTGCTCCCAAATTCCAGTACCACAGAAACCCAGTGAAAATCAGTGATTGGTGGTAAGTCATTACATTTTGGGGTTAGACAGCAACAGATAACTGATATACACATCAACAAAAAAGCTGTTTGGGGTCCCCCATTATGGATCAAATTACCCTCCCTCTCAAAACGACCCAGTGGCTTTCCCTGTTAGCTCCTCCGACCAAACTTCCCGTGTCTTGAATGAGCCCAACTTGTTGCTGCCTTAGGGCCTTTATACCAACAGTTCCATTTCCCAGCTCTTCTCTTTCCTTTTAGGCATCAGATCAAATCTCATTTATTTGAGAGAGGGAGAGAGAACACGAGCGGCTTGGGGTGGGGGGGACAGGGGCAGAGGGAGAAGAAGCAGGCTCCCCATTGACTCATTTTCAGATAGGACTTTGGAGACCACCCAACCTAACAGCAGCTCCCCCATTTCCTATTTTCTTCATAGCATTTACCACTGTCAGAAATTATCTTATTTGTGTACTGGTTTGTTGTCTATATTTCCCCAGCTAGAATGCAAGCCCATAAAAAGGACCTTTTCTGTTTCACTTACTAATATATCCCCAAAGTAAAGAACCCAGTGGGTGCTTACTATATATTTGTTAAATGAGCAAATGACTGAATCTCTCTGATCTTCAGTTTTTTTATTTGTAAAATGAAGATAATATTATCTACCAGAAAGTGAGCTTTCAAATATTAAACGTGTGGGGGCACCTGGGTGGCTCAGTCGTTAAGCATCTGCCTTCGGCTCGGGTCGTGATCCCAGGGTCCTGGGATCGAGCCCCGCATCGGGCTCCCTGCTCAGCGGGAAGCCTGCTTCTCCCTCTCCCACTCCCCTTGCTTGTGTTCCCTCTCTCGCTGTGTCTCTCTCTGTCAAATAAATAAATAAAATCTTTTTAAATAAATAAATAAATAAATAAATAAATAAATAAATAAATAAATAAATATTAAACGTGTGTTTAGCACAAAGTCAGTGACCAGAAAAAGGTAGCTTTTACTACTTGGCAGAAAATGTTTTGAGATAGTATTCAAAATTTTCTTTCTCACCATTTTTCTCCATTCCTCAGGGGAAGTGCTTAAAAAAAAAAAAATCAGCTCATATCATCGAACAAGGACTGATTTTCCAATATCTAAAAAAAACCTTGTACAATGGGGCACCTGGGTGGCTCAGTCATTAAGCATCTGCCTTTGGCTCAGGTCATGATCCCAAGGTCCCGGGATCGAGCCCCTCATCAGGCTCCCTGCTCCGCGGGAAGCCTGCTTCTCCCTCTCCCGCTCCTCCTGCTTGTGTTCCCTCTCTCACTGTGTCTCTCTCTGTCAAATAAATAAATAAAATCTAAAAAAAAAAAAAAAAAAAACTTGTACAAATAACACAGAAAAGAAGAACAACCCAGTTGAAAATGGGTAAGAGAATATTCATGGAAAAAGAAATACAAAGAACATTCAAATACACTCAACCTCACTTAAAATAAGAGAAATGCAAATTAAATCTGCTCTGAAATGCCACTTTTCATTTAACGGACTGGCAAAGGTCAATTTTGCTAGAGAGTGCCCAATTGCCTTACATCGGGGTTGTATCGGCCTCTATGTAGGGCAATTGGGCACTCTCTAGCAAAATTACAAATGTACATATCTTTCCACCCAGCAAGTTCATTTCTAGGAGTTACTCTACACATACACTCACACATATGTGCTAGGACTTACATAATATCTACTGCAGCACTGCAGTATCTACCAGCTCTATGGTGTTTAACCAGAGAAATACTTAAAAAATAATGACACAGAAAAGGGATGCAGATATATATATATATTTAATTACTTTATTTTATAAATCTTATGTAGTGCTTATTTATGATATTCAAAGCACTTTCTAAAAAAGATTTTATTTATTTATTTGAGAGAGATAGAGTGATCGAGAGAGAGAGAGAGAACACAATTGGGGAGGAGCAGAGGGAGAGGAAAAAGCAGATTCCCTGCTGAGCTGGGAGCCTGACATGGGACTTGATCCTGAGACTCCAGGATCACTCCAGGATCATGACCTGAGCTGAAGGCAGACGGTTAACCAACTGAGCCACCCAGGTGCCCCTTAAAATGCTTTAAATAGTAATTACTTTAATCCTCATAAAACCCCTCTGAGGTGGGTAGTTAACTACACCCATTTTGTACATGGGGAAACTGAGGTTATAACTGACTTGAAGTCACACAGCCAGAAAGTGTCAGTGCTGGGATGTGAACCCAGGCAGTCTGACTTCAGACGCCATGCTCTTAACACTGCTCTGTGCTGCTTCTCGGTGTATGTTGACATGGACAAAGAAAACCGATACACCAATATTAGAATCTGACAAAACTGATTTTAAGAGGTAAAGAATTATTAGGGATATAGGTGTCATTGCTTGATGATAAACAATTCACCAGGAACTAAGTAACCTAGTATTTATACGAATCTAACAACATAACCTCAAAATATTTAAGGCAGAAAAAAATATTTAAGGCAGAAATACAAGGGAAGGGGCACCCGGCTGGCTAAGTTTGTAGAGCATGCATATTCATTTAAGGTCATACAATTTCCCTCTAGTTACTTTAGCTGAATTTTACAGCTTTTTATTTTATTTTATTTTATTTTATTTTTTTTAAGGATCTTATTTATTTATTTGACAGAGAAAGACACAGCGAGAGAGGGAACACAAACGGGGAGTGGGAGAGGGAGAAGCAGACTCCCCGCCGAGCAGGGAGCCCGATGCGGGACTCGATCCCGGGACTCCAGGATTATGACCTGAGCCGAAGGCAGTCGCTTAACCAACTGAGCCACCCAGGTGCCCTTATTTTATTTAATTTTTAAAAAAAGATTTTATTTATTTATTTGACAGAGAGAGAGAGACCGCGCGAGAGAGGGAACACAAGCGGGGGGAGTGGGAGAGGGAGAAGCAGGCTTCCCCCTGAGCAGGGAACCCCGATGCAGGACTCGATCCCAGGACCTGGGATCATAACTCTAGCCAAAGGCAGATGCTCAACAACTGAACCACCCGGGCACCCCTAAACTCATTTTTTATCTAAAAGAATAAAAACAAGTAAGCTTTGCTAATCATTCATAAGCGAATTGACATTGGTGCCCTCCCTGGGCCTCTCTTGTCAGACATCCTGCGTTATGTAGTAAGGCAGGGGAGTTATCTGGGGAAGGGGGAAAGGAACCTTCATATTTGGAGGAGTATTGTGTTTTTTTCTTTCAGTTCTGTGATGTTTGTGTTTTAGTATTCTATGTAGTTTACATATGCCCAGATGGATGGATTTACAGATTATGCAATCTGGATTTAATTTTCCTAACCTTCCAAGGGGACAAAGGATTTAACAAAAATTTGTTAGAAGAAGCAAGATTGAGATTACTCACAAGTGAATACTTCAAGTACAAACACTCAGGTTCAATGAAAATCCAACCAGTGCTGAGAGGGAGGCACCTGACCAACCAGTGAAAAAAAATCACTGACGTTAAAGAGAAATCCTTGCCAGTACTGATCCTTAACACTACTGAACTGTACACTTAAAAATGGTTAAGATGGTAAATTTTATGTTAGGTACATTTTACCATAATTAAAAAGAAAAAAAGACGTGGGGAAAGTAATGAAGCATATGCAACCATTTTATTTTCACTAAGGATTTTCGTAATATGTATGATATTTGTAATACGTTATGTACCTCACTTTTTTTTTGTAATCTCTATGCCTAAAATGGGGCTCACACTCATCACCCAGAGATCAAGAGTTGGATGCTCTAACAACTAAGCCAGCCAGGTGCCCCTATTTACTCCACCTTTTAAAAAAGATTGTATTTATTTATTTGAGAGAGAGCAAGTGAGGAGAGGAGCAGAGGGAGAGGGACCAGAAGACTGCGCTGAGTGAAGAGCCTGATGTGGGGTTTGGTCCCACGATTATGAGATCATGATCTGAGCCAAAATCAAGAGTCAGACATTCAACTGACTGAGCCACCCAGGCGCCCCTCTTCACTTTCTTTAAATTAAAAATTACTTTATTGCTAAAAAATGCTAACCATCATTATTCACTTTTTAATGCCCCCTTTCATAGTTATCTTTTGGATGTCTTATGATGGAATACTAATTTGTTATAGTGATTCATAAATAAATACACATTCATACATTAGACATGCATAGTGAAATATTTTTCCTGCTAAGACTATGTGGCAAAAATATGTTTGATGTTGGGTGCCTGGGTGGCGTAGTCAGTTAAGCGTCAGATTATTGGTTTCAGATCAGGTCATGATCTCAGGGTCATGAGATTGAGCCCTGCATCAGGCTCTGCACTCAGTGGGGAATCTGCTTGAGATTCTCTCTCTCCCTCTGCCCCTCCCCACCGCTCATGCTCTCTCTCTAAAATAAATAAATAAATCTTTTAAAAAATGTATGTCTGATGCTTACTGGCCTAGAGAAACTTGCCCACAAGCCTATAAAGAGACATATATAAGAATGTGAATTGAAGTACTATTTGGGAAACCGGGAAATAACCTAAATGCCCACCAACAAGGGAATGGATCAACTGGGATATATTCAAGCAGTGGAATACTATAGAGTGGTTTAATGAATGGATAAGGGCTACTTGTATCAACATAGGTAAATATTTTAAACAATTTTATGTGGAAAAAAAGCACTCTGCAGGATGAAAAGTCCAACATGCAAAAACAATGTGACATATTGTTTACAGATACATATATATGTATGGATAAATACATATACATGTTGTAATATATACTATGTTTCAAACATTCCAGAGGAGGATAAACACTAAATTTAGGAATAGTGGTTACCTCTGGGGAGGAAGGGAAGAAAATGAGATTGGAGAAAGTATTCAGTAAGTTTTATTTCTGAAAAGAAAAAAAAAAAGATGCAGGGTAAATAAATATCTCACAATTTTATTTTTTTTTAAAGATTTTATTTGAGAGAGACAGAGAGAGAGAGAGAGAGAGAGCATGAGTGGGGGGCGGGGCAGAGGGAGAAACAGACTCCCCACTGAATGTGGAGCCTGATGCAGGGCTCAATCCCAGGACCCCGAGATCTTGACCTGAGCCAAAATCAAGAGCCGGATGCCTAGGGATGCCTGGGTGGCTCAGTCGGTTGGGTGTCTGCCTTCAGCTCCAGTCATGATCACAGGGTTCTGGGATCGAGTCTCACATCGAGCTCCTTGCTCAATGGGGAGCCTGCTTCTCCTTCTGCCTGCCACTCCCCCTGCTTCTCTCTGACAAATAAATAAAATCTTAAAAAAAAGTCAGATGCCTAACTGACTGAGTCACCCAGGCGCCCCGCTCATAATTTTAAAACAAGATGTCTTGAAACTAGTCTCCTTGAGTTCTCCTCCTCAGTGACAACCATTCTCCTACCCCTTGTGTATCTTTCCAGAGATATTTTATGCACATGCAAGGACACATATGTATATGTATTCCCCCTACCCACCTTCTTTTCAAACATAATTGGTAGCAAACATTACATACTGTTCTGAGCCTCACCTTTTTCTTTAACAATGTATCTTGAGTTTTGTTACCTGCCAGTACATAAAGTGCTTCCTCCATTTTTACAGCTGTCCATACTTCTTTTTGTGGCTTTTTTGAGCCTGTCTCCCATTGACAGGATGGAGACTATTTCTGTCCTTTCACTACAATAAGCATCACTGTAATGAATATCCTTATAAATAGGTCATTCTGCACACATGTATGTACTATAATAAATTCCCAGAAGTAGAAGTGCTGGGTCTTTTCAAATTGCCATCCAATGAGATTGTACTGATCTACTTCCTGCTCCAACATTTTCCAGTGCCTGCTACCCAATCACAGATCAACACAGTATATTATCCACCTTTTTTTTTTTTAAAAGATTTTATTTATTTGACAGAGAGAGACAGCAAGAGGGAACACAAGCAGGGGGAAGCTGGAGAGGGAGAAGCAGGCTCCCCACTGAGCAGGGAGCCTGACGCAGGGCTGGATCCCAGGACGCTGGGATCATGACCTCAGTAGAAGGCAGACGCCCAACGCCCAAGCCACCCAGGCGCCCCATCATCAGCCTTTTTGATCTGAGACGTAAACATGGTATCTCATCTCCAAGTTTAATTTGCGTATTTAAAAAATTATGTGTCAGCATTTTTTTATAGTTTAAAAAGTAATTTTGATTTTTTCTGTAAGCTTTCTGTCACTTTTCCAGTTGTATTTTTTTTTTTAAAGATTTTATTTATTTGAGAGAATGAGAGAGAGAGAGAGCA
This sequence comes from Mirounga leonina, assembly GCF_011800145.1. Classification (NCBI taxonomy): domain Eukaryota; kingdom Metazoa; phylum Chordata; class Mammalia; order Carnivora; family Phocidae; genus Mirounga; species Mirounga leonina. The sequence goes on along the minus strand of NW_023270503.1, from coordinate 29,147,128 downwards.
TGAGAGGGGGAGGGTCAGAGGGAGAAGCAGACTCCCTGCCGAGCAGGGAGCCCGATGCGGGACTCGATCCCGGGACTCGATCCCGGGCCTCCAGGATCATGACCTGAGCCGAAGGCAGTCGCTTATCCAACTGAGCCACCCAGGTGCCCCACCAGTTGTATTTTTTAACCACAAGTGATTACTTTTGTAATAAAATAGCCAATGAGGATTTTTTTTTAAGATTTATTTATTTAGGGGCGCCTGGGTGGCTCAGTTGGTTAAGTGACTGCCTTCGGCTCAGGTCATGATCCCGGAGTCCCTGGATCGAGTCCCGCATCAGGCTCTCTGCTCGGTGGGGAGTCTGCTTCTCCCTCTGACCCTCCCCCCTCTCATGTGCTCTCTCGCAAATAAATAAATAAAATCCAAAAAAAAAAAAAAGTCTGTTAGGAAGACTCATCTGCCGCGTTCCTGAGCGATGACGCAACCGCGCCTACGCCAACAGGCGCCCTATTTAGAAGGTGCAAAAAGCCCAGGCCGACCGCTGCAGGTCGATTGGCTCTAGGCCCCACCCGCCGGGCTGTGGGTTCTCCTTCGGAGCATGCGCAGTGGGCCTGCGGCGCAGCCCGTCAGGCACTGCGGTAGGCGCCCTGGAGGCCGGCAGGACCCTGACCCCAAGATGGCGGCGCCCAGCGAAGTGCCTGCGGCTGCCTCCGGAGAAGGCGATGGCGGGGGCAGTGGCTTTGGGTCGTGGCTGGACGGACGGTTGGAGGCGCTGGGAGTGGATCGCGCCGTTTACGGTGCCTACATCCTGGGTGTCCTGCAGGAGGAGGAGGAAGAAGAGAAGCTGGACGCTCTGCAGGGTATCCTCTCTGCTTTCTTGGTGAGAAGCCCGGACACGTTCCTCCTTTAGCTTCCTGGCGGCCCCTGTCAGTACTTCGTAACCCCTTTCCCATACCTGTTGTCCCAGACAATTAGTGGTTTCACCTGGGAGAGGGTATTCTGAGCTCTTGGCCGCGGGGGAAGGGGATTGCTCACCAACCAGGGTTTGGGGAAGTCAGGAGGTTGCAGGTGCATAGAGAATGGATATCCCTTATTCCTGGGGAAACGGCCCTTTCGGATGCCTGCGGGTGAGTATTCTTCGGAAGGCGCTGAAATGTCTAAATGAGAGTTTTATCATAAACGCATAACAACCAATTTCATTCCCATCCACTGACAGTGTTCAGAGAGGGGAATCAAGTGCTCTGGGATGTCTGTGCTCTTTAGGAGGCAGTGCCCAGGGCTGTCCCATGACAAAAGCCTGCAGGAAGTACCCTCTCGGTTCCTGTTTTGGAAGTAAGAGGCCAAAAAAGGTAAGTTGGCAGTGAAAATCTAGGTATAGGTCTAGGCCGGAACTGAAGCAAATATTGTGCTTGACCTTTTATAGTATTTAGAAATGCAGTAATCATCGGTGTTTGCTGGCGGAGGTGGCAAATAAGGTCAGAGTTTTAAAGAAGAGAGATAAACTTGGTACCCAGCTGCTTAGAAGCAGGTTCAGAAATGTGTATTTTAATCTGTGTTTAGGTAGTAAATCACCAGGTTGTCCACTTTTCCAACCTGACCATTCTGCTGCCTTCATCTCTGCTTACACTTAACTTGGTGGAAACACCGTTCAATGATTGGGCAGATGGTTGAAATATAATACTAATGCAGCTGTCCCAGGTCCTCCTGGCAATGTCCCCCTTTTAGTCCCAAAGCCTGCTCTGGTGAGATTGACCTATAAATGGGAAAGCTTTAACACAGCTTGTGATGCAGCTCCTAAATTCAATGGACATAGAACACTATGGAGTAAATTTTCCTGGACCCTGATATTGCAGGTTGTTGGAGGGGGGCGAGGGTAGCGTGAGGCAAGCAATTTAAGTTAGTTTTTATTTCCAGCTTGGAAGTCTCTAAAGACTCCATGAAAAAGAAGTTGAAATAACTTGGGTACCCATTGGTACTAGCTCCTTGACTTGTTCTTTTCATGGTGTCATTATTTAGAACTGCTAAAGGCAGGCATGAATTTGCTTAGACTATTAAGTCTCTTGGTAGAAGAGAGAAAAGTTATCTAGAACCAGATTTGGTTCTTTATATCCGCTTCTTGCTTACATGAACTACAGAAGACAGACTCCTTTCCCCCTCTCTCTGCCCAATTCACACACTATGCTTAATTTTCTCTTGGTTTTCCCAACCCCTTCTATATAAGAAATGACTTTGGGAAGAATTGGCCAGGAATTATATGGTGAGGCAGGGTTCATGAAACCACTGAGAAACAACTTTATAGATCAGCAAGGCCAATGAATGTGGTATATATCGAACACATAATTCATAGTGCTGCTTACTTTCTGTCGGTCAGGCTCTGTATAAAAGCCACTGACTGTTGTACCAAATCCCTTTCCAGGAAAAACAAAAGGCATAGCCAGATCAATCACCAGATTGGGCTAGGATTCAATATTAGGAGTTAAGAAATTTGTTAGCAACAATTTGAGTTAAGATTCAAGAACAATGTATCTTGTCAGGAGCAGATAACAGTTAATCAAAGCTTTTTATTATCCTTTTTTTTATTCCTTCCAGTAGCATTTGTATTGATTGATTGATTGATTCATCAAGTTTTTATTGATAGGGTTACTCTCTGCAAAGCACTGCTCTACGTGGTTGGGGTACCTCAGGGAACAAAACAGAAATCCCTGCCCTCACCAGGTGACATTCTAGCAGGGAAAAACTTAATCAGTAAATTATATAGTATGTCAGAAAATGATAAGTGCTAGGAAAGAAGGAACATTATAAGAAGATCAGGAGTGGAATGGAGGGGTTAGTTTTAAATTTTAAGTAGGATTATTACATTACTTGGGGTATTGCATTTTATGGCAGCTGTTTATTTTATTTTATTTATTTTTTAAAAGATTTTATTTATTTATTGGACGGAGAGAGAAGCAGTGAGAGAGGGAACACAAGAAGGGGGAGAGGGAGAGGGAGAAGCAGGCTCTCTGCTGAGTAGGGAGCCCGATGCGGGGCTCGATCCCAGGACCCTGGGATCATGACCTGAGCCGAAGGCAGACGCTTAACGACTGAGCCCCCCAGGCTGCCCCATATGGCAGCTGTTTTTTTTTTTTTTTTAGATTTATTTATTCATTTGAGAGAGTGAGAATGAGAGAGAGTACATGAGAGAGGGGAGGGTCAGAGGGAGAGGCAGACTCCCCACCGAGCAGGGAGCCTGATGTGGGACTCCATCCCGGGCCTCCAGGATCATGACCTGAGCCGAAGGCAGTTGCTTAACCAACTGAGCCACCCAGGCGCCCAATGGCAGCTGTTCATATACCAGCCTTCTAAATTGTCAGTGTCAAGAGACCCGGGGCTGTTTCTCATTCATCTCTTACCACTCATCTTAGTGCCTTCAACATGGCAGGCACCATCTGGATGAACAAATGGATGGATGAACTCTTTTGGTCTGGGTGAGGAGAAGAGAATAAACCACCTTGTCCTCCAAGGACACCCTTTCTCTTTTGCTTCTCTACTCCTTTTCCTTTCATTTCTTCTTTTGCTTTTCTTGTTGGGGGGCGGTCCATGAACTACAGAAACTGGGCTAAAGAAGTTCTGTATGTTTGACTTGTGTGCTTAAAGGATGCAGGGTAGAAGATGGAATCCTTTGTTGGGTACAAAATAAGGAGATCCAAAAAAGGGGTTCACCTGGCTGGCTCATTCTGTTGAGTATGCCACTCTTGATCTCAGGGTTGTGCGTTCAAGTCCCACATTGGGTATAGAGATAACTTAAAAAAAAAAACAACAATAAAATCTTTAAAAAGTCTGTGTTCTGCCTCTCCTTGCTTTCTTTGAGAGAAGGTATCATATAATGGTTGAGAACCTGGGCTTGGAGGTAGACTGTTTGGGTTCAAATCCTGTTTAATCCATTTGTGTTTTTTGTTTTTTTACTTGTATGACCTTGGGCAAGTTACTTAACCTCTGTACCTTGGTTTCCTCTATAAATTGAGAGTAGCAATAGTGCTTATATCTTGGGATTGTTTTAAGAATTCTTACCTGAGGGGCGCCTGGGTGGCTCAGTTGGTTAAGCCACTGCCTTCAGCTCAGGTCATGATTCCAGAGTCCTGGGATCAAGCCCCGCATCGAGCCCCACATTGAGCTCCTTGCTCTGCGGGGAGCCTGCTTCTCCCTCTCCCTCTGCCTGCAGCTCCCCCTGCTTGTGATCTCTCTCTCTCTCTCACTATCTCTCTCTCTGTGTCAAATAAATAAATAAAATCTTAAAAAAAAAAAAAAAGAATTCTTACCTGAAGTATTGAGAACAGTGCCTGGCACATGAGCTGCAGCTCATTTTGAGGGGTAGAACATGAAGATGGTAGGCAGCCGTAATGAAGATGGAGGGAAATACCCGTATTTGTTGAAGTGCTTTTTCTTTGCCAAGCAGGGTAGGGTTTTTTTACACATTCTCATTCATCCTCACTAAATTCCTGACAAGATGTGAAGCTCAGAAAGTTAAGAAACTCGTTCATAGATCTGGGTTTGACTTTAAGTATGTCTGATACTGAAGCCAACATCCTTTTGTTATACCATGCTAAGGAGGAAGATTGGTCAGCATGCAGAATATGTATGCTTGTGTAAAATGGATAGGAGACATCTACTCATTTATCACCTAAAGCGGTGGGGTCAGCAAGGTCATGGATATGTTCCAACATGTAAGTTGATAATCCTTGGAGAGTATACTGAGTTGAGTGTATCAGCCAAGGAAGATCTCACAGAGGAGAGTTTTAACTCGGGCAACAGGTTTTTGCTCCAAAAGCATGAGGAAGACCGTCCTAAGTTATTGTGAATCCTTTCCCTTGGCGCTTGGCAGGACGGAGTGGGTGCTCTTAATCCAGCAGGTGTGGATTCTGAGACTCAGAAGAGAAACATGTGGCTCCCAAACCTTCCCCATGACTCCTCATCACCAGAGGGAGAGCTGTGCCCTGTGCCTGGGCTTCGTTCAGGCTGAGGGCTCTCAGGAAATTAATTGGTCTACTTTTCCAACTAGGAAGAAGATTCTCTTCTAGACATCTGCAAGGAGATTGTGGAACGATGGTCGGAAAGTCAAAATGTCGTCACCAATGTGAAAAAAGAAGGTAGAGTTGGGAGTTTGTCTGTCTAACCTCCAGTGCCTTTTCCAACAACCTTTCCTGTACAGCTGTTAGCGAGAGAATTTTGAGTTTTCTCCGTTTTCTACTCATTTTGCTTAAGATAATTTAAACTGGTAAACACCCAGCAGCTTCCATGAAGTTTTTAACTGAACGTTGGTTTCCTTTTCCCCTTCTCCAGTTTTCCACCTCCTCTGACCACAGTCATCTTCATTCTGGCTTTCACTTTTCTTTTCATCCTCTTTCCACTGCCCCTTGTAGATTTTCATGGCAGGGATTGGGGCCAACTATCCCCCCCTTTCTTTCTTTTTTTTTTTTAAGATTTTATTTATTTATTTGACAGAGATAGCGAGAGAGAAAACACAAGCAGGGGGAGTGGGAGACGGAGAAGCAGGCTTCCCGCGGAGCAGGGAGCCCGATGTGGGACTCGATCCCAGGACCCTGGGATTATGACCTGAGCCGAAGGCAGACGCTTAACGACTGAGCCACCCAGGCACCCTCCCCCCACCCTTTCTTTTCCGTATTTTCATTTCATAACAATTGTGATTGATATTTTGCTTTATTCAGCTAACTTTGTCACCCCCCCTTAAAATGAAAGAGAAGTGGATTAATACAGGCATTAGAATGACAGATTAACTGCAGAAAACTCAAATTGTAAAAGCCAGACTTGAAGCAATTCTAAACTGTCTACACATTAGTTCTCAGTCTTGGCTGTCCATTAGAACTACCTGATATAGGGCGCCTGGGTGGCTCAGTTGGTTAAGCGACTGCCTTCGGCTCAGGTCATGATCCTGGAGTCCCGGGATCGAGTCCCGCATCGGCCTCCCTGCTCGGCAGGGAGTCTGCTTCTCCCTCTGACCCCCCCCACCCCTCATGCTCTCTGTCTCTCATTCTCTCTCTTGCAAATAAATACAATCTTAAAAAAAAAAGAAAAGAAAAGAACTACCTGATATAGTTTAAAAGATGCCAGTGCCCGGGCCATACTGTGGACCAGTTATAGAAATATCTTTGGGGTGGGACCCATGTATTGTTTGTTTTTTAAAGATATATATTTATTTATTAGAGAGGGAGACAGGGAGAGAGAGAGCACAAGCAGGGGATGGGGCAGAGGGAGAAGCAGGCTCCCCGCTGAACAGGGAACCCGAGATGGGGCCTGATTCCAGGACCCTGGGATCATGACCCGAGCCAAAGGCAGAGGCTTAACCAACTGAGCCACCCAGGCATCCCTGTTTTTTTTTTTTTTTTTTAAAGCTTCCAGATGATTCTAATGTGGATCCAGGCGTAAAAACCACTACTGGGCACTGTTGCCTCCTTTCTTTGAGAATGGTTAACTTAATAGTTGATCTGATTTTAAAGATTTTATTTGATTTTAAAGATTTGATTTTAAAGATTTTATTTACTTATTTGACAGAGAGGCAGTGAGAGGGGGAATACAAGCAGAGGGAGTGGGAGAGAGCGAAGCAGGCTTCCCGATGAGAAGGGAGCCCAATGCAGGGCTTGATCCCAGGACCCTGGGATCATGACCCAAGCCGAAGGCAGATGCTCAACCAACTGAGCCATCCAGGTGCCCCAATAGTTGATTTTATTTTAAAATAATCTATGAATTTCACCAGGCATAATCATCACTACAAAAGGGACCAGCATAAGTTGATTCTAGATTCCTTCTTAGGTTTCTGGGTTAAGAGGGGAAAAAGTTGCATGCTTGAAGCTGAATTTTCTATGATTGTAATGCAGTGCTTTTCAACCTTTTTTTTTTTTTTTTTTTTTTTTTAAGCAGCAGAACTTCAATTTATAAAACAGGTAAAAGCAGGACTGCTCTGGGCGCCTGGGTGGCTCAGTCATTTAGCGTCTGCTTTTGGCTCAGGTCATGATCCCAGGGTCCTGGGATCGTGTCCCACATCGGGCTCCCTGCTCGGCAGGAAGCCTGCTTCTCCCTCTCCCACTCCCCCTGCTTGTGTTCCTACTCTCGCTCTCTCTCTATCAAATAAATAAAATCTTTTTTTTAAAAAAAAAAAGCAGGGCTGCTCTGATCGAAGATGGATACAAGACCTAAAGCCTAGCCCGCATGGCCTTTCCTTGCCTTTCTCCTTGGCCCCCAAGGCACCTCCTTTGAAGCCCAGGGCCCTGAAGAGTCAGCAGATGCCACTGTCTTTCCCACAAGCACTATCTGGGTGGACTAGTGGTTTGGTGAGCTTGTTTTTTCACATACAGCCTTGTTGTCCCTCCCTTCCATTCCCTTCCCTTCCCTTCCCCCTCCCAGATGAGGTACAGGCCATTGCCACCCTAATTGAGAAGCAGGCACAGATTGTGGTGAAGCCCAGGATGGTGTCCGAAGAGGAGAAGCAGAGAAAAGCCGCCCTCCTGGCCCAGTATGCTGATGTGACAGATGAAGAAGAATATCCTTTTCGGAGTCTTGGGACAATTCCCTGAGGCATGAGTCCAAAGTGCTTGCTGGTGTACAGTGCGCTTTGAGAAGTTGCCAGTCTCCCCCTATAGTGTACTTTTTCCCTTCTGAAATGGATCTGATCTGTGGCCCTTCATGGGTGTGAGGAGTGATGTTGGGGCAGTTGATATGAGACTTAATATTTTTCTTTCTTTTTTTTTTTTTTTAAAGATTTTTATTTATTTATTTGACAGAGAGAGACAGCGAGAGAGGGAACACAAGCAGGGGGAGTGGGAGAGGGAGAAGCAGGCTTCCCGCTGAGCAGGGAGCCCGACGCGGGGCTCGATCCCAGGACCCTGGGATCATGACCTGAGCTGAAGGCAGCTGCTTAACCGACTGAGCCACCCAGGTGCCCCAGACTTAATATTTTTCAACACATCATCCGTACGTTCCTGAAGACTTCGGTGTAAAAGAAATGCCTTAATGGACCATTTATATTGTATTTTCAGAAGCTAAGATATAGCTGTGATTCTTTATTTTTGTATAATACCTTTCTGTCCAGTATAGTATCCTATGTATAATCCATCTTTATATTCTTTTCCCAGTTGATAAAGAAACTGTGACAGTAGGAGATGAATGTGTGATCAGAGACATGCATAGATTTAGTGGCAAAACCAGGACTAGGATAGGGATGTTTCTGGATGAAGGATTCCCAAATTTGGAGCAGTTTCATTTGGGGGAAAAAAATTTTTTTTTTTTTTTAATATTCCAGTGACCACATAAATGAAAGTGAGACTGAATTCCCAACCAACACAGAAGAAATCTGGAATTTGGGGGCTGTGCCAAAGGCAATTGCTGTTGACAGGGACAGGCTTGGTTCCGTGTGAGTTTGAACTTGTTCAGGAGACGCTTAGCTTATAGAGCGTGATTGAATGGAGCATGTGGACCTCATACCAGAAATGTTGGCTGTGTCATCATAAGTTCAGGAAATAATTCTTAGGCCCTTTGGGGCCAGCTTGTCTTCTAGTTTCTCCTAATGTTTTTTTCTTGCCAGGGTCAGCAGAGCTATGGTTCCAATGACAAAATCTCCTTTCTTGGGCTGGAAAAGAACATTTTAAGCAGTGGTTCTCCTGGAGAACTTGTTAAGACCCAGATTGCTGGGCCCCACTCCCCAGTTTGATTTAGTAGGTGCAGGGAGGGGCCCAAGAATGTGCTTTTCTAATAAGTTCCCCGGGAGTTCTGGGAACCACACTTTGAGAAGCACCATCCTCTCGCCATTCCCTGGGCTGCCAGGTAATGGGGAAAGTCCACCCAGATCGGGCTGTTTCTTTTCAGCCTCCAGCAGCTAAGGATCTCACAGGAGCTCTGAACAATCTTGAGACTTCTGAAGATGACTGTGCTGGGTTTACCATCACACCTCTGACGGTGTTTTCCTTCAGCATGCTTTCCCTGCCCGTTACTTCACTGAATGTTTTCTGACGTTGGGTTGGGATGTGCCGGCCTTTGCTTTCCGTCCGACTTTCCTTAACGACGCTCACCGAAGCAGCTGAGAAGGATGACTCATGTGCCACCACAATGAACATTGGTTCTGATAAATGTATCCTTCTCTTTGTCCATCCCCAAATGTTTCTCCATTGAATACTCTTGAACAGTTTTCATCTTGTCATTGCTGGGGGATCCTTTTACCAACAGGAACTCATGTCGGGCCAGCATTTTGAGCCCCATTCCAAGGACAACCATAAATAGTCAATTTAACGAGAACTTTCCCCAAAGAAAACATGTTAACATCTACTGTGAAGGGAGGAAGGATTTTTTTAGGGAAAATAAGAATCTATACTCCCTGTGGATAGCACTGGGTTTCCCAGCAGTGGAAGTAGTTAAAATAATATTGAAATTTTGACTTTGTCCTCAGAGACCGTATAATTTTTTGGAAAGAGAACACAAACACTGAATACTTTTGAGCTGAAAACATGGACGGATGGGAAAATGTGCTGAGGAAAGTCCCTACCAACAGACACTTATGAGAAGATTCTATATATATATTTTTTAAAGATTTATTTATTTGAGAGAGAGCACAAGCGGGAGAAAGGGGCAGAGGGTGAGGGAGAGAAAATCTCAAGCAGACTTCCCGCTAAAGTGGCGGGAAGGTCCCGAGGAGCCTGATGCAGGGCTTGATCTCAGGCCCCTGAGATCATGACCTGAGCCAAAACCAAGAGTCAGACACTTAACCGACTAAGCTACCCAGGTGCCCTGAGAAGCTTCTGCATTTAGAAATCTACCTTCTTAGGGGCTTAGTTGCTTCAGTCTGCCTTCAGTTCAGGTCATGATCTCAGGGTGCTAGGATTGAGCCCTGCATCGGGCTCCGTGCTCAGCAAGGAGTCTGCTTCTCCCTCTCCCTCTGCCTCCCCACCTGCTTTTGCGTGCTCGCTCGCTCTCTCAAATCTTTAAAAAAAAAAAAAAAAATCCACCTTCTTAAAGATGAGAAGTATGGTGGGTTATCAAAGAAGGGGAGGTTATGTCAGAGACATTTTAAAGCACCAAAGCAAAAGAGTTACGTTTTAACAGTACAGAGGAGTTGGGCGCCTGGGTGGCTCAGTTGGTTAGGTGGCTGCCTTCGGCTCGGGTCATGGTCCCAGGGTCCTGGGATCGAGTCCCACATCGAGCTCCCTGCCCTGTGGGGAGCCTGCTTCTCCCTCTACCTCTGCCTGCTTCTCTGCCTACTTGTGCTCTCTATCTCTCTGTCAAATAAATAAATAAAATCTTAAAAAAAAAAAAAAAGAGTACAGAGGAGCTTGTCTGGTGCTAACAGGTTGGGTTTTTTTTTAGTAATCTCTACACCCATTTTGGGGCTCGAACCCACGACCCCGAGATCGAGGCGCGTGCTCTGCTGACTAAGCCCGCCAGACACCCCCAGGTTGTGTTTTTAAAGTCCCAAGAAATGAGGGGTAAAGTTTTTGGCTAGGTATTTTCTAACTGGTTAAACTTATTTCATGTCTTTTATAAATTCAGAGTTTGTGGTTATTAGAACATGTTTTTCACTTAAGCTTCAGTAGTCTAGGAAAAAAAGCAAATTGATAAAGTTTAGTAAGGTTAAACAACTTATTTAACTCTTTTTCAAGCATTTTAACAGTGCCAAGTACATAAAATTTTTGCCAGTTACAGTAATACTCTGTTGACTAAAACTAGCCTAGATACTCCCAACAATATTCTGCCATGATCTAAGTACTTATTGTGGAATAAAATTTCATTTTTATAAAATATTTTAACATTCAAATTTAGAGAAGTCTGAGATTTTTATTCTGAGGATTATTCAAAAGTTTAAACCTTTGTAATGGTAGTTTCAGGATTTCCCATTAGACCAAAGATAAATTATCATAAGGACTTTTTATTTATTTATTTATTTATTTATTTAAGATTTTCTTTATTTGACAGAGAGAGACACAGCGAGAGAGGGAACACAAGCAGGGGGAGTGGGAGAGGGAGAAGCAGGCCTCCTGCAGAGCAGGGAGCCCGATGCGGGGCTGGATCCTGGGACCCTGGGTATCACGACCTGATCCGAAGGCAGAGGCTTAACAACTGAGCCACCCAGGCGCCCCAGGACTTTTTTTTTTTTTTTTTTTAAGACTAGGAATCTGTAGAGAGAGAATAAGGACAGAGCAGTAGTTGGGACCTGTGTGACCTGTACCCTAATCCCTTAACTCACCTGTAGCTCTGTTCCGAAACACCAATGTGGAAGATGTCCTCAATGCCCGAAAACTGGAGCGAGACTCGCTTCGGGATGAGTCCCAAAGGAAGAAGGAACAGGACAAGCTGCAGAGGGAGAGAGACAAACTAGCCAAGCAGGAGCGCAAGGAAAAGGAAAAGAAAAGGACACAAAGAGGGGAGCGGAAGCGATAACCTTGGTCCACTCTGTTCTTTCTCCTCATGGACTTGATCAAAGGGAGAAGTGATTGTGCACATGTGTATTTAAGAGAAGTGAGAAAACATTGCAGAGTGGTTTCCCAAGGCATTTCCCTTTTGTTTACATGGTCAAAAGGAAAATCACAAACACTTCTAATTACAAAATGTGCCATGTCTCTGTGGTGTGGGTAATCAGATTATTGTGGTTGATGTCTGTACCAAAGATCTGGAATGGGGGCAACTTTTATATTTTAATACTGAAGTCCTGGCTCCTTTTGGCCACTTTAGAAGTCTTCCCTCACCTAGGATAAATAACAGAAGTATTCAGAAAGCAGACAGTTACAGTTTTCATCCTGAAGGAGCAGAATCATGACCACTCCTTTTCTGAGGTGAAATGTGGGAGCATAAATTACTTTGAAAGTAGTAGTTACCTCTTACTGTATTTTTTATGGATGAAATAGAAAGCTAATGAAGAGCCTACCTGGATCCAGATATTATGTCAACATGGCAACAAACTATGAAAATGGAAGAAATGATGTGGTAGATGTTCTAGATTTGAGATTTTTTTTTAAGTTTCAGCCTATGGGAGGAAAAGAAGTATCTTTTTAAGTAGAGAGAGTTACATATTTTTCCTCATCCAGGCTGTGATTTTGAAGAAGGATGTGTATTGGGTGGAAGGATATCATTGATAGCTAGATTCACTTTTTATAATCGTGAGCCTTCTTGACTGCTAGTAGAGATTTTAATCCTGGTCTGCCCTAAAACATGAGTATAAAGATGTGATAATTACAGTTTGGAAGAAACTGCAGGAACCATGCGTCTAAGGAAGAAACACTGGAAATCTCTGCTAACACAAAGATATTTAAGAGTGTACATTGTGTGTACTCAACAAATTTAATGAGTGGAAAAACCTGGGAGAGTCAAAAGTGAACAGGAACTCTCCATTTCTACTTTTGCCACAAGCCACATTCAATTGTAAATAAGGCCTTTCTCTACTTCTGGCAGCAGACTTGTCAAGAAGCCCAAAGGGAGCAATCTCCCTGACAAGACAGAAAATAGGTATTTCATACCTGAGGTTGGCAAACAACTGCAGGCTAGGAAATTTGGCGCGGTTTGTTTCTGTATGGTGCAAGTCAGCAAGGGATTTTGCATTTTTAAAGGGTTGTAAAAGAAGGAATATGTGACAGACCTTTTGTGGCCTGTGAAACCTAAAATATTTACTGTCTGGCCCTTCAGAGAAAAAGTTTGCTGACCCGTTTTATACCATTAACTAAGAGGTTAACAAAAAATTTTTACCTTTGTGCAGAAGGTAAAAAGCATGGTTAAGGAAAAGATGTGTCACCTCTATACACTCCTATAACCGTGGCATTGCATTTTAAAAATAACCATCTTTTAAAAAAAAAAATAAACTATTTAAATCACTGTTTTCTGATTGATTCCTTCCAGCTATCCATGGAAATGAATTGTGTGAACACTTAGGAATGTGTTGAATTTTGCTTTGTACTTTGATTAGCCCAATATGCTGTATTAGTAGAACCTCTTCCTAGAATCAAATTCTCTGCCTCAATTTTCCTGTGAAGTTGGGTATTAGGAAATCAGAAAGATTACCTTGTTTTATTGGAAGTCAGTAAATTGGCTTTGAAGTCCTTGCAGTCCTTTTGGAGTCTTAGTCTTCTATGGCAGTAGCAATAATAAGCTGTGGCTACAGATAATTTATGAGAGAGCCTATTTTATTAACCCTCATTTTGGATTTTTAGTTTATTTTCACCTTGATTTTGGTCTCTGAAGCAGAGCCAGGTTATATCCATGAGCCCCCGTTATAGTCTGTTATAACAGTAGCCAGTTCTTCTGGGACTCTCTTATGTTACAGTTAGGTGTATACTTGAACTACTGTTTATTTTTTTTAAGATTTTATTTATTTATTTGACAGACAGTGAGAGAGGGAACACAGCAGGGGGAGTGGGAGAGGGAGAAGCAGGACCCTGGGATCATGACCTGAGCTGGAGGCAGACACTTAACGACTGAGCCACCCAGGCGCCCCTTGAACTAATGTTTAAATGGGAAAAAAGGATCAGCTCATTAGGCTTTGAGTAAGGTTATTCACTTAATTCAGATGCTGATAAATCCTTTATGTCTAAAATGTTCAGTATTGTAAAGGGCAAATTTTAAACAGCCGTATCTTCTGTAGTATGATTGACATTTTAGTCCAAAATTGGGATTGCAGTCATTAATTCCCAACACTCTAAAACTTAATGGTAGCAGATATTCAAGTGGTAAGGATGCTGATATAATTCAAGATAATTTTTAACTACTTTTATATAAATCACCTTGTCTATTTAAAAAAATTGAATACACCAAATTCTTTTGGATTAGAAATGATGAGCATCAGTTTTATCAGTTTCACTACAAATTATATGTGATATTTTTTGTTCCTCATAGGTTGTAATTCAGAAGTACAATACATAGGAACCATCCATTAGAGAGTATACCATAGAAATGGATAACCAACTATTATGAGAATTATTTGCAGGGTGATGTGATTAACAGAATTTCAAAGAATTTTTGTGTTTGGTTTTTGTTAATGGACTAGTGTTTTATTTCTGACCACTATCATGTTAAAACTTCCCCAGAATTTTAATCTGGTTTGTCTTGGTTCGTATAAAGACAGAGCAAAAACTTCATCTTTGGGGTGCCTGGGTGGCTCAGTCAGTTAAGCGTCTGCCTTTGGCTCAGGTCATGATCTCCAGGTCTCTGGCTCCCTACTCGGCGGGGAGTCTGCTTCTCCCTCTGCCTCTCCACTTATGCTCTCTCGCTCAACTTGCCCTCAAATAAATAAAATCTTAAAAAAAAAAAAACAGGCGCCTGGGTGGCTCAGTTGGTTAAGCGTCTGCCTTCGGCTCAGGTCACGATCCCAGAGTCCTGGGATCAAGCCCCACATCAGGCTCCCTGCTTGGCAGGAAGCCTGCTTCTCCCTCTCCCACTCACCCTGCTTGTGTTCCCTCTCTCGCTGTGTCTCCCTCTGTCAAATAAATAAAATCTTAAACAAAACAAAACAAAACACATCTTTGAAGGTCAGGCTCCATGCAAGGATATCTGAATGGCATTGGTTTGTCTACCAACATTCTTACTTAAATGTTAATGAAATTTATAAATCTTTTTTTTTTTTAATGTTTTATTCATTCATTCATGAAAGTCAGAGAGAGAGAGAGAGAGGCAGAGGCAGAGGGAGAAGCAGGCTCCCCGCCTAGCAGGGAGCCCGATGCGGGACTCGATCCCAGGACCCCAGGATCATGACCTGAGCCGAAGGCAGACGCTTAACCATCTGAGCCACCCAGGTGCCCCTAAACGTTAATGAAATTTAAAACTCAGTGCCAGTGAAATGAAATTTGGTTTTCTGACCTTTTGTGACACTTAAGGTTAGAAACTAATACAAAGATGTAAAAAAAAGAAACCAAATATTTTCAACAAAGTAATTTATTTTTTCCTGAGAGACTAAATTCAGTACAGTATTTGTTTTCAAAACATCCAACATGTCTTATGTCAAACTTAACCACTTTCTATGCAGTGAGTGTGGTGGGGTGATCTATTTTATTTGACTACCCTCAATGTAATTCATTCGGGTAGTTCTAAAGCGTATCAGTGATCAAAATGTTTCTCCCTACAGTTACTCCTGCATTCTCAATCAGTTTCTTCCGCACATCATCTAAAGAAAATTTATGTGGTGTGATTACACTCTTTAATACCAAGATTTCTAAAACTAGGAAAAACACCAACATTTAAAACATCAGTGTTTCTAGTCAAGGATAGTTCAATTAAATTTCATCAATACATTATATTATAGTTTAACTCATGGAGAAATGTTAAAACCCAAGATCTTCTGAGTCACATAATACCAACATTTCATATTAATGAATAAATTACTCGGGTTTCATACAAAGATATTAAGTGATGAGAAACAGAAAAAGCCAAGCTTTCAAAAGCTTTTAAAAAAAATACAGAAGCAAACTAATGAACACAACTACACAAAATATACACTAACCAATTGCAAACTAAACTAAAGATTAACCTTAAAAAAATACATTTTAGAACTTCGTGATACCCTCATAAAATGCAGCAAACTAAGGGTATTAAAACAATAGTCATTATTTTAGTTACTGTGCATCAACTCTAAAAGATCCAGATAAAGGAAATTTGTTTTTGATTCAGTTTAAATACTTTAAAATTGGAAATATGTAATAATTGATAGTATAATTAAATTTTAAAGAATATACACAAATGATTTGAACAGGTTTTATATTCAGTAACTTGCATGGTTTTTACACTGGCACTTTTATCACTAATTTAGGAGAATCAGATGCATTTCCCTCCATATACTTAGGCACTAAGATTTCAAATTTATAAATATGGTAGTATTTTAAATATTAAATTTTTACATGAATATTGGGTTCATCCTTGTTTTCCTTTGTTTCCTAGGTATTATCCAGTTTTGTAAGGAAAACACTTTTATATCACAATCAAAACTTGTCTTGGTTACTAGACTGTAGCCATAATTGGGTTACAGTCACTTAGATGCATTATTTGGAATTATACTTACTAAGGCAGACCTAAATGAAACTTATCTTCTAGAACAATTTCACATTCGCATTTACCTGCACTGCAGAATGGGCTTAAGCAATATTTTAGCTGTTAGGAAATATTTAATTTACTTAAACTTGTTATTTTTGGCTACTCGGAACTCCTAGAGTAGTCAACTTTCCCTTTGAGTTCACTTTAAACTATATCTGATTCATTCCAAATAGAAGATTTTTAAATAGAAGTTAGACTTCATTAAGGTATTAACTTTAAATCTGAAAGAAAATTAATGTATTGAAATTTTCAAGTGTGACAAGTTCATTAAAATTTTTTAGCATGTCTTGATACATTTACTTATCAGCTTTTTATTCTTCTTTCTGCTGGCATTTCCTTAATGTTTGTTTGCTTCACCTCTCTGGTTCATTGGATTGCTACTATTTATGTTTTCATGGACTTTATCCTCATAGTTTACTATATCTTGTAAAGCCTTTTCCACATCTGTTTGGCCAGCTGTACTGGCTGTTTTTGGCAAGGTCATCTGCAGTGCACACCACAGGGTAGTGCGTGCTTTCCGAGTAGCCACACACATCTCTTTAATTGCTGAAGCAAGGGCAAAAACATCTGTAAAAAAACCATTCAGGGTCAGTTCATATTAGATACCTTTTATATATTCCTTAACTCTTAAAAAAGCCCAATGTTGTACTATTAAATTATCAAACATTATTTTTATAAAAGAAGGATGGCTATTGACCGAGTGGGTTAAAGTATTTGACTTAATATTTAAAATTGTTGATACTGTATTTCTGACTTACAGTACAATGACTATGCTTTGGGTAGAATACAGACTTTGACAGAGTTATAATTAAATGGGTAAAATTAACAAAACTGATCAAAGTACTTTTAGAGTAAATTATTTGGGCATCATTTACCAATTTATTCTTTAGCTAAATGTAAATTTTAGAAATCCAACCTTTTAACTTCAGAATCTGATTTTAACAACATTCAAAGGATCTCACTGCCTTATCAAAAGAATATGCATTACCGCTTATACCTCTGTCATCTTGGCATCTAGGAACTCCTTGCCTTTGCCGATTTGAAGCATTAACAATTTCATCCTTTCTACGTGACTGTACAATGTGAATGGACTCCAGGTGTCTATCAAGAGCAGTAGAGATACTGGCATGAAGGGGAGAGCTTCGAAGACGTTCCATTTTGCCTAGTAGAGTCTCAACCTGAGGGAAACATTTTAAATTTTGATAAGGCATGTAACCATACTGCCCTGTCTTTTAGTTAAGAACAAATCTTCAATGAAGCAGAATAGAGATGAGGGCAATAATATTCATCTAATAAATAACTGAATGCCTACTGTGTCCTGATACCATGCTGGGGAAAACAAAGATATAAAGCCAGTCTTTTGTACCTCCTTGTTTCAGTCAGTAATCAGTTACTGGGAATAAGCAACTGTTAAAAAAATTGAACATTCAAACATTTCCATGTCACTGACAATAAGTGCAAATTTAAGATCTAAGATTGTTTTTGGCAAATAAGAGAACAGCCTGCAAATAGAACATTTTTAGAAGGTACTGTAATCTAAAGGGAAAAAAAAATTGAGCTAAAAGGGAGAAGTCCTAGATTGATTAATCCTGACCTTGGCAAGTCCTTTCTGGGCTTCCAGTATTCTCCTTTTGGAAATCAGAAATATTCAGATCATACTGACTAGTGGTAGTTTTAAGGAATCCCTAATCCAGTGTATCAGTAAGGGGAGTATATTTTCTAGTTGTATATACCTAACTTGTCTCAAATTCTAAACTTGAAAGGTATATAAGGAAAGAGAACTTTTTCAATAATTAGGATTTGAACATGAAGTAAATACAGTAATTGCCTTTGGGAGCTAAATGTTTTAAAATTCACAAATTAGGGGCGCCTGGGTGGCTCAGTCGTTAGGGGTCTGCCTTTGGCTCAGGTCATGATCCTAGGGTCGTGGGATCGAGCCTCACATCGGGCTCCCTACTCCGCGGGAGGCCTGCTTCTCCCTCTCCCACTTCCCCTGCTTGTGTTCCTGCTCTCGCTGTCAAATAAATAAGTAAAAAATCTTTAAAAAAATAATAAAATTCACAAATTAAAAATCACAAAATTCACATAAGAACTTGGTGTTCAGTGATTGGAGAGAGTAAGAAAATATCTCTCAATTAAGAAGCTAATGGCAAGACGAACCATGAGAGACGATGGACTCTGAAAAACAAACTGAGGGTTCTAGAGGGGAGGGGGGTGGGAAGATGGGTTAGCCTGGTGATGGGTATTAAGGAGGGCACGTTCTGCATGGAGCACTGGGTGTTATGCACAAACAATGAATCATGGAACACTACATCTAAAACGAATGATGTAATGTATGGGGATTAACATAATAAAAAAATTAAAAAAAAAAAAAAAGCTAATGGCAACTGAATGAATGCCTCTAACCTCACACTCATATCAAGTTTCTTTGGAGTCCACTTCAGGTCCATGGAGAAAACACAAGTATATAGGTATTAAATGTAAACTAATTATATATTTTTAAAATACAAATCATTTTGAATAAACGGTAAGTATAAAGAAAGAAATGTGCACAGGTGATTTTTAATAAACTTTTAAAAGTTTTTTTTTCAGAATTGTATAAAACCAGAAAACTAGAAAGTAGTACATGTAAAAATATTTTTGCCCTTTGTGATCATCGGTCTAATGTTGCTAAGTACAGATAAAACAAATTTTTACAACAGCTATAAACATAACCTAAAATAATGTGAAGCATAAGCAAAGCTGGAAAAAGTTTATTAAGTTTGCAGTCCTTTGATATATTGCCTAGACATGTACTGAAGAAAAGGAATTTTAACTTGGAAGAGTCTTGGGCGCCTGGGTGGCTCAGTTGGTTAAGCGACTGCCTTCCGCTCAGGTCATGATCCTGGAGTCCCTGGATCAAGTCCCGCATCAGGCTCCCTGCTCAGCAGGGAGTCTGCTTCTCCCTCTGGCCTTCCTCCCTCTCATGCTCTCTGTCTCTCATTCTCTCTCTCTCAAATAAGTAAATAAAATTAAAAAAAAAAAAAAAACTTGGAAGAGTCTTAAGAGATAATAATGAAATACTGAAGTTGTTTTTTTTTCTTTTCTTTTTTGGAAGTTTTTATTAACATAACATTTGGCTGTAACCCATGTTGGTATCTGCTATACCACTGATAAATCCATTGTACAAATTTATAAATTTGATATAGAATTTTTTTTTAAAGATTTTATTTATTTATTTGAGAGAGAGAGAATGAGAGACAGAGAGTATGAGAGGGAAGGGGATCAGAGGGAGAAGCAGACCCCCTGCTGAGCAGGGAGCCCGATGCGGGACTCGATCCAGGGACTCCAGGATCATGACCTGAGCTGAAAGCAGTCGCTTAACCAACTGAGCCACCCAGGTGCCCTTGATATAGAATTTCAACTGACCAACTGAAAGCTAGGTAAAATCAATCTTTTTCCACTGAAGTAGTTCATATCTATATTTTAAAGACAGCAAGGTACAAGAAACTGATGTTCAATAAAATACACTCCACTATGTTGATTTTTCTAATTCCTAAAATGGCTTTTATTCAATCACAGAAACAAGCTGTCTTTACTGCATGCTTTTTCCCAGGAATATTTTTTTTTTCAGTTTATTTATTTTTTTAAGTAATCTCTACGCTCAACATGGGGCTCAAACCCACAACTCTGAGATCAAGAGTCAAACGCTCCTCTGACTGAGCCAGCCAGGCGCCCCTCCCAAGAATCTTGTATCGTATTTTATTTGGAAAACAGCATAAGTTTTTAAGAGAGAAAGGTCAAAAAAGAGAAATTTGGGGGCGCCTGGGTGGCTCAGTTGGTTAAGCGACTGCCTTCGGCTCAGGTCATGATCCTGGAGTCCCTGGATCGAGTCCCGTATCGGGCTCCCTGCTCGGCGGGGAGTCTGCTTCTCCCTCTGACCCTCCCCCCTCCTCTCATGTGCTCTCTCTCATTCTCTCTCTCTCAAATAAATAAAATCTTAAAAAAAAAAAAGAAATTTTACCCTGCTCTATTAAATTCTAGAAAATTCTGAAATTACAAAGGAAATAACAGGAATAATCATTTGTTTAATTACAAAGTGACCTAACATCAGGATTCTTTATATTTGAAGTGATATACTAATTTTCTAAAACAAGAGTATTTTACAAAATTATGCATACCTATATTCTTCAGTATTTAATACCTTGCTGGATATATTTAATGTTTGTTGAATAACTCAAGAGTACAGGGTTAAGAAAATGAAATACAGTAATTACCTGTTGATTTACCATTTTGTATAATGCAAACACAGCTTGCTCATCAAGCTAGAAAACAAATGTTTGTGTCTAAGAAATGGGACTTTCTTTATAAATAATATTCAAAATTATTTTTGCTTTAAAATTCTTTCTATTGAGGATTAGCTCTTCGTTAACTTGGGTTTCTTAAAGAGGAACCATTTAAGTTACTAAACCTACTTTTTAAATCATTAAGGGAGTGCTATTTCCCCTTCCCTAATTATTAATCATAGTTCTAGGACCAAACATGGAAAAGAATATATTTCAGAGAGTTATGCATAAATGTGATTTAAAAATCCTTCAGAACTCTGACTTGTTTTAAAATTTTATCAAACAATTAAAAAATCCATTATTGGGTGTTTTTACAGCTTACTCTGGCTTGTTCCCGAAGTTCATCCACAATTAAGCGATCAACTCGAGATGGGTTGGAGGTCAGCCTTGGAATTGGGGTGTTGTTAGTACTGGATACTTTTTTTCCTGGGTAATTCTTGGCCAGGGCCAATTCAGTCTGTAAAAAATTATGTAACTTTTAGATGCTGAACTTTCTAAATATGATTCAATACTGAATAACATTTCTCCTAGGCCTAAGAAATAAATTGAAAATCACAACTTTAAAATTGTTTCAGTTTCAAAAAGCAACAAATACAAACCACAATACCACCATATTTTTCTATCATATTTAATGCATATAAAATACCCAAAGGCTCCAACAGCTTAATATTTAATTAAAAGAACTTTAAAAAAAAAAAAGTATTTTGGGACGCCTGGGTGGCCCGGTCAGTTAAGCGTCTGCCCTCAGCTCAGGTCGTGATCTCGGGGTCCTGGGATCGAGTCCCTCATCGGGCTTCCTGCTCAGTGCGGAGTCTGCTTCTCCCTCTGCCTGCTGTTCCCCCTGCTTGTACACTCTCTCTCTCTCTCAAGTAAATAAAATCTTTTTAAAAATTTAAAAAAGGATTTTATTATTTTTTAAAGATTTTATTCACTTATTTGAGAGAGTTAGTGAGAGAGAGATAGAGTGCATGAGATGGGGTAAGGTCAGAGAGAGAGGCAGACTTCCCACTAAGAAGGGAGCCCGATGCAGGACTCGATCCTGAGACTCCAGGATCATCACCCAGGCCGAAGGCAGCCGCTTAACCAACTGAGCCCCCCAGGTGCCCCAAAAAGGATTTTATTTTTAAGTAGTCTCTACACCCAACTTGAGGCTCAAACTCATAACCCTGAGATCAAGAGTCACATACTCTTCCAACTGAGCCAGGCAGGCACCCCAAAAGAAGTAAACTTTTAACCCATTAAGGAAAAAGTCTTCATAGGCGAAATAAACTTTACATAAATAATGATTTTTTTTAAGCTTGAAGCTTAAGTCATCTAATTAACTCCTTATAGTCAAATACTTAACAAATACTGTACATTATAGAATTCAGCTTAGAAATAACACTCAAACTACTCTAACAAACAAAATGAGGAGAGGCAGAGGGAACATCCTAAGTTACTCCTAAATGATTAGCTTTGTGTTACCTTTTTTCTCTCCTTTTCTAATGCTCTCCATTGTTCATAGCACTCTTCTAGTCGAATATGAAGTTCACTGGCTGGTCCACTACGGGTTTTAATTGGTCTTTGAAATCCAAAAGTTGGCACGAAACCAGAAAAGGAATTATCACCATACATCATATCATTAAAATAAGGGTATAAATGGCTTAAGTCATCATAAGAAAACAAATCATAAGAATCCAACAGTGGAACAACTGAATGGCCAAATGGGTGAGTGGATCTTAGGGGAAACCCATTTGAACCAAGTGGTTGAAAACTCTGATTATGCCTTAAATCTCCCATCATATAATTATTAGAAAAGCATGACGCCTGTGCGCGATTCACACGGCTATTAATACTGTTGTCTCCACTTCCCTGTCTGTGGCTATTAAAATGACCCTGTGACTCCAACAGATCTTGATACGTATTTTGAGATAGGCCATCTAAGTGCTTTGGACCTTCCTCAGGATCATAATGTCCACTCTGAGGCTTAGCTTGAAAATTATGTTTGTTTATATTTTCAATGATCCCATACTGCTGAGCTGAATAGTTATCACAAAATCCATTTGGTTGCTTTATTTTTTTATCAGTAACTGATTCAAAGAGATTTTCTTCTCCAGTCTTTGTCAGTCCTTCCATGTGATTGACAGATTGAATTCTTTCTGCACCATTGTAACTGAAATCAAAACTAGAAAATGCTGAAGGGTTTTCTTGGCAATACTTCTGAAATAAACTGCTATTTGGGGTTAAATTTGTGGATGACAGTTGGGGGAAATCTGAAGAATGGCTAGAACCTTTTGAAGCTACACTTAAGTGACTATTTAATTTCATCAAGTTACCTTGATTCCGATAAGGAATAGGAGTGTTATTTTTTGTTTGGACATTCATCCAAGTTGGTCTGTTTAAGTTGATACCTCCTGAAGATGTTGCTGAGTTTGATAATAAATTGACAGATTTAAAATACTCAGAATTTGGGGGCTCAGGTTTAGTAAACTGTTGTTTTTCTGTGACATTAGCAAAATCATTATTAGGTGGACAAGCTGTGTGAGGTTTCAGTCCAAATTCTGATTTTAAGCCAAAATCAGCAGTGAATGCTGCTTCCTTTGCAAACTGCTTTTCTGTCAGATGTGGTGTGGTTTTTGGAAATGTGAAATTCTGCTGGTCAGGTATTGTCTCCTCCATTTTTTTCTGATTTGCTGGTTTAACCTGAAATAACTTTGTGTAGGTGTCTGCTTCTACAGTTGGTGTTTCAGGTGTGCCATTGGCTAATTTTTTACTATCCTGGACACTAAAATTTGAACACTTATTAAGCTTAGCCTTATTAGGATGAACATACTCTGGGTATCTACAATAATCTGCATTTTCATTGTATCTATTAAATTGAGAAAGAAACATCTCTGCCCTTTTCTGCTGTAATGGTGCTTCAAGACCTTTAGGACATATTTTCTCTCTTCCATAAAGGTAAGTATCAACTCCTGATTCTTTCATGATGTCAGACAGACCAGTTTGTGATGTAAAACAGTTTTTGATAAATGGATAATCTTGGAATGTTGTCTTAGCTGTATCATTTGTCTGGATATTGTAACAGTTAGAATGATCACTTCGTGAGGGGTACATCCATTGTTCTTCAAGGTCTAAACCAGTAAATCCATGATAAAGTTCATCTATTTTTTGTTGTGGTGTTAGATTACTATTATGCAGGTATTGCTTTTCCACTGCTGACACAGATTCACCACTATAAAAAGCTTGCTGAGAGATGGCTGTATCTATTGGCCTTTTGGTTTCTGTTAAGAGGTCATGGTGATCTGCAAATCTGCTTGTGTTCATTGGCCAAACTGACTTTAAATTGGAGGAGCAGGTCCTAGAACAAGTAAATATATTTAATTACAACTTAGCTTTTAAATGACTTTATTTCCTTAGTGGAGAAGGTAGGACAGGTTTTCAAAACATTTATATCACCTCACTGCCCCATCATCTATCTAATCCTTTCTAATTTTGACTTATAAACAACTATTACATCCAAATAATTTTCTATCACTTGAAATGTGTCACATGCTACATAAATATTCATTTTAATCTTAATATGTCTACAGTATACTTTCCCAAGAGGCATTAACTAAGGCCTGAGGCTGGTGACTGCATGATCTTGCATCAATTATTTATCTATAATAAGCAGAAAACAAAGTAAGTTTTTCCTTTAATTAGGTTATTATATAATACAAAAATGTTGTTGACTGCAATTTTTTAAATGAAAAAGATGTACTTTGCTGAAACTATTACTGAAATTAAAATATTTTAATTGGTTACATGTGTGCTGCATATTTCCCTATCTATGAAATAGGGCATTTGGGTAATATGGCTTCCACACCCCCCAAAACAATCAAAGTGTATTTTAAAAATTTTTACCATATGAATAAAGTCCATACATATTTCTGCATAGCAGTAATGATAGTTTTATTCTTTGGGATATATCTATAAAAGCTCTTTGGAATTTATACTCTTTAAGCCAAACTTTAGCTCATAAACTCGAGGGAAATAGCTCTGAATTATGCAAGAATAATTTTCCAAATGAAAGTTCTTAACAGTAAATTAAATTTCAGTATGAAACTTCCATTGTATGGTAAGTACCTCATCAAAATCAAGGCTGTTAGATACAAACGTGAATTAAGATGTCTATTATCAGATGATCCTTCATTAAGTAAAAATATAGTAATCTAGTATATGTGAATTTAAAAGCTTACTATATACCATATGGCTTATGTAATATACTAACCCCTCAGCAAAATATGGCTGTGACTTATCTTGTTCTTCCAAAATATTAGACACAAGTCCATATAAGTCTGTTTCACTGCCATAGTCATTTCTTTCCGTTTGAATCCTAAAAGTAAATGAATATCACATGTAAATTCTTTTCCTCATGCTGAAATACAATATATTGATTTCTATTTCCAGACTTATACCATTATTTTTCTATAAAATATTTGGATTGGATTTGTATCATCATTTCAAATAAAGAGGGAACAGGAACTCAAGAATATTTTCCACGTTAAGCATAGTGCCTATGCTATGTAAGTGTTTCTCCTTCATTTCAAATCCTATGTCTAGTTCACAGTGTACGCTTAACTCTTATTTCTCCAAAACACATGCTATTCATTTTAGGTTCCAAGATATAAATCTCTAACCTATGATGTTTTAGACAGACTTGGCACTATGGCTGCTTCTAAAAGCATATCTGGTCCCATTATACATTATTCCATCAACACTTGCTCAGTTTCTTCATTTGTGATTTGAAAACCCTATGAATCTGCTGCTCTATTTTTGTGACTCTAGACCAAACGTTGGGTTTAAAAAGTGAAATGAAATATGGTCATCCTAGATACCACACCAATATTGCAGTTGTCCCTTAAATGTAACCGATTTATGGGCTATCCCAAATCCTTACTAAAGTAACCAGAGCTCCATGTACCTGAAATCGTGTCTTGTGACTACCACTGTCTAAATAATACAAAATGTAAAAACCACAAGGAGACTGAAATTAGTGCCTTTTACCTCCTATGTATTTAAAGTAATTTGTTCCTAGAAGTAATATGTTGCTTTAGGTTGTAACCTCTTGTTTTCTCATATTTTATTTTTAACATTTCACGTGTTAGGACATTTTAGAAATAAAAATACCTTATATTTGCATAACACTCAAACATTTCATTGATCTTCATAACATAGGATGGGCAGGTATTAGTAATCATTAAGCTACCGAAGAATGAGCATTTGAGATTTTAAGAAACTTGTATTTTGCCAGTGTATATGATTTGCCAAACTGTACACTTGCTGAACAAGTGGTCTGCCTACAAATCTAATGCTTTTTCCACTATGTTGTGTTATTTCAAAAAGATTCAATGTAAAGTTTTTTTGAATAATAATATATTAGTACATATCTAAAAAAACTCAATGTAATATATACTAAACTATTAATAGTTGTTATTAGGAAGTGTTAAAAGTTAAGGTGAACTTCTGCTTTCTTTTGTATATTTCTGTAAAGTCTGAATTTTTTCAATGAACATAGATCAACTTAAAAAATATTTTTGTAGAATTATATATTAGTCTTTCTAATAAAATCACTATTTCATAGAACTTACCAATTTTCAAATTATTAACATTTAAAAAAAAAATTTAAGTAATTTCTAGGGGCGCCTGGGTGACGCAGTGGTTTAGGAGACCAACTCTTGGTTTTAGCTCAGGTCGTGATCTCAGGGTGGTGAGATCGAGCCCCATGCTGGGGCGTGGAACCTGCTTAAGATTCTCTCCCTCTCCCTCTGCCCCTCCCACTTGTGCTCCTGCTCTAAAAATAAATAAATCAATCAATCTTTTTAAAAAAAGTAATCTCTACACCCAACATGAGGCTTGAACTCACAACACTGAGATCAAGAGTCACATGCTCTACCAATTGAGTCACTAAAAAGTTTTATTAATTAAAAAATATTAAAATTGGGGAGCCTGGCTGGCTCAGTCGATGAAACATGTGGCTCTTGATCTCAGGGTCCTAAGTTCGAGCCCCACACTGGGCACATAATTTCTTTTTTTTCTTTTTTTTTTTAAAGATTTTATTTATTCATGAGAGACAGAGAGAGAGGCAGAGGGAGAAGCAGGCTCCCAAGGAGCAGAGAGCCCGATGCGGAACTCGATCCCAGGACCCTGGGATCATGACCTGAGCTGAAGGCAGACGCTTAACCATCTGAGCCACCCAGGCGCCCTGGGCACATAATTTCTTAAAAAAAAAAAAAAGAATAAACATATAAGACTTTTTAAATAATTATTTTCCACTTAAACTAAAGATGTATCAACCTCTATCAACTGCTCCCTTATATACAATTAAAATAAAGGTAGATGCCATTCCCTTAGGCTTCTCTTTGCAACAGGCTCCCATAATATCCTATACTTTTTCTTTTAAACCTCACTATACTTGTGCCCAGCAAGTCATCATCATCATCATTACTGTAAGATCTACAAAGGTAGGGATAATATTTGCCATGTTAATTCTAGTATCCCCAAGAGGAGAGATCTGGCATAGAGTAGGCCTTTATTATTAATGGAATCAAAAAATAACTAAAAGTATCTTATATTCGATAAAATTCCATTTGTTGTATACTTGTGAAGGAAATAATCACTGAAAATTTAGAACTGGATGAAAAAAATAGATAAAAAATTATAACTCATTTATATAAGCTATCCTTAGAGGAATTTAAGATCTACTCACTAAGTGTTGCCTCTAATGAATTAAAAAAAAGAGTAATGAGCTAAAAATTATATACACATAACTGCCCAGTTTAGGGTTTCTAAAAGTTTAATAAACATAAAATTGTAATGTCATGACATTAAAGTGCTGATATAGGGAACAAAGAGCTAATACAACTGGGTTCCTATGTAATCAAACTTAAAAAAAACTTCATTTAACCTGAAAAATCTGATTTATTAATTTACCTGTTCTTTACATTGATCTGAGAATTAGAAGGCTGTTTAATATCATCTCCATAAGTAGACCATGGTGCATAGAAAAGTGAAGAATCTACAGAACTTGAATATTCTGCTGATGAAGAAAGTGGAGTATAGGTCTGCCGTAGGTCAACACTGTCTTCACTCTGAAATTTTAAAGACATGTTTGCATATCAGACACATCAAAATTACATTTATTACAGAATATTAGTGAAATAATAAGAAATTAGAGGAAATAACACATGTGTAAGAGCTGGAAGACTTAAAATCTAGACTTAGCCACTTAAGCTTGTTTTCTACTAGGGGTTGGTGAATTTTTTCTGTAAAGGGACAGATAATAAATATTTTAGGGTTTTCTAGCTGTTATGGTCTCTGTTGAAACTCCTCAGCTCTGCTATTCTAGCACCAAAGCAAACTACAGACAATATGTAAAGGGCATAGCTGTGTTCCAATAAGATTTTGTTTATACAATCAGGCACTCAGCAGATCTGATCTGTACTTGTTGCTTATCCCTGGTATGAAACACCTACAGTTACTGCACTTCTAACTTCTAGTGTGGACACTAGCAGTGTTATTTTCAAGAAATTATTTGTAAAATTCTAATGCCCCCAATCTGTGAAAAAAGTGAATGTCATTTATTTATATAGAATTTTCAAATAACATATTCATTCAACCTGTGACATGAATACTCTATTTTAAAAAGAGGGAAACTGAGGCTACAGGTTACTGAGCGGATAGGTGACACAACTAAACCCAAACTCAAGGCCTTACTCCTACCGTAGGACCTTTTATTTATTTATTTTTTTTCTGTAGGACCTTTTAAATAATATCTTCAATTTTCAGCCTAGTTTCTATTGCCAAGAGATATTATAAAGATGATGATACATAAAATTTTATGATCTCTTTAGAAATTTAAAGGCTATTACTACAATTAGAAGAAAAATACAAGCTCATTTTTCTTTTTTTGTGAATACTTCTATAATGAACTTTGAGTAAATAAGGTAAAAAATTTGAATTTTAAGATTTTATTGATTTAAAATACTGCCTCGTGGGGCACCTGGGTGGCTCAGTTGGTTAAGCGTCTGCCTTCGGCTCAGGTCATGATCCCAGGGTCCTAGGATCGAGCCCCGCATCGGGCTCCTTGCTCAGCGGGGAGCCTGCTTCTCCCTCTCCTTCTGCCTGTCGCTCCCCCTGCTGTGCTTTCTCTCCCTCTGTCAAATAAATAAATGGAATCTTTAAAAAAATAAAAATAAAATAAAATACTGCCTCTTTCCAAAAGGGATGTTCAGTGAAAATAATTTTAGATACTTAAAATAGAATGAATTTAACAAATTATATGAAGATTAAACTTAGATGTATTTTATTCTAGAAAATGCTTCTTTAAAGAAGTCTGAAAGTATAGATTCACAATTTTTAACTCTCCAAATGAAACCTGAGATGTAATAACTATAAACATCCAGATATAGTAGAAATGGTATTTTCTTATAAATACAGAGAAAATATAATCCTGACTGAAAATATTTTCCAATTGCTTTTATACTCAATCAAAATTTATATAAAGAGAGAAGACATAGTTAGATCAAAGAATTCTAAATTTTTGTTCATCATAGACATAATTGAAATGTAACTCTTTAAACATAAAAGAGTTTATACTATACCAAAAAATATGAAAATCTCTTCCAATCACCCATTTTTAAGAATCTCAAATATTTTACAACCATTTGTTTAAATTCTGGTTATGACTGCTATTTGAAAACTACACATTATAACTGTCTTGTTTATATACATCATGCTGACTATTCTGAAGCTGCAGAAACGGAGGTACCAAAGTAATTTTGCTAAGTGTGTCACTAAAAAAATACTTTTCCAGAATTTCTTAGTTAGCAATAACTTTTACAAAGGCTTTTATCTTTAGAACCTTTCATCATTTTATTCCTTTTCTGAAGATTTTATCATAGGCTCACCTTAACTCTCTTTTCGGTGTGAAACATCCAAAGTGCTGTAAGTAATTGTTCATCTTTTTAAGATAGTGACTTAAAAGAAGTATTTTCAGATTATGCAATATCAAACAAGATATACAGTATTTGAAACTAACTGTATTTTAGGAGCATTCTTTCAAATTCATTTTACATTTTAAAGTAAGATTTGAGGATTAGAAAAATTAACTCCTTTTGTAAGATTGATTTCAATTTTGTATTCTAGGATAAAAGCAGCAGCTAAAGTAAACATGGTGGATTCAAACATAATTATACTTTAAATATCTGGATCCTTTTCAGTTAAAACATTTATGCGAATTAAATATGCAAATGCTTGGGGATGGCATATTAATCAGTCTAAATAACTGCAAAATGTATCACTTATATCCTTGCTATAGTTAATTGATTGAAATTAAATCCAAGTAAATTTTAGGAGCTGTATAAACATTGTAGAGAACAGTGGAATGCTGGTCTTGGCAGTGAAAAGACCTGTGTTCCACTTGGGCTTTGTCACTTAAAGCATGAATCAAGCTCTCTGAGCCTCAGTTTCTCAGTCTGTACACTAGATGTAATACTATACAAAGTTGTATTATGGATTAGATAAAATTATTTATTTTGGGATATTGTTATAATTAAAAGTATAACAATATCAACACTGATGTTCCGGTTAAATAATCTCAAATGAAAATGACTTACCCTACCCTAAGCCTAATTTAATATGATTAATAAAACTAAATGTTTTAGGTGAGGTGAAAGGCAGCATGTCATCTAAGACACAGTTACGGCCAGAAAGTGAAGGAGTACAGAAAAATTTCACCTTCAAATGATCAAAAGTATGTTTGTGCTGACTTGCTTGCAATAAATGCTTGAAGGAAAAACTATTTTATTGTCTTACTAAGTAAATCGGGATTTTCTTACATTTCTGGCCTCATGTTACACTGAGAACAAAATGATACCAAGAATCAATGGAAAAATCTTCCTCAACTTGTTTTCCAAGCAAAATATGTATTGGGCAGACTCTACTGAAAATGTTACCGGCTGAGAGAAAGAAAAGGAAGAAAGGGAACAAAGAAAAAGAAAGAAAATGTTCCTGGCTTTTTGGTCCTAAACTTGGGAGAAATTTAAACACCTAAGTGAATGGGCTCAGGTAAACGACTTTGATTTCGGAAAAAAAATCCCCTAACAAAGGATGGACCTGCGATTTGTAGCAATCGTAGAAGGAAGTGGAGCCAGTCAGCATCACGCTGTTGAACACATCCGTTAGTCTACTGCTGGGGTCCGCACCGAGGTTCCAGCAGCGATTCGCACCTCCGCGGAACGCCACCTTGGGCTGCACAAGACAGGGGTGGGAAGCGGCAGAGGCATCACGCAGCGCAGAGCCCGGGCTGGAAGGGCGGACGCCTGTCGCACCGCCGCTGTTCGCGCACCTCAACTCGGAATCCGCTCCGAGCCCACCGATCCCGGGGCCCGCGCCTCTGTCCCGGGGATTCCCTCTCTGCCTTCGGGCCCTCTGCCGGCCGGCCCCAAGGCGCCGCCCTCGACGGCCCCGACAGGCCCACCACGCCCGCGGCCACCCTGTCGGGCCTCAGCGCCGCGACCGCCCGACGTGGAGGCGGCGGCGGCAGCCCGGGCGTCGCGGCCACTGCAGCCCCTGCAGCCGCGCCGGTCCGTCCTGTCAGCCCACGCCGAGCCCCCCAAGCCCGGGCCCGCCGGCCGCCGCGCCCCCCGCCCGCCCCCGCCCCGCGGCCCGGGTGCCCCGTCGGGGCTTCTCCCCGGCGACCTGCCCTCTCCCGCCCGGCCGCCGTCTCCTCAGAGAACCGCGTCTGGGGACGCGCCCGCTCCTCTGCGGCTCCTCACCGTCGCCATCCTCCAAGCCCGGCCGCCTCCCAGACCCTGACCGTCCCCACCGGTTACCTCAAGTCCCTCCCTCAGGCCTGGGGGGTGAGGGGCCGGGCAAGTGTCTCCGCCTCTCACCTCCATGAGGCCCCCCAGCCCCTCCTGGACTAGGTACAGCTCCCGGGGTACGGGGGTGAGGGGGGCGTCGAGGCCCGGCTCCCTCAGCCCGCACGCCGCCGCTGCTGCCGCTGCCGCCGCCGCCGCCGCCGCCGCCCCGGGCGCTGCCTGGAGCCGGTCTGTGGGGGGGGGGGGCCGTAGCGGGGAGGGAGGGGCGGGGGGAGAGGCCGTTACATTGCCTACCCCTGGCTCGCGACCCGGCACGCGACCCCGCACCGGCCTGCCACGCCCCACCCCACCCCCTCGTGTGAGGCCCGCCCCTCGCTTCGCACCTCCTCATTGGCCCGCTGCCCAACCAATAGGCAACCGCCTCCAGGTCCTGTTACCCACAGAGACAAGGCCAAGAAGGGGCCGTTAGCTGACCTCGCTCTTCCGTAGCTTCTGAGCCTTTCCCGCTCAAAGTAAACCTGTTCGGGATTGGCCCTGACTGGCAAGCAGCAGCCCGATGGTTGGCTAATAGGGCAGCAGAGGGGCGGGGCGTGGAAGGTGGGGAGGGAGCGCGGGCCTACCGGATAGGAGAAGTGATGGAAGTGGTCGGAAGATATGAGAAGTCGCTCAGCAACTGGCTGTTAATCCTAAACCTAACGCTGCGCACCTTGTGCATTTCGTTTTTGTCCCTTGGTCCCTCCCCTAACTCCCAGAATCCTTTGGAGGGACCAAGAGAATAATAGACGTGCTCATTTACGGAAGGTGAGGAACCCGTCATGGGATTGGGTGTTGTTGGGACTACCCCCCCCACCCCTTCCGAGGGAGAGCCGCGCTCTGTTCTAGGCCCCAGGCCGCAACGAGGGTGAAGGCGTTTTGGTGTTAATGGAACTCTTGAACAAAGTTCACGCTGACCTGCCCCAGACAAGCCATTTACGTGGGCAGTCCCATTTGGAGATAGGATAGTCTCAGAGAAATGCTAAATGTTGTAGGCATTGAAATATTGAAGATGAGAATCATAAACGCTGCAAACGCCTTTAAGGTGTTTATGTTTAAAATCAAAACTTGAGGGCGCTCGCGCCTGGGTGGCTCAGTTGGTTAAGCGACTGCCTTCGGCTCAGGTCATGATCCTGGAGTCCCGGGATCGAGTCCTGCATTGGGCTCCCTGCTCAGCAGGGAGTCTGCTTCTCCCTCTCCCGCTCCCCCCTCTTGTGCTCTCTCTCTCTCTCTCAAATAAATAAATAAAATCTTTAAAAAAAATTAAAAAAATAAAATAAAATCAAAACTTGAGAAGCGCTCAGTAAAGTGGAAGATGT
Organism: Mirounga leonina; assembly: GCF_011800145.1. NCBI lineage: Eukaryota > Metazoa > Chordata > Mammalia > Carnivora > Phocidae > Mirounga > Mirounga leonina. Next base: position 29,114,584 of record NW_023270503.1, on the reverse strand, counting down.
TCTTTTAATTCAAAAGCAAATGGAGATAGTATAGGGGGACAAGTTTTATTGGCCCATACTATCCCTGGAGTGAGTTTGGATGTCTACCCAGCTTTGATCTGAGAAAGCTGACCAGGTGAGGTGGCTGTACCAATTACATTTCTTTCCCTACTTCACCCTTAAAGTTGCTGATGTGGAGCTCATCCTCCCCTTGCAGGAAGGAGTTCTGTACCCCCTTCCCTCCCCCATTGTACCCCAAAGAAGTTTGAAAAAGTATGAATCCTCTTATGTATCTTTTTTGCTGTAATAAGATATACATAAAATTTACCATTTTAGTCATTTTCAAGTGTACAATTCAGTGGGGTTAAGTACATTCATAATGTTGTGCAACCATCACCGCTATCCATTTCCAGATAATTTTCATTATCTCAAACAGAAACTCTGTACTCAATAAACAGTAACTCCCTACTTCCTCTCCCCCATCCACTGATAACCTCAATACTAATTTCTGTCACTAAGATTTTGCCTATTCTAGGTACCTCACATAGGTAGAATCATAAAATATTTGTCCCTTTGTGACTGTCTTATTCATTAGCAATGTCAAGGTTCATCAATATTGTTGCATGTGTCAGAACTTCATTCCTTTTCTTGGCTGAATCATATTCCACTGTACATGTAAACCACATTTTGTCCATCCATTTATCTGTTGATGGACACTTGGGATGTTTTCACTTTTTCACTATTGTGAATAATGTTGCTCTGAACATTAGTATACAAGTATCTGATTTTTTTTTTTTTTCATTCTTTTGGGTATATACCTTAGAGTGGAATGGGTCAAAAGGTAATTCTGTTTAACATTTTGAGGAACACCAAACTGTTCCACAGCATCTGCACCATTTATAGTCCCATCAGCAATGCACCATGGCAATTTCTCCACTTGTTTTCCTTTTTTAAAAAAAATAGTAGCCATTGTAGAGGGTGTTTTGCAGTGTCTCATTGTGCTTTTGATTTGTATTTCCCTATGACTAATGATTTGAAGCATCTCTTCATATGCTTATTGGCCATTTGTATATTTTCTATGGAGAAATATCTATTCAGGTCCTTTGCTCATTTTTTGAGATTGTACTATCTTGTTTAATATTGGTATAGCTTGTTTTGGAAATGAAGGTTATAGGAAAAATTAACACTCCATTGAACTCAAGTGAACACATTGCTAAAGGGAACACTTTGGTTATGGAGCAGGGCAAGTATTTTGTATGTAGGTAGTACTTTCAGCTCTTTTATTTCTTTTTGGGGAGATCTTATTTTGGATGTGTATGGTGGGGGGAGGATTGAGTTCACAATCTTACCCAAAGATATATACAGACCTCAGATTAAAATGAGAAGGAGTTATGGGGCACCTGGGTGGCGAAGTTGGCTGAGTGTCTGACTGTTGGTTTCGGCTCAGGTCGTGATCTCATGTGGTGAGATCAAGTCCCATATAGGGCTCTGCACTCCATGAGTAGTCTGATTGAGATTCTCTCTCCCTCTCCCCTTTCCCAACCCACCCCCCACCCCGGGAGTGCATGTGCACATGCTATCTCTTTCAAATAAATAAATAAATAAAAGGGATGCCTGGGTGGCTCAGTCAGCTGAGCGTCCAACTTTTGGTTTTGGCTCAGGTCACGATCTCAGGGTCTGGGGATTAAGCCCTGCGTCGGGCTCTGTGCTCAGTGCAATGACTGCTTGTTCCTCTTTCTGCTCCCCTCCATGCTTGCTTGCTCTGTCTCTAAAATAAAGAAATAAAATCTTTAAAAAAATGAGAAAGATGGGGCACCTGGGTGGCGCAGTCGTTTGAGAGTTCTGGGATCGAGCCCTATGCCAGGCTCCCTGCTCGGTGGGGAGCCTGCTTCTCCCTCTCCCTCTGCGGCTCCCCTTGCTTGTGCTCTCTCTCTCTCTGTCAAATAAATAAATAAAATCTTTAAAAATAAATAAATAAGTAAAAAATGAGAAGGAGTTAGAAATACATAATTGTTTTATGTATTCTTTGCCTTCATCTGAATTTAAAAGTTTTCTGGGGAAATCATGACCTTCTTTCTCCATTTATTGACTGACTATTCCTATATAGGAGCAAACATAAAAGAGTTTGATGTCATAAGATTGATCACATTTCAGTAACCTTGGTCTATCTCAGAATGATGGTGCCCTCAAGTAAGAAACTCATTTTTTTCCCTTGCTATTTTGGGAGTATTTAAGTGAATCTGAATTTATGATTGGATTTTAAAAATAGTTAAGAATATTCTTTGAGGGGTGCCTGGGTGGCTCAGTTGGTTAAGCGTCTGCTTTCAGCTCAGGACATGATCTCAGAGTCCTGGGATTGAGCCCCGCATTGGGCTCCCTGCTCTGCGGAAAGCCTGCTTCTCCCTCCCCCACTCCCCCTGCTTGTGTTCCCTCTCTCCCTATGTCTCTCTCTGTCAGATAAATAAAATCTTAAAAAAAAAATAAAAAAAGAACATTCTTTGATATAACTAGGAACAACTTAAACCTATTCCATCCTTAAGAATTACTGCAGAATGCACACTTCTCCAAAATATATAAGGTTAGGTTTTTTTGTTTTTGTTTTGCAACTCTGGAAGACAATGTACAATGTGGTACTCTTCAGTTACATTAGTGAAGCCCTTTTTATACTTTTACACATGCTTAAACATTTTGTTTTGTAACAAAAATAATCAGTTTCATTGAAAAAAGTCAGTCTGCCCCCTAGAAATGTTTTGTGATAAAATAAATAGGATTTCATTATTCTCCCAACTAAAACTTCAAGTTCAAATAAAATACGTATTTTCGAAAGTTCAAAGTATATCAGACGCACAATCTCAATGCCGGAGAGAACTCTGAATTAATTCCTCATAGAAAGCAATCATATAATTCCAAGTCAGTATATAATCAAGTCACTGCAGGATTACTGTATATGCTCACATCTATGTTAAATGAATTGCTTTTCCAGTTTCCTATTTGACTAGTGGTCCAACAACTTAAATGGGCTGCAAAACTACCTCAGTTCAAGCCATGCAATTCTTTATAGGCTTCTCTGACTTGAGGGATTCAATTATCTTAATTATACCTACTGAAATTAACTGGACTTCCGTATGTGGTTTCTCAACCCCTAATCGTTGCTGGAAGAGTGGAAATGTATTGAGGAAATTTAACTCAAAATTGGAGCTGGGAAAACATGAAGGGAAGGCTTTCACATCTTACTACCTATTACTCCTCGTGGCTTGCTTCCTCCAGTAGGAGGGAAGATTTTCTCTCAGCCCAGCAATAGCAAGCTGCCCTCACCGGCAGCCAATGAAAGAGGCTGCCACCACTTCAAACTCTCATTTTCCTCCAATGAACTTTTGTTCAAAACATACCTCCCAGCTGGGTGCCTGGGTGGCTCAGTCAGTTAACTGACTTTGGCTCAGGTCATGATCTGGGGTCTCGAGATTGAGCCCTGCGTTGGGCTCTGCACTCAGCGGGGAGGCTGTTCCTCCCTCTCCTTCTGCCCCTCCCCCCTGGCTTGTGTGTGCACTCTCTCTCTCTCTCACTCTCAAATAAATAAATAAAATCTTAAAAAACAAAACAAATCCCTCCAAACTTTCTCCTTACCTCTGTAGAAGGACCTCTCCCACTTTGTTGCCAGGACTTGCCTGTGGTTGGCCATAGTTTGCTTGTCCTGAATTGCAGTTTTTCTGCTCTTCCCCCAAAACACTCTCTTTTCCTGGCTGAATTGCTTACCTTTTTCTTTTAAAAAGGTTGACAGAGGCCTTACAAAGTGCTCTTTATTAGAGCTGTTGGAAACTACTCCCTTTTTTCAGCAATTAGTGTTTTTCTGGCTCCCTAGCTAATGCTTGCTTGCTTATTTATTTATTTATTTATTTATTTATTTATTTATTTAAGGTAGGTAGGAAGTAAACTTGTTTCTGCTTTAACCTTTCTGGTTGGACAGGGTTCCAGGTCACTCTCTCTTAATTTGTGTTCCAGGAAAGTTGTAGGTTTCCATTTAGCTTGAGATGAGACCCTGAAAAATTCATACATTTACCTTTGCTGAATAAATATTTCTGCTTGGGGTGTGGGGAGATTCTTTTTTTTCTTTTTAAGATTTTATTTATTTATTTGAGAGAGAGAGAATGAGAGACAGAGAGCACGAGAGGGAAGAGGGTCAGAGGGAGAAGCAGACCCCCGCTGAGCAGGGAGCCCGATGCAGGACTCGATCTCGGGACTCCAGGATCATGACCTGAGCCGAAGGCAGTCGCTTAACCAACTGAGCCACCCAGGCGCCCGGGTGTGGGGAGATTCTTGAGTTGATTAATATTTATCAGATATAATATTAATGTGCATTTCCTATGGCAGACTCTTCCATCCCTTCAAAGATAACGTTCTTTCTCATCTTTTTTATATTTTGGTCTTTTTCTATGTATAACTTTTTTTTTTTAAGATTTTTTAAAATTTATTTATTTTGACAGAGAGAGTGAGCACAAGCAGGGGGAGTGACAAGCAGAGGGAGAGGGAGAAGCAGGCTCCAGATTTGGGACTCAATCCCAGGACCCTGGGATCATGACCTGAGCCAAAGACAGTTACTTAACCAACTGAGCCACCCAGGGGCCCATAACTTTATTTTTTGAATATAATGGAATGTATATTTGATATTTAAACTGATGAATTGACATTGAACTGGGGTTTTCACTGTAAAATGAAAAATTCTGAATATCTCTGTTTTATGGCCCTCTAAAACTGAATTTCTATTTCTCAGTGTTTGTTTGGAACCAGATGTTAGAAAAGGTTCACAGAAGAGTGCCACCAGAAAAAGACATCTTTTAAAGATGTCTTTAGAAATTTCTTTTAGGCCTTTAGGGGCATCTGGGTGGCTCAGTCATTACGCATCTGCCTTCAGCTCAGATCATGATTCCGGGGTCCTGGGATCGAGCCCCACATCGAGCTCCCTGCTCAGCAGAAAGCCTGCTTCTCCCTCTCCCACTCCCCCCGGATTGTATTCCCTTTCTCGCTGTGTCTCTCTCTGTCAAATAAATAAATAAAATCTTTTAAAAAAACTTTCTTTTAGACCTTTAAATTTCTCCTGAATTTGAGGGATCCCCAGACTATATAAAGAAGGATCTTCTGACACAATGGACCAGAAAACAGCTTCTTAAAAAAAAAATTAAGATCCAGAGTTTTAATTTAGGCCACAGAGTGCAAGAAGTTATGAAGGGGTCCATTTTTAAAGTTCTATCAAAGCTTTGTGTTTTGTGACATACCTCTAAAAGTAAGCTTCCTTCCCAAGTGTAATTAAGTTAAAAGAACATTCATGAAAGGGATGGTTTCCAAATTGGATGATTATATGCCCTTAAGGTGGGAAATAAATTCTATATTTATAGAATCTTCCTGAAAACTCACAGTTCACCTAACTGTTGCAATCTTTAACCAGCCCAAATGTCTATATTGTTTTATCTGCTTTATTTTCTAGTTGAGCAGTCTTAAGATACTCTGAGGGGACCTACCTATAGGTTTAATCTGAAAATTGGGTTGTTTTATAAATCATTGTGTTAAATAATGGGAGTCTGCATCTTTATCAGATTGTCAGAGCCTGGAGATAGCCATTTCATTGCAAAAGGTTTTAAAACCTGCTTAGGTTCTGAGCTGGCCCCTAATCAGGCAGGGTTCTACAGGCCATCTGTCCCTAGGGCACCTACAAAGTTGAAACCTGGAGAAGCTACTTCACTGCCTCCTGGAGAGCAGAGTATGGGAGGTTTACCCAGTTGTAAGGCTCTACTTCCCTTTCAAGGTCCTTACTTCTGATCTGGAGTCCTACTGCTTGTCCGGCTGGATGATCTTTTTTTTTTTTTTCTTTTAATAGACCTTATTTTTTAGATCACTTTTAGATTCACAAGAAAATCGAATGGAAAGGGACAGAGTCCCCATATACTCCCTTCCCCCACATGTACAACCTTCCCCATGATCAGTATCCTGCACCAGATTGGTACATTTGTTACAATTGATGAATTTACATTGACACAACATTATCAGTCAAAATCCATAGTTTACAGGAGGGTTTACTCTTAACGGTTGTACATTCTGTGGGTTTTGACAAATGTATAATGATGTGTATTTCCCATTATGTATATAGAAAAGTTTCCCTGCCCTAAAAATACTCTGTGCTCCACTTATTCATCCTTCCGTCTCTCCTAACCCCTGGTGACCGCTAGTGTTTTTACTGTCTCCGTATTTTGCCTTTTCCACAATGTCATATAGTTGGAATCATTCAATAGGTAGCCTTTTCAGATTGGCTTCTTTCACCTAGTGATATGCATTTAGGTTCTTCCATGTCTTTTCATGGCTTGATAGCTCATTTCTTTATAGCACTGAATAATAATCCATGTCTGGATGTGCCACAGTTTATACATTCACCTACTGAACACATCTTGGTTGCTTCTAAGTTATGAATGAAGCTGCTGTAAACACTCATGTGCAGCTTTTTGTGTATACATGTCTTCAGCTCATTTGAGTAATTATCAAAGAGTGTGATTGCTGGATTATACAGTAAAAGTATGTTTAGTTTTATAGGAAATAGCCAAACTGTCTTCCAAAGTGGCTGTGCCATTTTGCATTCCCACCAACAATGAATAGGAGTTCCTGTTGCTCAACATCATCAACAGCATTTGGTGTTGTCAGTGTTTTTAATTTTGGCCATTCTAATAGGTGTGTAATAGTATCTCATTTTTTTTACATTATTTTTACCTCTTGCTTGTACATATTCTTGGTTCCTAATTGCTTCTCTACTTTTTTTTTTTTTCTTTTTGTTTTTATTATTTATTTGGGAGAGAGAGTGCAAGAGAACACAAGCAGGGGGAGCAGCAGAGGCAGAGAGAAAAGCAGGCTGAGTAGGGAGCCTGATGCAGGAATAGGTCTCAGGACCTTGGGATCATGACCTGAGCCGAAGGCAGACACTTAACCAACTGAGCCACCCAGGCGCCCCACTTCTCTACTTTTTCTTACTGCTTAGCTTCTAGATAAGTTGTTCTCAAAGCGTGATCTTCAGATCAACATCAGCACCACCTAGGAACTTATTAGAAATGAAGTATGGGGGGCGCCTAGGTAGCTCACAGTGGGTTAAATATCTGCTTTCGGCTCAGGTCATGATCCCAGGGTCCTGGGATGGAGCCCTGTATCGGGTTCCCTGCTCAACGGGGAGCCTGCTTCTCCAGCTTCCTCTGCCCCTCCCCCCCCACTCCTGCTCTCTCTCTCTCAAATAAAGAAAGACAGAAAGAAATGGAGTTTGGGGGCCTTGCCCAAACCTACTGAAAGATCTGTATTTAACAGCCTTCCAAGTGATTCTGACGTAAGCTAAAATTTGAAAACACTGTTCTAGACCTTCACTGTTCAACATGATAGCCTCCAGACATATGTAATTACTGAACTCTTGGAATATGGCTAGAATGAATTAAGATATCTTATAAATGTAAAATACACCCCAGATTTTGAAAACTTACTGTGAAAAAAAGAAAGAGTAAAGTATCTCATTGGTAATTTTTATATTGACAACATTGAAATTAAAATATTTTGGATATATTGGGTTAAAGAAAATGCATTATTAAAATTACTTTCACCTGTTTCTTTTTAGTTTTGACATAAGGTTACTAGAAAATTTTGAGTTACATTTGTAGCTCTCATTATATTTCTGTTAGACAGCATCATTCTAGACTGTGAGTCTGCAAACTATAGCCTAGGGGCTACATCTGGCCTACTGCCTGTTTTTATATGGCCCATGAGTTAAGAATGGTTTTAAATTTTTAAATGGTTGAAAATAAATTTTACAAAAGAATGATATTTCAGGACATGTGAAAATTATATGATATTTAAGTTTCATTGTCCATAAATAAAGTTTTATTGGAATATGGGCACACTCATTTATTTTTGTATTTTCTATGGTTGCTGTTCCTCTATAGCAGGAGAAAACTAGCTATGGCAAGAACCCTATGGCCTACAAGTATAAAATATTTACTATCTGGCCTTTTACAGAAAATATTGGCTAAACCCTATTCTAGACTGTCAGCTTCCACATACTATCTAGGAGAGGACCCTACTTTTAACTTGCCCATGCTCTTTGTTCCCAAACTTTGCTTAGCTATTAGGCCCAACTCCTTGACCCCTACCACCCAAATCTCAGTGGTATTTTGGAGTTGCAAGATTTTGCACAGAAACTTTTTTTTTTTTTTTTTTTGAGCCCAACACAGGGCTTGAACTCATGACCCTGAGATCAAGACCTGAGCTGATACCAAGAGTTAGATGCTTACCTGAATGAGCCACCCGGGTGCCCCCTGGAGTTAGAAGATTTGATCTATGCATTATTTAGGCTATAAAGAGGTAGGCCAAAGATGTTCTTGCCTTCCAAACTGCACAAGGAAGTATGAACCCAGCAAAAAGGAACAGATAAATGTTCAATAGCTTCTTTCTCCAAACATAGGGCCTTCCTTCTTTTATTTATTTATTTATTTATTTGTTTGGTTGGTTGGTTGGTTTATTATTTTATTTATTTATTTGAGAGAGAGAACGAGCGGAGGTGGGGGAAGGAGCAGAGGGAGAGAAGGAAGCAGACTCCCTGCTGAGCAGGGAGCCCGATGTGGGGCTCGATCCCAGGGCCTTGAGATCATGACCTGAGCCGAAGGCAGACTCTTAACTGACTGAGCCACAGTTGGGTGCCCCATTCTTTTTTTTTTTTTAAGATTATATTATTTAGCTGGGTGGGGGAGTGGGGCAGAGGGAGAGGGAGAGAGAATCTCAAGCCGATTCTGCACTGAGAGCAGACAAAAGTCGGACATTTAACTGACTGAGCCACCCAGGCACCTCTGGGGCCTTCCTTGTTCTTAAGGACAAGAGTACCCAGAATTGATAGTTCCATCAAGTTGAGAGGTAAGCTAAATTGAGGTAAGCAAATTGAGGACTAGTCCCTTTCTTTCATAACTCAGCAACACCTCTTGAATTAAAACTCTCACTCTTTCTGTGCAGCTTATGCCTACTCTCAGCCAGTTTAGTTGGCTTCTGCAGCACCTTGTTCTGCCAGATATATTGTGGAAATCATTATGATGGTTTTTTCCACTCCAGTGAAGCGGACGTCTGGATCCCTTTGTGAGCCTCTTGATCCTTATTCCCTACCACCCGCACCAATATGCAACCAAAGTCTTGTCGGCTCAATGAATCTTTATGGTCTCATTTTATAGGATCCCCAAAGAAGAGAAGTATGGCTGTGGTTTCCAGAATGTTAATTGATAACAGTTCTTGGCAGTAGTGCTCTCCCTGGCTTTCCCTCTTTAACCTGCTCCTTCCACGCATAATAATATCATTCCTTAGATTGGTACCAGTCTGGAGTTTCTCTCTCGCTCTTTCTTTCTCTCCCTCCCTCTCTCTCTTTTTCTGTCTCTCCCCTTTTACCCCCACACCCACAGGCCCTTCATTCCTTTTTTCCTTGCTCTACTGATAATACCTAGGACTACTTAACTTTCTAATATAAGCTAGTTTGTTGCAAACTCCCTGAGCATTGTAATGATGTGAATATTCATGATTAAAAGGGGCCTCACTGAGAGGTGTTGCTCCCCATTTCAACCATATTTCATTGTCAAAGTTAAGGAGAGGTCTTGCATCTCTGTTCATTTAAGAACTCTGCCCTGGGCAGTTGTCTTTAGATTCTATAGTTGAGTTGAATTTACACCCTAGGCTGGGAGTGGGAAGAGGCAGGAACCCTTTCACATAGGTAAACCCTAAACAGACCTGGCTTTTCCAGTTGAGCTCATCTTAAATATTGGGCACCAAGAGGGAAATTTCTCAGGGGTTTCTCTTGGAAAATAAGCTGGGGGATCAAGTGGCCTAGTGTTTTCTTCCAGCTCTTCTCCAGATGATCTCCAGATGTCTGGCCTTTACCTTGTCTGGGCTTCACTTTTCTCTGTAAAATAAAGGGTCTGAGAAGTCAACCTGTAAAGTTCCTTCCAACTCTAAATTGTTCTGGTTTAGAACGTAGAAAAGTTCAAGTTAGTAGAACCATAGAATTAAAGAATTTTTTTTTTTAAGATTTTATTTATTTATTTATTTATTTGACAGAGAGAGACACAGCGAGAGAGGGTACACAAGCAGGGGGAGTGGGAGAGGGAGAAGCAGGCTCCCCGCAGAGCAGGGAGCCCGATGCGGGACTCGATCCCAGGACACTGGGATCATGACCTGAGCTGAAGGCAGTCGCTTAACCAACTAGGTGCCCAGAATTAAAGAATTTTTGAACCGGAAGTGCCATTGGGGATCATTTGGCCCGATCCTCAAATGTCCAGATGAGAAACCTGAGGCTCAGAAGAGTGCATCACAGAGCTGGTGGTGCCAGAGGATTGCCTCTCCGAGAAAGGGACGTTTGTTTGCAGCTCTCAGTCTGTAGTAAGGCATCATCATATAATTATTTACTCATGTAATCATCATCATTGACCACTGAGATAATTTGCTACTACCCAGGATAATGCTGCAGCCACATTAGTACTGTTTGTTTTTAGTATTGTTTTTTTAAAGAGATAAAATTTAAGTTTTTTGAGACCAAGATGTTATTTATTTATTTAGAGAGTGTGCGCACTCGAGTGGGGTGGGGGGACAGAGGGAGAGAAAGAGAGAGAATCTGAAGCAGGCTCCCTGCTGAGTGCAGCGCTTGATCCCACGACCCAGAGCCGAAATCAAGGGTTGGATGGTCAATCGACTGAGCCACCCTGGTGCCCCAAAATCAAAATTTTAAAGCTTATATGGCAAATATTTTACTTGCAGAAAATTTCGTATTTTACCTAGATGTTTTGGCATCATGTAGATCAGACTCCTTGACTAGTAGGTATTTCCTCATAAATTTAGAAGCAACCATCCTAGGTTTGCCCCAGTTTCTTTGGTGGGAAGAAGAACATAATATACAATAATGCTTTTTTTTCACTGTCCTTCATCTTTTTCTCTCTATATACATACATATATACATCTTTTTCTCTATATATACATACTTATAGCTAACACACTCTAGGACTCCCTGACAATAAAAAGTAGCTCTGCAACATACGAATGCTGGGGACCTTTGGAATAAGACACCAGTTTTGTATGTGTGGCAATAGCCATATAGATTTTGGGAATCAAACAAATTTTGAGAACTAAGTTCTGTGTCAGTCATCTTGTTCTGACCTACCGCTGTAATTCTTTTTGTGTCATAAGCAACCTGGCTGGCTTCAGCCATCAGCTGAATAGTTTCATCTATGCAAATGGTTCTTACACCTCAGGCTATCTCAGAACTACCTAGAGGGTGTGCTAAAAAATAAAATGGCCCCACTCCTAGAGTCTCCAATTAAATAGATCTGGGGTGTGGCCCTATAATTTGCATTTTCAAAAACAAGTCCAGGGGCACCTGGGTGGCTCAGTTGGTTAGGCAGCTGCCTTTGGCCCAGGTCATGATCCCAGGGTCGTGGGATGGAGCCCCACATTGAGCTCCTGCTCCATGGGGAGTCTGCTTCTCCCTCTCCCTCTGCCCCTCCTGCCACTTGTGTGCTCTCTTTCACTCTCTCTTTCTCTCTCTCTCTCTCTGTCAAATAAATAAATACAATCTTTTAAAAAACTACAACAACAAAACAAGTCCAAGGGTGGCACTGATTCCTCTGGTCTCAGGACTATACTTTGAGAACTACTGCTCTGCCTATGCCTTTTGGCCAAGAGCTTGCAGGTGAATACTGAATGCTGAATTCCGTGAATGATGTAGGTAATGGTGAGTTTGGTTGCCGTTATTTTTTGGTCCCTGTGAGCCAGGCCAAGAACAACTTTACCATTCTGTTATCACATTAAATACTAGCTGAGATTAGGGATTCTCAGAGCTTTTGACAGGGAAGTTGAGATTATCTGGGCCATCCCCTGTCTTTGCACAGAAAATATATTTTTTCCCTCTTACCCCAAGACACAGAGTGATTTGTCTTGTCCATGACATAGCTGTTAACTGTAGCACCAGGACCAGAACCTTCACCCCCAGCTTCCCGTGCTTTCCATTACAATGAAATTAACATTGATAGTGACTGCTTCCTCTTTGCTTTCCAAACAACTTTCTCAGCAAAGGTCTACCTGGTTTCAAATGGACATTTTCCAGTGGTCGTTTGGCTGAAAGGATTAGAACTTCCCCTGAATATCACTCCTCTTCAACCACAATGTGTCCTCATAATGCCAGTCAGCTATTTTTCAGTATGTTCAAAGTGTAAGATGAGAGAGTGTGGACATAGCAATGCAAATTTGTCTATACTTTTATTTTTTTAAAGATTTTATTTATTTATTTCACAGAGAAATGGACAGTAAGAGAGGGAACACAAGCAGGGGGAGTGGGAGAGGGAGAAGCAGGCTTCCTGCCAAGCAGGGAGCCTGATGCGGGGCTCGATCCCAGGACCCTGGGATCATGAACTGAGCCAAGGCAGACGCTTAACGACTGAGCCACCCAGGTGCCCCTATACTTTTATTTATTTATTTTTTAATTTTATTTATTTGAGAGAGAGAGCAAGAGAGTGAGAGCAAGCACGAGCAAGGGGGAGGGGTAGAGGGAGAAGCAGACTCCCCGCCGCGCAGGGAGCCCGACGTGGGGCTCGATCCCAGGACCCTGAGATCCCGACCCGAGCCCAAGGCAGACGCTTAACCAACTGAGCCACCTAGGCACCCCGTCTATACTTTTAGAAAACAAATGTATTTGTCACTAAATATTATCTTCATATTGAAAAAAAAATGTTATGTAACTTACCTCTTCTGGTCTAAGAAGCTAGGGAATATCCTGAAGGAACTTGTTCATCTGGTAGTAAAGTCAATAAAGATTTTGATCGCATAGATTCCAACTTGAATTATGCAGCAAGATTGCTGGCTAGAAATAGAAGACCAGACTTAGCCTCCTGCCTATCACAAGAATTTCTTCTACCTTCTACATCTTAAACACAGAGAAGCCTGACTTCCTATAGCCTTTCAATTAAGAGCATGGGCTATTCTGTCCTCACAGCAGTCATGGTAACTACATAACCAGAAGTCTAACTATTTCATAACTGTGTTGTGGATAATTTTTTTGAAGATATATTTATTTAATTGAGAGAGAGCGAGAGAGTAGGGGTGAGGGGAAGACAGAGATGTAGTGAAAATCTTAAGCAGACTCCTTGCTGAGCGCAGAGCCCGACACTGGGTTTAATATCCTGACCCTGAGATCATGACCTGAGCCAAGAGCTGGACGCTCAACCAACTGGGCCATCCAGGTGCCCCATGGATAAATTTTTTTTTTTTAACTCTTTTTTTTTTTTTGTTAGAGATTATTTATTTGAGAGAGCGAGAATGAGAGAGAGAGAGAGTACATGAGAGGGGGGAGGGTCAGAGGGAGAAACAGGCTCCTCACTGAGCAGGGAGCCCGATGCGGGCCTCGATCCCGGGACTCCAGGATCATGACCTGAGCCGAAGGCAGTCGCTTAACCAACTGAGCCACCCAGGCGCCCCCATGGATAAATTTTTAAGCAGCCCTCTCTGCAACTCTCCACTCCCGAGAGGAGGTGGCATAGCTTTGAGGCTGAGTAGAATTGGATGGAATAGGGATGAAGAATAGACCTAAAGGCTTCATATATGGGGACAATATGGTTAAGAGTGGAGTCTCCCACCTGTTTTTTGTTTTTGTTTTTAGATTTGCTGGAGATCATACTTTTTATTTTATTTTCTCCCCAAGCAAGTTCTCAAAAAACTGGTTAAGGACTCAGAATTGTTTCTCTCCACGGAAATCTTTAGTAAAAAGTGAAATATTTATGTGATCTGAAGAGAAACCAGAGTATGGAGATCATACTTTCTTTCTTTTTTTTTTAAGATTTTATTTATTTGACAGAGAGAGACACAGCGAGAGAGGGAACACAAACGAGGAGTGAGAGAGGGAGAAGCAGGCTTCCCGCCGAGCGGGGAGCCTGATGCGGGGCTCGATCCCAGGACCCTGGGATCATGACCTGAGCTGAAGGGAGACGCTTAACGACTGAGCCACCCAGGCGCCCTGAGATCATGCTTTCTAATGCGGTACCAGTCAATGGTGAGAACCTTACATTAATGCTCACAAGAGCCATTTGAGAGCACTAAACCATGAGTATGACTCTGAAACATACTTTCTTATAAACTGTTGGGTTTTTTGTCCCCACTAAATGTATCTGCATATAACATAAAAAACAACTGTTTGATTTAGGAAACCTAGTTTGATTTAGTAGAAGAAGAAAAATAAGAATCTCTTGAACTGAAAATCAAAGTCAATGATTTGGTATTATAATAGTAGCACAGACCAAGACACTGGTATCAAAACTTTCCACTTTTTTTTTTTTTTTTAAGATTTTATTTATTTTTTTGACAGAGACATAGCGAGAGCAGGAGCACAAGCAGGGGGAGTGGGAGAGGGAGAAGCAGGCTTCCCGCAGAGCAGGGAGCCCGATGTGGGACTCGATCCCAGGACCCTGGGATCATGACCTGAGCCGAAGGCAGTCGCTTAACGACTGAGCCACCCAGGTGCCCCCACTTTTTTTTTTTTAAAGGAGAACATTCTTCTCTCCATGTTTTTATTCTCCTTCTTTGTCCCTGAAACTTTTCCACTTTTTAATGGGTTGATATTCTACTGACATAACTAACTAACTTTATTTTTGTCAGTTGACTACATTTTACCAATTACGGAGCTGTTTTGGTGTTGTACAGATAAAATCCCCAAATAAACAGTAGTTGGAGGGGACTTGGGTGGTCTGGTCTTGTCTGGTCCTATGTATGGTTTTTGTACTTCTCTAAATGAAGAGGAAGGAGGATTCCATCTGATTAGCCCTGGTGGGAAGCTGTATTCTGTACTAGTCAGAGATGCTACATGATCTTCAAAAGGAGTTACAGGGATTGTGGTGATGTGGTTTGCAGGTCACCTCACTGGATATTAAGATCAAACCATGCCTGGAGAGTTCGACTGTTTCTGTTTACCTAGTACTCCCAGGCTCATAAACCCCCCATCTTGATTATTTATTTTTCGTTGTTTGAGTTTTCTTTTTGGTTTTAGGAAAATGTCAAATGTTGAAGGAAGGGGTGTTGCCTGGGTCATGACTTTAACATATTCTTTGACCAGTGCGTTATCAGAAAACATTTTCAGGAATTCTTCATGCTGGGAGCAGTTACTAAAAAAAACCCAACTTAAAAAAATATATACATTTTATGTTAATTTTCACTTCTTAAATATTTTTTTTCAGTTTGCAAAGATCATACTGCTTGTGGAGAGGTTAAACAATATAGAATAGGTTAAAGAAAAAAGAAAAAGTCCCTAGAAATCCCACCATGCTGTCAAAGACTTCAGTGTCTCTCTTCCATGTATATGTGTATGCACATGCAGGAGCATAATGGAAAGCACATGCCATAACTAATTTTCCTCCCCACATCACAAATAGAAACATTGGGGCATAATTTAACATGGTAGTGGTAGATATTAAATGGTGCTCAAAGATTTTTGGTTTTAATTTCTGTCCTGACAGTTGTGAAATTATAGTTATACAGATGAGTTCACGCACTCTCATATTCATGTATATGTTTGTGTGTCTGTCTCTATTACATTTAGGGTGGTTATAAAAATTCCCCCCCTTTGGGGGCTTCTGATTATTACATTGGGTTTTTTTGGAAAATATTGTAAGGGGTGCTTGGGTGGCAGTTGTTAAGCATCTGCCTTCGGCTGAGGTCATGATCCTAGGGTGCTGGGATCTAGCCTCGCATTGGGCTCCCCGCTCTGGTTAGTGGGAAGCCTGCTGCTCCCTCTCCCACTCCCCCTGCTTGTGTTCCCTCTCTCACTGTCTCTCTCTCTCTCTCTCTCAGATAAATAAATAAAATCTTTTTAAAAATTTTTTTAAAAAGGAAAATATTATAGGATGCCTGGGTGGCTCAGTTGGTTAAGCGACTGCCTTCGGCTCAGGTCATGATCCTGGAGTCCCTGGATCGAGTCCCGCATCGGGCTCCCTGCTCGGCAGGGAGTCTGCTTCTCCCTCTGACCCTCCCCCCTCTCATGTGCTCTCTCTCATTCTCTCTCTCTCAAATAAATAAATAAAATCTTAAAAAAAAAAAGAAAATATTATAAAAGAGATGGGGGATACATTGTGATGTGTACCTGCCATTTTCAACAGGCAACATTTTATGGAGACCTATCTGTAGACTTAGAAGGAGATTATGTATATATAATATATAATATACTATATAATAATATATATGATATAACATATATATTATATATTCCCTGATGCAAATGTTCTATAATTTATAATCTTCCAACTTGTATTTGATTGTAAAAGTAATATATGCTTGCTTTTTAAGATTTTATTTATTTATTTGACAGAGAGAGACACAGCGAGAGAGGGAATACAAGCAGGGGGAGTGGGAGAGGGAGAAGCAGGCTTCCTGCGGAGCAGGGTGCCCGACGTGGGGCCCGATCCCAGGACCCTGGGATCATGATCTCAGCCGAAGGCAGATGCTTAATGACTGAGCCACCCAGGTGCCCCAATGCTTGCTTTAAAGCATTTTAAACCACTACAGAGCAACTGATGAATTACTGAACTCTACATCTGAAACTAATGGTGTACTATATGTTGAGTAATTGAATTTAAATAAAAAAATAAAATAAACCACTGCAGAAATGTACGAAGTAAAATGTAAGTTTCTTCCCCCTATTTTCTCCACTCCCTTCTAAGAGTATCTACTATTAATATTTGGTATGTATCCTTCCAGACTTTTTTACTTTTGGTACAAACAAAAGTAAGCAATATGGTTTTTATTTTATTTTTATTTTTTAGATTTATTTATTTAAGAGAGAGAGAGCATGAATGGGGTGAAGGGCAGAGGGAGAAACAGACTTCCTGCTGAGCAGGGAGTCCGCTGTGGGGCTTGATCCCGGGACCCCGGGAGCACGATCGGAGCTGAAGGCAGACGCTTAACCAACTGAGCCACCCAAGTGCCCCAGCAATATGGTTTTTAATTTTTTTTTTACAAAAATGAGTATAATATGGTTCTGCAACACTTTTTTCAACCAACAATATACCATGATACATTATCAAAGTATGTATTTTTTTTAGAAATGGGGATTGGGACAGAGAGAGAATGTTAAGCAGGCTCCATGCCCAGCACGGAGCGGGACGTGGGGCTCCATCTCACGACCCTCAGTTCATGACCTGGGCTGAAACCAAGAGTAGGACACTTAACTGACTGCACCACCCAGGCGCACCCAAAGTATGTATTTTTTTAAATGACTGCATAGTATTCCAGTGGTATGGACCTATCTTCTTCTTTTTTTTTTAAGATTATATTTATTTATTTGAGAGAGAGAGAGAGAGCATGAGCAGGGCAGAGAGGAGCAGAGGGAGAGGGAGAAGCAGGCTCCCCACTGAGCAGGGAACCTGACCTGGGGCTCGATCCCAGGGCCCTGGGACCACAACCCCAGCAGAAGGCAGATGCCCAACTGACTGAACCACCCAGGTGCCCCAGACCTATATTTTATTAACACTTAGCGTTTTTCCCCCAATTTTTTTTTTTAAGATTTTATTTATTTGACAGAGAGAGCACAAGCAGAGGGAGAGAGAGGGAGAAGCAGGCTCCCTGCTGAGCAAGGAGCCCGATGCGGGACTTGATCCCAGGACCCTGGGATCATGACCTGGGCCGAAGGCAGCCGCTTAACCGGCTGAGCCACCCAGGCGTCCCTCCCCCAATTTTTACCTATTATTTTTGTTCATTTGTCTTATGAAGAGTAAGTTCATTTAATATGTTGATACATGAGACAAAATGCCCTCTAGGACAGTTATCCTATTTTATATCTTTACCAAAAGTGCTGAGAAGACCTATTATCTGGACATCATATATATTTTTTTCTTCATCAATTTGATGAACAATAAATACAATCTCCTTGTTGGTTTTATTTATATTTCTTTAATTGCTAAAGAAGTTAAACATATTCTCATATGTCTATTGACCGTTCAGCTTTTCTTTTATAAACTATCCATTCTTATGCTCATTTTCCAATAGAAGTAATTGACTGTCTTTCTATGTTGGAGAAATCAGTTATCTATCATAAGAGTTGCCAGTATTTTCCCAATGTATTTGTCTTTTAACCTTGTTTATAGTAATCTTTTTCCATACAGAATATACAAAAGTTGCTTCTGTTTGTGTGTTTTATGTGTGTAGTCAAACTTATCAGTCTTTTCCTTTTGGTTTCCAGGGCTTCATATCAAGCCTATAAAAATTCCTCATTACCCCAAGATTATACAAAGTACTACCATATGTTCTTTCTAGAACTATCATGCTTCCATGCTTCTACATTTAATTCTTTAATCCATCTGGAATTCATTTTGGTATAAACTGTGAGGTATGGGTCTAACTTTATTTTTTTCCCAAATAGTTAGCCACTTGTTCTAACAGCCTTTATTGAACAATCCATCTTGCCCCCACTGATTTTAACCGTCTAATTTAGTGTATACTAATTTCCCAAATACACTTGAGTCTACTTTTGGATTCCATTGTGTTCCCTTGACCTGTCATCTTTTCCCGTGCCGATAACACATTGTTTTAATTTCTGTAGCTTAAAGATATTTTTTAAAAAGATTTTATTTATTTATTTGAGAGAGAGAATGGAAGAGAGAGCACGAGAGGGGGGAGGGTCAGAGGGAGAAGCAGACTCCCTGCCGAGCAGGGAGCCCGATGCGGAACTCGATCCCGGGACTCCAGGATCACGACCCAAGCCGAAGGCAGTCGCTTAACCAACTGAGCCACCCAGGCGCCCTAAAGATATTTTCTAATATCTGGTAGGATTACTCCTTTAAAAATATTTTTATTTTCACAAGTTTTTTTTTAAGATTTATTTATTTGAGAGCAAGAGAGAGCAGTAGGGAGGGACAGAGGGAGAGGGAGAGAGAATTTTTTTTTAAAGATTAATTTATTTATTTGAGAGCAAGAGAGAGATTGAGTAGGAGGGGCAGAGGAGAAAGGAGAGAGAATCTGAAGCAGACTCCATAATGAGCACCTGACCAACGCAGGGCTCAGTGTCGCGATCCTGAGATCATGATCTGAGCCAAAATCAAGAGTCAGACGCTTAACTGACTGAGCCACCCAGGTGCCCCTAAAGTTAACCATTTTAAAGTGAACAATTCAGTGGCATTTAGTACATTCACATTGTTGTACAACCATTACTTCTATCTGGTTCCAAAACATTTTCATTACCCGAAAAGGAAACGTCATATCCACTAAGCAGTTTTCCCATTCCCCTGCAACACACAAATTTTTTTTAAGATTTATTTGTTCATTTTAGAGAAAGAGGGTGGAGCTGAGCACAGAGCCCCATGTCAGGCTCAGTCCAACCACCCTGAGATCATGACCTGAGCAGAAAATCAAGAGTCGACGCTTAACCAGCTGAGCCACCCAGGTGCCCCTGCACACAAATTTTTAACACAAAAAAATTGTACTTTTATTATAAAATCACAGGCTTCAGATCCACCATGTATTAAGGAAGATTAAAATTCAAGTCCAAGTTCAGTATTCTAGAGAAGCCTTTCCTGATTAAGACCATTCCCCAGCATGCCTCTGTATCCCCCATGCTTACTTCTGCATCCCCAGTAGCCCAAGACTTGGATTCTTTTAATCTACTGCTAAATTGCTTTGTGATTTTTCTCAAGCATCTGCGACTTGTGTTATGTCTGCTCAACAACCTTGTAAACCTGCTACTTTTTTCCCTCCAGCCCACCCTCATAACATCTGGCACTAGCTTTACACAGTCACGGGCTCATTAAATTATTGTTGACTGATTGTTATCAAACTTCCCTGTTGGACTCCGTGGGGTGTCAGGAGACTGCCTGGAGTGTGATTTAAATGGGAATTAAGAGGGGATTCAACACACAGTGTTTTACTTTCAGGTAATGTACTACTCGCTGCCATTTATTAAGTGCCTATTAATTGTCCTGTCATACACATTGCCTCATTGAAAATTCTTACAACAATCTTCTGGGGTTGAGGTTTTCTGATGATATTCACTGAGGTTAAGTAGTTTGCCTAAAGTCTCTGGGCTTAATGTCAGATCCAAGCTTTGAACCCAGGCTGGGTTCTAAATAGCACCCTCTACCATGCTTCATTGTCCATGTCGTCTGTCCGACTAGGGCTACCCATCATGTTATCCCGGTTCATGCTTTTACTCTCATTGTTATAGTCAGATTTGCCCTGAGGGAATATCTAAGTCCTCCTGCTGAAGTGTAAGATGAAATACTCACGAAGCACCAAAGAATCATTGCATCTCTCACAGCCTTACTTCATGCCCTGGCCCAGCTGCCAAGGATCAAGTTCATCCCTTGCTTTATAATGTTCTGTGTTCTGGATGGGGTCCCGTGCCGGCTAGCCCAGGTGTTATAACTGTCACCTTGGCTAGAGCTGGAGCTGGTACGTGGAGTTGAAGCCAGGCGCAGCCCTCACCACAAGGATGGGAGACATCATTTTCCTAAAGGGGACAATCCCAGTGGGTGCCTGGAAGTTCCATCTTGTCCCAGTCTTCCCACAGGTGACATCTCCCTCTTTACTTCTAGAAAATGTGTGAAGCTCGGGGATGTCAGAGAGCACTTTGGAGAAATTTAGTGTAAATGAAATCAGAAACATATGGATTGGCTTTACTGCAGAGGAGACTCACTTTTTAAAGTAGGATGGAAAATATATGGGACAAAGGACCAGATGGGCTTTTAAGTATGGTGTGGCAGGGTTGGGATATTTCAGCAAATTCTAATCTGTTGGGCACCCCAGCCCAGCCTGCCCCTCACAGCTGCAGAAAGACAGCCACCTCTGGGATGGGAGAGTTCTGGATCTGTGTTCTCGGAGGACAGAGGCCCTGCATTTGGAAGTGGAAGGCATGGATTCGTGATGCAGCAATGCCTTTTAGCAGCTCTTGTGACCTTTGTGACTGGACAAAACACTTGGTCCTTGTAGATTTCTTCACCTGTTTAAAAAAAAGGAGGGGCTTATTGAATGACAGCATATTTGCTGCCCACTTGTATGGCTTTGTGATATCATGGTTCCAATTTGCTATAACCTATTACGCCATTATCATCATAGGTGATGAATTTGCTAAATTCTCATAGACCCTGACACCACACACCTCTTGTCTCCCCACAAGCCCTGTTCTCCATATCTTTCCCCCATGACAGCTTCTCTTCCTCGTGGCTACCCCCCCTTCTTCCATCCCCCATCCAGTCCAGTTTTACTTCAGGTTGCAGGGATTAAGAAATGCACCCCCACTTGGGAATGCCCTCTGAACTACAGTGCTATGTCCAGGAGATGCCTAAAGTTCTTTGGAGGGAGAATTATTACTCCTCATTCGCTGGGTGGCCTGAGCAAATCACACCCCCTCTTCATGCTTCAATTTCCTTCTTTTTTTTTTCTATTAACCATTTTTTTAAAATTTAAATTCAACTAATTAACATATAATGTATTATTTGTTTCAGGGGTACAGGTCTGTGATTCATCAGTCTTACATAATATCCAGTGTTCATTACAACACATACCCTCCCCAATGTCCATCACCCAGTTACCCCCTTCCCCTCACCCCCCTCCCCTCCAGCAACCCTCAGTTTGATTCCTAAGATTAAGAGTTTCTTTCGGGGCGCCTGGGTGGCTCAGTCAGTTGGGTGTCTGCCTTCACTTTGGTCGTGGTCCCAGGGTCCTGGGATCGAGTCCCATGTCGGGCTCCCTGCTGAGTGGGGAGTCTGCTTCTCTCTCTGCCCCTTCCCCCTGCTTGTGCATGCAAGCGCATGCACGTTTTCTCTCTCTCTCAAATAAATAAAATCTTTAAAAAAAAAAAGGCACCTCTCTATTTGCAACTTTTTGAGGAACCTCCATACTGTTTTCCAGAGTGGCTCTACAGCTTGCATTCCCACCAACAGTGTAGGAGGGTTCCCCTTTCTCCACATCCTCGCCAACATCTGTCATTCCCTGACTTGTTAATTTTATCCATGCTTCAATTTCTTCACATATAAAATGGTAAGACTCGCTCACATTTATCAAGGACCAAATAAGGTACATAAGCACTGTATATATATAATAAGAAATCAGTAATATCAGGGGCCCCTGGGTGGATCAGTCCTTAAGCGTCTGCCTTCAGCTCAGGTCATGATCCCAGGGTCCTGGGATCGAGCCCCACATTGAGGTCCCTGCTCAGTGGGAGGCCTGCTTCTCCCTTTCCCACTCCCCCTGCTTGTGTTCCTCTCTTGCTGTGTCTCTCTGTGTCAAATAAATAAAATTAAAAAAAAAAAAAGAAATCAATAATAGCAGATGCTTACTCAGCACTTAATGCGTGCCAGACACTATACCAAATGCTTTATTTACAGGTATTTATTCACTTAATCCTCACAACAACGTATGGAAATGTTATTATTAACCCTATTTCACAGACGAAAAATGAAAGTCTCCAAATTAACTAATTGACCCTAGATCACTCCAGCCTGTGGGTGGCTAAAACTGGGCTTCCCAGTCTGGCAGTTCTGGCTGCAGAGTCCTTATCTTAACCACTACCCTATACTACCTCTGATTTCCTCATAAAATGAGAGGGGCTAGTTAAAAATAATCCCCTAGATTTTTATAGCTCTTTTCCAATTCTAAAGCACTTTTTACACTCCGTACCCTTTTGGATCTTCAAAACAACCCTAGAGGTAGATATTATTAGAGCAATTTACAGGGTAAGAACTGAGACTTATTAAGAGGGTCATGTGTCCAAGGGCACACAGCCAGTGAGGGCGGGGGGGCAGGACTCGAACCCAGGACCGCTCATTCCCAGCGCCCCTCCTGCTGTACCTTTGATGCCACAGGGCACATCCTGTCCTTTCTGAAACTCCTCCAGCTCCAATTCTGTACACTATCCTTTCCTCTCTTTCTTTAAAGAGACCCCAGCGTGCCCTCAAGGATTCCCCTGCGCTGTCACCCCCACACCCACTGTGCGCCGCGCATGCTCACAAGCAGCAGCAGGGGGTGCTAGAGACCAGCACACAGAGACCCGCTTGCCCCGGGAGCCCCCGCTGGAGGAAACAACCCTAAGCCTCCCTGCCGCTTCTCTTTTTAATTTGTTTCTGCTAAAAAATGTTTTTAGTAAGTACTACTTGTACATAGCATAACATTTTAAAGATACAAATGAGTATACAATGCACCTGCCCCGCAGTTACCCAGTTCAACATCCTGGGGGGCAACAGCAAGAAGTGTCCTAGTGTTTCTTTCTAGAGATAGTCTATGCTTATATAAGCCAATATGTATTTTTCTTCCCACACTCACGACAGCACACAAACATGTACATGTTGTTTTTTTTTTAATTTTAAAGATTTTATTTATTTATTTGAGACAGAGAGAATGAGAGACAGAGAGCATGAGAGGGAAGAGGGTCAGAGGGAGAAGCAGACTCCCCGCCGAGCAGGGAGCCCGATGCGGGACTCGATCCCGGGACTCGATCCCGGGACTCGATCCCGGGACTCCAGGATCATGACCTGAGCCGAAGGCAGTCGCTTAACCAACTGAGCCACCCAGGCGCCCCTGTACATGTTGTTTTTTATCGATCCTATACACATCCTATACACACTCTTCTTCCTATAATTGATTTTACAGATCAGTCCACATGGTAATTCATAATACCTGTATTTATTTACTTACTTACTTACTTACTAAGATTTTATTTTATTTATTTGACAGAGAGAGACAGCGAGAGAGGGAACACAAGCAGGGGGAGTGGGAGAGGGAGAAGCAGGCTCCCAGCGGAGCAGACAGCCCGATGCGGGGCTCGATCCCAGGACGCTGGGATCATGACCTGAGCCGAAGGCAGACGCTTAACGACTGAGCCCCCCGGGCGCCCCCATAATACCTGTATTTAATTGAATGGATAAGCCATAATCAATTTTACCAGCCTCCCATTATTTTCTATCTCGTACCATTACAAGCAAAGCTGCAAATAAATACATTGTACCTAGGTCACCCTGCACATGCGAATATCTGCAGGATAAATTCCCAGCAGTGAGACTGCTTGCCTGCAAATTACACACGTTCGTAATGTTGATCGATGCTGCTAAATCGCCTTGCACAGGAGCTACCCTTTTATGGCTACATCAGCAGGGCATCGGAGGGATGTTTCCTACACCCTCACTGATAACAGAATCTTACCAAGACTTTTGATCTTTGCCTATCCCATCCGTGAAAGATGGTTTCTCACTGCAGTCTTAATTACGTTTCTCCTAAAAGGAGGGCCCTCTGACCTCTGAGATTCATTCACGCAACCTGTAAGTAATTAGCAGGTGCCCCCTGAGTGCCAGGCACCACCTTGGGGCATCCTGCCCCAACTGTCCCTGGTCGGACTTCCACTGTCTTTTCCCGCCTGCTCCGTGCTGGCCTGCCTTATGAGGTCTCCCAAGAAGCCATTTTCCTTGCTTGGCAGTCCTCACCAAGTCAAGCAGGGGCGACCTCACTTGACCTCTTCTTTAGAGGCTTAAGAGTGAGGAGAATGTGGTTTCTTGCCTTTTCTCTGTTCTCAAGACTAATTCCTGTAACCCAATTAAGCAAAGCTGAGAGGTGGGGACATGTGTCTTAAGGTCAGAATTAGCACTGGGTCCTTGGGCTTCTCAAGCCATCCCGTCCAGTAGGTCAGTCACTGCTTCGGTTTTCCCATCCCTCCCCCTCTAGGGGTCAGGAAGGTGAGCAGAGAGCAGGTACCTGGACACTTGTCCGTGTTCAGTGGTGGCGTTTGCTCCATGACTGCCTGGTCGAAACTGCCTCAGATTCGATGCCAACTAAACGCAAATGTAACTATGAGCAGCACTATTTAGATTAAAGCGGGGAAGAAAAGATGTAAGGATCAATGTGCTTTTCTACATGGGAAACCTCTGGAGCGTTTCCCAAGCCCCCCCCCCTTTTTTTTTTTAAAGATTTTATTTATTTATTTGAGAGAGAGAGAATGAGAGAGAGCACATGAGAGTGGGGAGGGTCAGAGGGAGAAGCAGACCCCCCGCTGAGCAGGGAGCCCGATGCGGGTCTCGATCCCGGGACTCCAGGATCATGACCTGAGCCGAAGGCAGTCACTTAACCAACTGAGCCACCCAGGCGCCCTCAAGTCCCCCTTTTTTGGCAGTCCCAGAGCACTTGACCCCATTGCGCACTTGACCCTATAGCAGGGTAACTGCTCCTTTACTTGCCTTCTCCACCAGGCTACGTAGGAATCAGCTAGAGCTGACGTCTTTGTTCATCTCTGTATCTGTCCTCAGAATAAAGATGGGATCAAGACGTGGGAGCTTTGAATGAATATCTTCCTGCCTTCCAGTTTCCAAGAACGGCATCCGGATGGAGGCTCGCATCATTCTCTAGTCGCTTAACTAATGGGACCTCTACCTCCAGTTCATCCCACTCATGGCAGCCGGAGCTTTCCTCCTCCTCCTAAAGCAACACTTGCAATCCAGTCACTTGTGGAGGTTCCCTGTGGCCTACTAAATGAAGTGCAAATTCCTTAGCTTGGAATTTAGGGGCCCCCGTGGTGATATGGCTCTGGTCTACCTTTCCAGTCCTTCTTTCCACTACCTCATGCTCCAATCAAATGGAATTACTCAATGCTTCAAGTCTGCCCACATTCCATCCCTGTGCCTTTGCCCCTGCTGGGTCTCCTGGGCCTAGAACACCTTCCTCTTTGCTCCCCTTCCATCACTGATGCCTGCGTCTGTCTCTCTCTCGCTCTCGCTCTCTCTTCCCACCCCACCCTTTGTTTAAAAAGGAAGGGTAATACATTTTTATAAAGAAGATAGAAGATAAACTTTATTTTATTTTTTTTAAGATTTTACTTATTTATTTATCAGAGAGAGAGCACACAAGCAGGGCGTGTGGCAGGCAGAGGGAGAAGCAGGTTCCCCACCAAGCAGGGAGCCCAGTGCGGGGCTCGATCCCAGGACCCTGGGATCATGACCTGAGCCAGAGGCAGACGCTTAACAGACTGAGCCACCCAGGCATCCTGAAGATAAACTTTACATATCCTTCTGGGTCCTTCCTAAATGTAATTGGCCCTAGAGACTCCTGTTCAGATTTCCCGCTTAGCTCCCCAGTCAGGCTTCATGGTGTAAACTTCTCTCATGACTCATGTCTGCTCTACCTTGCATCCTCATTCCTGTGGCACCTCAGACGGAAGACTGGAAAGCAGAGACCGTGTGGCCCATCTTTGTGTCACCTACAGTTGATCAATGTTTGTTGGTGGAGAGACTCCTTGCTGGGCAGCCCGCTTTCTTTCCTGCTCTGAGTTTGGGAAAGGGGAAGAGCTTGGGGCCCATGGCCACGACCCCTGCAGCCATCCCGTTAGACGCTCCTCTGAGAGGGGTCTTAACACAGAGCTGCCCAGGCAAGTCCGGAGATGCCGTCAGCCCTGCAGAGAACAGCAGGACCTGTGCCTCAGGCTGGGGAGAAATGTGCCCTGTTTGCCCTTTTTCTGAGGGACGGTACCACAGTTAACGTGTCTGACTGACTGGCAGGAGCAGCATTTGTTCACTTTGAGTTCTTGGAAGGAGACATGGAAAGCCATTCCTCTCCTTCCCCTGCATGGCCTCAAAATAGAAATAGCTTTACCTTTATCTTCCACATGGGCCGTTCTGAGCACCAAAAGAGAAAATGTGCATGAGAGTGTTTTGCAAATTATATTTTTAAAATGTTATTTATAGCCTGCCTTGTTGTGCAGTGGATTTACAGAGGCTTACAAGATACACAAGATGTAAGAGAGTGTAAATTAAAAGTGAGAGCTAAAAGCAGCAGACAAAAAGAGTGAGGACGTAATGAGTCCTAAATGAGACTCAATGCATACCTTGTTTTCTGTGGGTGGGTCTCAGGGTTGTTGGGAAATATACGCTGTTACCCGAATTAATGGAAAGGGTCACTCGGGTGGTGGTGTTTCAGGGTGTCCAGTGTGGACGTTAAAGGCTCATAGCAGGCCTGGCAAATTCTGGATGGGCCTTGGATCTCCACGGCAGGTACCTGTCCCAACCTCACCCTCCCCATAGGTGCCATTGGTTTAGTCCAACCCAGATCCACTCGAACCTGGAGGCAGCCAGTTCCTTCTAAACATCTTTTAAAAAAAATATTGTATTTATTTATTTGCCAGAGAGAGAGAAAGAGCACAAGCAGGGGGAGCAGCAGGCAGAGGGAGAGGGAGAAGCAGGCTCCCCGCTGAGCAGGGAGCCCAATGCGGGGCTCGATTCCCAGGACCCTGGGATCACGACCTGAGCTGAAGGCAGACACCCAACCGACTGAGCCACCCAGGCGTCCCCCTTCTAAACATCTTATCCTTCCCCCAACCCACCCCACACAGCCAGCATGACCTCCCTGTGGCGACACACCTCCAGCCCACTCAGACACTCATCTTTACAAAACCCACAAACCAGCTTCATTGATATTTATAATATACATATCAGGAAGTTCACCCTTTTATTATTATTTTTTTTAGATTTTATTTATTTGACAGAGAGAGAGATGGAGGGAGCATAAGCGGGGGTGGGGAGGCGGGAGAGGGAGAAGCAGAAGCCCCGCTGACAGAGAGCCAGACATGGGACTTGATCCCAGGACCTGAGCCGAAGGCAGACGCTTAACAACTGGGCCACCCAGGCGCCCCAAGTTCACCCTTTTATTTTTTTATTTTTATATTTTTTAAAGATTTTATTCATCCATCTGAGAGAGAGAATGAGATAGAGAGAGCATGAGAGGGGGGAGGGTCAGAGGGAGAAGCAGACCCCCTGCTGAGCAAGGAGCCCGATGCGGGACTCGATCCCGGGACTCCAGGATCATGACCCGAGCCGAAGGCAGTCGCCTAACCAACTGAGCCACCCAGGCGCCCCCAAGTTCACCCTTTTAAAGTGTACTGTCCAACGGTTTTGAGTATACAGACACTCTTGACCTCCCGGGCTGACTACCATGCCCATCTGATCTTCTTTGCCACACAGACCTCAGTTTCTTTTCCTGTGCTCTCCCTATGCCCTAATTCTTCACTCTCCGGGTCTGCACTCAAATTCTGGAAAAGGTGCCCCATCATTCTGGCGTTTTCCACCTCGGACCCATCCCTTTGGCTGGGCGCCCACGTGAGGTCTGCAGTACGAAAAGTAAACTGGCTCTGGAATTGGCGGGGAGTGCACAGAAAAGCCGGGAGCCTGATCTGCACATTCTGTGAGCTTGAGCAACGCCCAGGGAGAACCCAGGCGGTGAGAGGCTGTGGGCAAGACGGGCCCAGGGAGCTGCAGCACTTGACAGATCACATTGTTAGACCGTGACTCACTGCCGCCACAGTCTGGAAAGCTGAAGCTCTCCGCCTGGCCTTCAAAGGAGGGCCGCTTGGACTGTGGGTGGACTCTCTGAGCAATCCTCTGAGGGCCAGGTTGGACAGGCAGAGCCGGGACCTGTTAATTCCAGAGCTGGCCTGTTCCACGCCCCTTGACCCCACATCGGGAATCCCGCGTGAAAAATCCTCTGTTAAAAAGTCGTCTGTTGGGAGCCAGAAAGGGGGAAGAAAAGGTGTCCTCTCGGTACTTTCCAAGAGAGAAGAGGGGGTCATCGAAGCTCCTGAGCCTGGTCAGGGATTCGGGCTCTGTTCACTGGCGGTGGAGACCCAAGCCCCAGCTGTGCGGTTGGTGAGGGTCAAGCAGGCCCCCCTCAGGGACCCTCTCCTCTCCCCAGTTGCCCCTGCTGTGCCAGGCTGTTCCTGGACCCCGGGGCCCTCACATACCTCTTTCTTCTCTTCCCTTCTCCTTCTCCCCATCTTTCTGCTGTTTCCTGGTCCACCCTGTCAGCCCATCCCATATTTTTCACATATAAGGAAGACAGGGGGAACCTTCCTTTTCCAGCTTACCCTACTGGCTTAGCATCCTTCTGTTTCAAGTGCCCACGGAAGTCTGGATTAAATTGGTCCCATGCCACAGGCCGGGGAGGGGCTGCCCAATCAAGACCTTCTGCCCTTTGGGCACAGCACCCGGCCCTGCTCTTCTCGCATGCGCATGCTCGGGGCCAGGACCTGACTGGAGTGTTGAGAGCATGACCCGGAACTCTCTGTCTGATGGGGGAGGACAGAGTTTGGTGTCTGGGAAGCCCCGTCTGGTGGAGGAACTTAGACCAAAACAGTTAAACACTATTTCATAGAGCAGTATGTTCCCAACTGCAAATCCTACAAAGGGCTAAAGCCATAGAGAGGGGCTAGGGTTCTGTCAAGAGTCTTTCCGAAGCTCCTTCCTTAAAGCCCTTGTGGGAATTATCCCATATAGGTAGTCACAACTTTTTTTAAAGACTTTATTTTTTTAGGACTTTATTTATTTGAATAAATAAATCTCTTTTTTAAGATTTTATTTATTTATTTGACAGAGAGAGACACAGCGAGAGAGGGAACACAAGCAGGGGGAGTGGGAGAGGGAGAATCAGGCTTCCTGCCAAGCAGGGAGCCCGATGCGGGGCTCAATCCCAGGACCCTGGGACCACGACCTGAGCCGAAGGCAGACGCTTAACGACTGAGCCACCCAGGTGCCCCTATTTATTTATTTGAGAGAGAGAGAGAGAGCATGCACAAGCATGAGGGCAGGGGCAGAGGAAGAGGGAAAAGCAGACTCCCCACTGAGCGCAGAGCCCCAAAGCAAGGCTCCATGTGAGTCTGGGTCCCAGGACCCAGAGATCATGACCTGAGCTGAAGTCAGATGCTTAACTAACTGAGCCACCCAGACACCCCGTAAGATTTTATTTTTTAAGTAATCTCTACACCCAACATGGGCTTGGAAACCACCACCCCAAGATCAAGAGTTGCATGCTCAACTGACCTGGCCAGCCAGGTGCCCCTGTGGTCACAATTTCTTTAAAGATTTTTTTTTTTTTAAGAGAGAGAGAGAAAACACAAGCTGGGGGGAGGGGCGGCATAGCAGAGAGGGAGAGAGAGAAGCAGTCTCCCCACTGAGCAGGGAGCCTGATGCAGGGCTCCATACCAGGACCCTGGGATCCTGACCAGACACTTAACCACTTAACTGACTGAGCCACCCAGGCGCCCCACAATTTCTAACACTCCTCCAAGCAAAGCCAGGTGGAGAATGTCCATTGCTCACAGAAGTTAAGGCTGGGCTGATTTAGGGGTAGCTGCCTTTAAAAACAGGAAAGAGGGGCCCCTGGGTGGCTCAGTCGGTTCAACGACTGCCTTTGGCTCGGGTCATGCTCCCAGGGTCCTGGGATCGAGCCCCGCATCGGGCTCCCTGCTCGGCGGAGAGCCTGCTTCTCCCTCTCCCTCTGCCTGCCGCTCTGCCTACTTATGCTCTCTCTCTATCTCTGTTAAATAAACAAATAAAAAAAATCTTAAAAAAAAAACAAAACAGGAAAGACCCCCAAATTCAGGGATCTTTCTGCCACCCCACGCCATTTCCATTGACATAAGGCACACGGGGGATGGGCATGTTGGGGAGCGGGCTGTGCAGCCAAGTAGGAAAACTCAAGATGGCGAGGGCTGCCCCATCTACTAAGGCAAGGGCGATGGAAGGGTGCACCCAGATTTCTCAAAACAGTATTTTGCCTCTTTTTTTTTTTTTTTCTTGAGGAGGGCCATGCAGAGGGAGAGAGAGAGAATCTCTCACAACCCTGAGATCATGACCTGAGCCAAAATCAAGGGTCAGATGCTTAACCGATTGAGCCACCCAGGTGCCCTCAGTATCTTCTCTTCTGTGGGAACAGCAAGTGCATCTGAAGGAGACAAGGAGAGCCCCCAACTCTGGGGGGAGATTGGCTGGTTGGGAGACCCTCCCATAGCCAGTAAGGACACCTTCGTGGTCACCCTTCCCAGCTACACGCGCGCTTGGCCCAATTCACGCTCTACAGATGTGTGGCTGGTACCACCTTCATTTTCTTTTCTTTTTTTCTTTTTTTAAATATTTTATTTATTTATTTGAGAGAGAGAATGAGATAGAGAGAGAGAGCATGAGAGGGGGGAGGGTCAGAGGGAGAAGCAGACTCCCTGCTGAGCAGGGAGCCCGATGCGGGACTCGATCCTGGGACTCCAGGATCATGACCTGAGCCGAAGGCAGTCGCTTAACCAACTGAGCCACCCAGGCGCCCCACCACCTTCATTTTCTATGTGAGGCTCTGAGAAGGGAGATCACTGGCAGCTGGCTCACTGCAGATTTGGGACCCGAGCCCAGGCCCGATTGCAAGTCTGGTGGTTGTTCCATTATGCTGTGCTGTCACCTAGTGGGGCCGGTGTCTAGAGTCATTACCGATTCCAACGTCCCCACAGCAAGCCCCTATTCCTGACCCAAGTCACTGCCCTATTCAGTATTTTGGGCGAAGTTGGAAAGGCTCAGAGACCCCTGGCCCCTTTCCCAGGCTCGTCAAGCTGTTCTTAGTCAAGATGTTCTTAGGCTCCGCTTTACACCCCGTCCAGCCCCCACCCACACCCTCCTAGCCCCAGCTGACTTGGAAGCAGGGAGAAGGACGCAAGGCCAGAAGGCTTTTGTTTTCCAACGGTGGAGAAATGGCTGAAATCCCGGCATCTCCCCCAGAAGACAGAGGCAGCTCTGGATTTCCTGTTGCTCCCAACACGGGCCAGATAATTGGAGACAGATTTTTGGGCTTGGGTTGGGAGGTGAAGCTTAAAGAACAGTCATCGGGCCTCCCGTGAGTCCATGTGTGCACGCCACATTGTTGGTTTCTTTGTTGGTACTTAATGTGTGTGTGTGTGTGTGTGTGTAGACTCTTGTGTTCGAGACAGTATGTGTGTATATCCAAGCGTGTCTGTGTGTGTGGCACGCCTGTGTTCCTTGTACTTCTTTGTTAGCGTATAGGACCCCGCATGTATGTCTGTGTAAGAAAGTGTGTAAGCATGTGTCTGGGTCTCTGTGAGTGGCTCCCTTGTTTTTGTTTTGTTTTGTTTTCCTTTGTGAGAGTCAGTCCAGCCCGGGGAGACCTCACTAGTTCTTTTTGGATTTTATTACTCAAGACTTAGTGATCAAATGTAAAACAGTAATTAAGATTTAAAAAAAAAAAGGCAGGAAGGCAGATGGCCTTCAGCAAGAGGATATGAGGGATGGAAACAGCCAGAGTAAAGTCAGAGGAGAGAGCAAGGGGGAACCTTCTTACCGAGTAGAGGGTCTCTTTTGGGGGAGGTTCAGATGAAGCCACAGCCCCCCTCACCTCTCTGATGGAGGAAGGTACCACATGGTTTCAGAACCGTTCTGCTTTGTCCACACTTGAGGGTTGGGCCGGGGAGGGAACTGCTCTTGCGTTGTCTTCCTGCCTGAATGGTTACCCTAAAAGGAGAATCAAGCCTCTTTCTTTTAAGCCCCTCTGTGCACATTCACAACTGTAGGTTCTTTTGCTACAAATGAGATACAGAGCAGTTGGGATGCAGTCTAAATCCTAACAATACTTGTGGTCTGTCATGGTGTACCTGCTGCACGCTCCCCCCTGGCCTGGGCACTTTACACACATTTTCTATCAACAGTATAGATGTATGGATGGATATAAAACCACTTACGAGGGGCGCCTGGGTGGCTCGACGGTTAAGCACCCGGCTCTTGATGCTCAGGTCATGATCTCAGGGTTGTGGGATCGAGTCCTGCTTAGGGCTCCGTTATCAGCAGGGAGTCTGCTTCTCTCCCTCTCCCTCTCCCTCTGCATGCTCTCTCTCTCTCAAATAAATTAAATAATTTAAAAAAAACCCCACACAACCACTTTTGAGCCGGGAATTGCCTTTTTGCAGAGGAAATGAGCCTTCTGATAGAGCAAGGACTTTAACCCACCATGATTCCCCCAAGTGGTAATTCATCTGTCCACTCAACAAACATGTACTTCCTCACTACCCTCATTAGACACTACAGTAGATATTGGTGGTGGGGGAGCAGGGTGCAAGATGAACAAGACACAGTTCCTGCCCTCACGGAGGCTGCCGTCGAGGGAGGAAATCAATGCTGTTCCAAGGACTGAACTTCTCACCGCTGTCAGTGCCAGATCCAGGTGGCTGTGACAGGGCTGAGGACCTTTCGGACTGGGGCGAGATTTATTCCCAGGATGAGTTCTTCCTTATAAAGACACTGGACATGAGGCCTAGCTGCGGAGGAGAAGACATGGTGGAAACGGAGGGCACTGGATGTGTGCTCTGGGGGCTTGAGTGGGGCGAGATGGGGAGGACCCCGCCTGCCTGCCTCACGTGCTCTGCATGGCCCAGCATTGGCCGGACGGACACGGCGTCCTTCTGCGGCCCAGCCCCTCTGGCAGGAGGAGGGACGGAAAGGGGGAGATGCCCCCACCTGTGCCTCTCTGGACTGGCCTCTGGGGTTCCCAGGTGGCTGATTTGGGGGTCGGGGAGGGTAGAGTCCCCTCTAACGAGCTCCCGGTGGCCTGATCAATTCCCCAGTGCAGCCACTCAGCAGGCCACCAGCGTGCCTGCCTAAATCGCTTCCAGTTTGTTTAGTCAAAACCCTTGGCCCCAACATCAAAGCCCTTTGGAGTTTCTGGGGGTTGTTGTTCTTACATGGTGTTTATTTCAGAGACGCCTCTCTGTCACCGACTGTGCCCGAGCGGGGTAGGGCAGGAGGGGCTGCGGGGGCCTTTGGGTTTCAGAGACATCAGGTTGCCTGGGGGAGGGAGGTAGGACAGTTTCCGTGGCAGCTGCCCCGGGGACGCTATAGCTCCCCCATGCCTGCCTCTACCTGGTGCATCCGGGTACCCAAAGAGAGGCTGATTCTCCTCTGCACAAGGCCCCACAGAGGAGCCTCCGTTCCCCTCACATTTATGCCAGACATTTTCATCGGGGCTTCCAGGGGTCAAGTCTAGGCCACATCCCCCCTCCGCCCATACCAGCCCTCATCTTCGAACCATGGGCTCACTCCAAGCAGACCCCTCTCCACTGTCCACCTCCCCATCCTGGCCCCTGTGGGCCTGGCCCCCAGCTCCGCCTCCCTTCCTCAGGAGAGCCCCGCCCCCTTTCCCTTTAATCTGATTGGCTGAATGTGCGCTCAGTTATTGGAACTTACACTGGGCTCCATCTGGCTCTGTGATCTGTACCTTTCTTACTTCTGAGTTCCTGCAGGTTCTAGTAGGTCCCCTCTGTGACTTGCTCCTCAGTGCCCAGCATAGGTGTGCACCCAGCGAAGAGGGGATGCTCTCTCCAGGTGAGGAGATGGAGGAGCTTCTTCCATAGGGGCTGTTAGCAAGGAGGCAGAGCTGGTGGCCTGGGTGGAGGCAGAGCTACTAGGAGTCTCCCTGGGGGAAAAAATCGGCCCTGGGTGAAGTGGAAGCCAACTCCAGGCCTTAGCCATTCGCTGGAGCAGGAACAGAGGAAGGGAAGAAACATCTGGAAGGGGAGAGAGAGAGTGAGAGCAGGAGAGAGGAGTGAGGATAGGTAAGAGGCCCAAGGCTTCAGTCACCAGTTGTTAAACACAAAAGTTTCCAATCACGATCTGTAAGGACAGAGCCCTCTCTGGGTTGACTAACTTTTCTTTCCCAGGGCGTTCCTAGGAGCCAGAGGGGTCTCCAGACTCTCCCCAGTTTGTACTCTCCCTCCACCATCTCAGCTGCCTCTATTTTCCCCTCCCAACCTTTTTCTTGGGCTATGCCCTTCCTGTCTTCTTAACTTCCCATCTGCTCTCAGTGCTCCCAGGCAAAGGGACCTGAGTGCACCAGTGGCCACTTTTAGCTTCTCCCATTGGCTAATAATTTACAGTTGCTTGCTAAAAACCAGGAGCCCTGCTGGGAAAGATGGAGGTAAGACTGGGAGTGGACTTAGCAGTCACCTCTGCCATGGGAGGGGCTGAGTCTGAATCTCCCGCACTTTTGCCCAAGCTTGTGAACCAAGAGCAAGGTCTTTACAGGGAGCCCCGGTCTAGAAACTTGGCCATGCACAGGTGAGCTCCTTGCTCCATGGACTCTCCCACAGGGAACCTAACTGGGGGTTCCCCCAAGATGTGGTACTTCAGAATGCCTGGACACAGGCTCCCCATCCTCAAACCGATATCTTCAATGCCCTAAGGAGCTTGTCTCTTAATTATGGGGGGGGTGCAGTTTTGAACCACTGTCTCCCAGGGTGGTCCCTTGGCTCGGTCACACAGCAGGTGCCTCCCTCTCTCACCCCATCCTATCACTCTATGCTCACCCCCAACCTCAGCAGACTGCTCATTAGTTAATAATGTTAATGTGGCTGCAGCTCGTGATTAAAACCATTGGTTTGACTGAGACTTAGCAATCAACATCCCTGGCATAGTTGTTAATCCCTTGGAAATATGTTTTTAATAATCATAGGGGAGGAGGTCAGGGTGGGTGGTCCTGGGAGCTGGGAGCCAGTGCGTCCTATTCCCCCAGCCCTCAGTTCCCATGGTTTCTCTTAGGCGGGCACTCGGGGATGTGTTGGAGCAGGGGAACCACTTGGGAAGACTGGCCAACTCTGCAGCAGATGGAGGTGGGGCCTGGTTCACAGCTGCTTCTGCTAATGGGGCCAGGGAGAGGACTGGGCCAAGGGTGTGGCTGCCATGGCTAAATGAAGCGCTCAGGGTCAAGAGGCTTAGCCACGTGGAAGGATTAATTCTGAGCCCTGTATTGCTCACCCCTAAGCCAAATGCCCAGGGAGGAACCACGGGTCCCGAAAATCCCCTCACCAAAGCAGCCCAGCCTCTTCTTCATTCTCTCCCAGTCAGAAGGGTTCCATTTTCATTCCCTCAGGTTTCTCGGGCCTCCTGATCATCCCATTCAATTGTTTAATTTATGTAATTCTTTTAATAATACATAATTATAATTGTTATATGAACAATGTAATAGCAGGCACATAATAAATGTAAGCTATATATTAATATATTATGTGCAATCATTAATTATTATGATTAACATTTTATTGACTGCCTACTTTGTCAGGCCCTTTATATATATTACCTCTTATGTTCATAACACCCTGCCAAGCAGGCCTTATTATCGTGTTTTATACAGGAGAAATCTGAGACTCAAAGTGGTTAACTTGCTCAAGGTCATAGAGCTAATAAGGGGCAGGGCCTAGCATCAACCCTAGCTCTCTGGCTAACTTCAAACCCATTCTTTCCCAAGCCTAACACTGTAGGGAACTCGAAGAATAAAATAATACACTGACAGTACCATTAAAACACTGATAATCCAGGGGCGCCTGGGTGGCTCAGTCGGTTAGGCGTCCTACTCTTGGTTTCAGCTCAGGTCATGATCTCAGGATCCTGGGATCGAGCCCCACAGCTGGCTCCGCGCTCAGTATGGAGTCTGCTTTTCCTTCTCCTTCCCCCCTCCCTCCCTCTCTACTGCTCCTTGCTCGCGCTTTCTCTCTCTTAAATAAATAAATAAATAAATAAATAAATAAATAAATAAATAAATAAAATCTTTAAAACAAACACTGATAATCAAGCTCCCAGGACACAGCGCGTGCAAACACACACACACACAAACACACTAAAGATTAGATGATGGCATAAAACAGCTTTTGGTGGCTGATGCCAGGCAGTGTGGGCAAGGGCCCAGGGAGTGGTACTGGCAATAAAACTCACAGTTTGGAGGAGGGAGAGGCCACCAAGGGCAGCAGAGATCGCTGAAGACTTTATGGAAGGGGGAGAGGGATTTGCTGGATGGGTGGTTGGCGGTGGCGAGGGAAGCAGGAACAAGGTCCACAGGGCAGTTCAGGGGCAGTGAATAGATCAGACAGGTCTACTCCGTCCTGGTACCTTCTGTCCTTCCACTCACCATCCCTGTATGCAGGCCTGCCCTTAACGTTTGAGGGGCTTGGGGCAAGAGGACAAATAAAAGCCCACGAAGAAAATTTCTAAATATTTAAAAGTTATAAATCAAGTGAACAAATGGTGAATGAGATAGATCCTATCCTCTTACCTTAACAAATCCACTCTCCCAATGACTTTGGACTTTTGCACGGGAACTCGGTGGTGCTGTCCCAACCTCTCACCTGACCACCTTCTCTTCCCACCAGCAACTGGGTTCTGCTCTGCTCTGGCGAGGACACCTGCCCAGCCCCACAGGCAGCCATCCCTTGACCAGAGAGTATGCACATTTGCCCTGGGCCTGTCCTCAGCAGGATGGATGAAGGAGGAAACAGTCTAGGGTCACTTAGATGGGGGAATTTTGGGGATCAGTGAGGCTCTCAGCTCAGATGCAAAATTTAAGGGACACCAAAAAACTCAGTAATAATATTTTAATGCAATATTTTGAAATCAAAATTAAAGCAAAAGATCCATAATAAAATACCAAAGTTTTAAATAAAGACCAGATCAGTATTACTGTTTTTGTTGTTGTTGTTGTTTGGGTTTTTGTTTTTGCCTCAAACTTCAGTATGGTTCCACACAGCACTAGGCCAGGAATGCACAGCATGGTCTAGAAGGGAGTGTAGAGGGGACCATGCAGGTTCTGGGTAGGCATATCCCATAGACTCTGTTCGGTGGGATGGGGAACAACTGGAGGCTCCCAGCGCAGGGAACCCTCTTGCCTAGAGCCTAAGGGTGATACATACTGTGTGTTCCTGAAGATATCCAGCACCTAGCAGAGGATCTGACATTTAGTAGGCCCTCAATAAATACTTACTGAATAAGCAAATGAATAGCACTAACTTTTCCAGAATCATCACAGTCCTATTCATTACAAGGTTACCAAGTGAGCTGGGTTATAGCGACTCTCAATCCCTGTTATGGGCATATCGGCTGGGTCAGGGCCATGAGTCCGGGAACAGAGGCAGGGAACATCAAGACTCAGAGAAGACTGACCTAGGATCCTGGAACAGTTTTGGCCAGGAGGAGGCAAGGTTGTGGTTGAAGAGAGTGAGCCCCAGGAGGAGATCCAGGAGAGATGGTGGCCAGGGTTCTCAGAGGCTCAACCAGAACAGAGTTCCAAAGATGGCAGGGGCGGGGGGGCTGGAATTGAGACTTACGGTGGGGACAGGGGGATAAGGAGCCAGGAGGGAGGAACTGGCTCCAGGAGGAGGACCAAAGAGCAGGCCAGGGAATGAGCAGGAGTGGGAGGCAGGGAAGGGAGCTATGGAGTCTGGCAGGAAGAGCGCAGGGTCTGGACAGAGTGGCGCATGTGTGTGCTGCACGGAGACTAGGGGCCTGGAGAAGGGGAGGAAGGCGGGGTAGAAGCCTCAGAGTGGGGATCCCAGAAGCCAAGAACAGGTCAGTTCCCCAAGAAAGGTTCTGGGCAGCCCCCCCCCCCCTCGGGTTACACACTGGTGTTTCCTATTTCAGGCCCTAAGCTCTTGCTCAGCCTCCACTGCGTCCTCCCTCCCCCTTGCCCCCCCACCTCCATTCCCCAGGGAGGGACAAACACACTTGATATATGAAGTGTTTCCACCTCGACTCTTGGGAATCCCACAAAGGCTTCAGTGTGTGGCAGCCCCTCCTCCCTTTCCACTCCCAGCTCCTCCCCTCCCTTCTGTCTGGGAGTCTGGGAATGCCTCCTTTTCCCGGGGAGCGGGGGCGTCAGAGAGAAGGAGGACAGGCAGTGGGTGTGGAGGCTTCTTGTCCTCTCCAGCCGCGCCCTTCCATAGGAGGCAGGCATGGGTGAGTGCTGGGTGGGGGCGCTGGGTGATGATCCCGGGTTCTTTGGCTTCCCATGGGCCAGGCTCCAGACATTAAAGTTGTGGCAGTGGCAAGGGGTGGGGGGCTTGATGTCTACATCTGCCTCTTGGCCCACCTTGCTCCCCTCACTCACTTGCTGCCGAAGCCCCCTCCCACGGGTCGGGGGGGGCGTCGTACACCCCCCTTTCCTCCATACTGGAACCCAAAGGAGAAATAGTATTTGAATATGCAAATACACTCTACGTGCCAGGCACTGTGCTAGGCCATTTTACAAAAATCATCTCCGTTCCTTCCCGAGCAGCTTCTGAAGCAGGTATTTTTACAGCTGAAGACGTGGTGATTCAAGTGATGTTGGAGGCAGTTTGGCACCATGTTCAAGACCATGGACTGGGGCAGCAGACAGACCTGGGACCAAATCTCAACTCATGGCCTCATGAATGGGGCATGTTTCTTTACCCCCAAAGTTTCAGTTTCTCCATCCCTAAAGGAAGGGTATAAGGCCCCTCACAAGCCTGTTAGATGTGTTAAATAATAGGGGCTCCTGGCTGGCTCACGCAACTCTTGATCTCAGGGTCGTGAGTTTGAGCCCCATGTCGGGGGTG
Organism: Mirounga leonina; assembly: GCF_011800145.1. Lineage (NCBI taxonomy): Eukaryota > Metazoa > Chordata > Mammalia > Carnivora > Phocidae > Mirounga > Mirounga leonina. Next base: position 29,075,412 of record NW_023270503.1, on the reverse strand, counting down.
AAGTTTACTTAAAAAAAAAAAAAAGTCTTAAATAAGATATTGTGCAGGAACTACCTGGCAAGTGGTGTGTAGTAGATGCTGAGATGATGATTATTGGACGGTTCCAGGTCCCACAACTGGTAGGGGGCAGAGCAGCCCCTGAGCTTTCCACTGCCCAACAAGGCTCCTCTCAGGGGGCAGGAGCCCGGCCCCAGTGGAGTGGGCTTGGAAGGACCCCAACTAATGAGGCTGCAGGGGATGCGAGTGTGTGCAGGAGAGGAGTCCTTTCCAATTCCCAGGAGCACCCTCTAGAAGTACAGATGGCGCGCTGGACGCCAAAAGAGCCTGAAGTCAGGGAGTCTTGAGGACACAACCATCCCACCTCCCATCCAAAGGGGGGGGGGCCACTACGACGCAGTGGGTGGTCTCTCCCCGTGCTCTCCTCTGACTCAGGGAGAAGCTGCGGCTGGCCCTGGGCCACACCAGCCACTCACGCGGCAGGTCACGCCACAGGCGACCGTCTCTCTGAGTCTTCCCGACGTCCACACCCGCGGTACAGCCGAGAGTGGAAACGGGCCCGCGTGGGGGTCTGGAGTCATGTTTTACATGGGCCTGCGTGAGATTGTGTGCCGCGCGCGGGGAGCGGGCACCCGGGTGGAGGCTGAGCTCTGAGCGCGTGTACATTACATCTCCCCGCCCCGCCCCGCCCCGCCCGGCCCCGCCCCGCCCCCGGGTGAGGGGAGCCCGTGCGCGCGCACGTTCGCGCTCCGCAAGCCCGAGAGCCGCGCTGGGGGCCCTGTGCCCGGTTCTGTGCGCGTGTCCACGTGTGTGACTGCAAGTCCGACCAACCCCCTGGAGCTGGGGCTCTGCGGGAAGGGTCAGCCGGCAGTCTGAGCCACTTTTCAAGTGTCAGGAAAATCAGGCTCCCCTTTCCGGAAGCCTTCCCAAGGAAAACAAACGAGCCCAGCTCCCGAGGCAGACGGGGAGGGAGCCGGGGCTGGGGAAAGAGAGAAGGTGGCTGAGCCCGGGGGAGGAGGTCACCAAGCAAGGCGGTCAAATGACACCCCTTTGGCTCCACCCTATGACCCCATTCTGATCTCTGGAAATCGGCTTCCTTTCGCTTTGTCCTAGGAGGGCTTTGTCCTCTTTCTCCTCTCACGTCCTTTTTTTCTCCTTGGGCTCTCCTCTCCCCCTGCTTTCTTCTCTCCCTTCCCTTTCATCTGCTCTTCTCCAATTTTCTCTTGTCCTCCCAACTCTTATTACTCTGGCTGCCTGCCCATCACCCCTGCTTTTCACTCACCTCTACGGCAGGAGCCCAAACCCTGGTCTACCTCTGAGAACGAGGGTCAGAAAATCCCCATAAGGAGCGCTACAGGTGTATAGGTCGTTTGGGGTTTTTTTGCTGTATGGGTTGTTTTAACTTTTGTCTTTCCGTGCCAGATTGGCTGTAAAGCCCCCTGGCTAGTGCCTTCGGCTTTGGAGGGAATCTTTTATTTGTTGATTGACTGACTGACTGCATCCTTAACCATATGTTTATTAAGTACCCGCTTAGTGCCAGGCACTGTGGCTGGCTCCAGAGCTACAACAGAGGGCAAGAAGCAGGAGGAAGAAATGGACTCTGCCTCACAGAAATTTCAGACTGATAGGGGAGTCAGAAATTAATCAAAGCCACACACATAATGTAAAATTAAAACAACGTTGAGGGCTCCAGACAGAGGAATACCTCCACATATCTGTGCGGTGACAGCCTCTAATGAGGGAATGGACATGGAAAAGAGATGGGAAACGTTCGCTAAGGAAGTGATTAGCCCAGATTTGGGGAAAAAGTAAGAGTTAACCAAGCCAAGGAATGGAAGGGGTTGTGAAGTGACATGGATTATTGGATGGTTGTAGGCAGAGGGAACTGCATGTGCAAAGGCCCTGAGGCCAGAGGGAGTTAGATCCATTTGTGTAACTGAACTAAGGTCTGTGAGGTGAGGAGACAGAGCTTGGATGAACCTGTACAGTCATGCATGCCCTTGTAGGCTATGTTAAGGGTCATTCATCTTGACAAAATTCATCTTAACAAAATGCCAGTATGCTTTATAACTGTGATCTATTTTATAATTTTTTAAAGATTTTTTATTTATTTATCTGACAGAGAGAGAGCAAGGGAGCACAAGCAGGGGGAAGGGCAGAGGGAGAGGGAGAAGCAGGCTCCCCACTGAGCAGGACCCTGGGATCATGACCTGAGCCGAAGACAAACACTTAACCTACTGAGCCACCCCAGTGCCCCCATATTTTATAATTTTTTAAGTTAAGAAAATATAAATGCATTAAGACTTTTAAATGATTTTAAAACAATTTTTTTTTTTTTTACCACAACAGCACCCATACATATTTGAAGACCATTAGCACACAGACCTGGGAGACAGGTGGGAAATTTCTAATCTACAGGTGATGCTTGGTCCACACATGAATCCTCAGGGACCCCCAGGTTGAAGGTCACTGTGTTGGGGAAGAGAGGGGAGGAGGGAATAGAGAATCACCCCAGTATGTTGCTGGGCCTAGGTCCCACAGAAGAAGCTAGGCTGAGCCCTGCTCCATACCCTCTGCTCCCGGAGAGTCGAACCCTGGGCTCAGCCACCCCAGCCAGGTGCTTAGCCCTTAGCAGCTGGGGTGGCTTGGGCTTGGAGGGAGGGGACAGGCAGACAGGCAGGGGCTGGGAGAAGGATGGGACAGCTGAGCAAAAAGCAGAGAAAGAAGGACTAGAATACTACTCAAAGCATGGCCTGTGGACCGGGAGCATCGGCATCACCTGGGAACTTGCAGGAACTTCAGATTCTCCGCCCCGAACTCTAGACCTGCTGAATCAAAATCTCTGGAGTGAGGCAGACTTTATGGCGTTATGTTTTAACAAGTGACTCTCAGGCATTGCTAAAGCTTAAGAACCAGGGATACAGAGGACAAAAGGTTGGTGGGGAGCACCCTCGGCTGAATCGATGGAAACAGGAGTTGAACCAAACATTCAGCCATCCAGCCACCATCTATCGCTGCGTGCTCCACGTGACCCCAGCGCTCTTCCTGTAAGTCTTTCTGACGGAAAGGTGCCAAGATGGAAATAACATGGCTCCCTTCGGCCCAGGCCTCACTCTAAGCTCTCCCACCCCAGTCGGTCCCTGTCTGACCTCTTGTTCTGGGGGTGGAGAGTACCCCCCATCCTAGTCCACATGTGTAGGGTGAGGGTGGGGAAGTGTCTCAGGAGGGATGTCAGGCCAGGTCTCCTGGCAGACCCAGCTGTCCTTTCCCATCCACACTGCCCCCCACCTCCCAGCTCCCTCCCAAGGAGCACACCCAGCAGCTGCAGGAACCACCCAGCCTGGCCCAACTCTAGCCCCAATGTCCCCCAGCTCAGAGGAAGTGGAGTTCAACCTGTTCTTCCCCGATGACCCCTCTTGGACCTCTGCAAAGGGACTTAGACCCACCACAGCCCAAACCTATGACATCCCTGGAACCCTTCTCTCCTTCCCCCCAAATCTCCCCTACTTGAGGGTATTGGAAAAAGCTGCCACAAGCCATGTCCTCACCCCAGTGCCCCCTGCCTGAGCCCCAAACCCAGCTGTCAGCTCCTCAGGTCACAGCCCACCCCCACCGAACGCCATCCCACACTGTGGGTGGGATCTCATCTCAGCGCAGGCCAAGCAGCTGGCTGCACCACCTGCCTCAGGAGAGACCAAATGGAAGGCTGAGAGGAAGGGCAGGGGTGGGGGAGGCTCTGAGGGAGAGGAAGCAGGGGTGAGAGGGCTGGGGCCAGGAAGTCTGGGACGTTAAAGCTGGAAGGGATATTAGGGATCAACTAGTGCAGTCTGGACATTTCACAACCCTCCCCCAGGCGGGAGAGATAGTTGCGGGATCCGTACACAGAGAAGGGATCTCCCCCACCTGACTTTAGTCGACCTTATTGTTCACCATCTTCCAGAAGCTTCCTTTAGTTAACTCCATATTTCTTCTCCCCTATCATTCATTCTACTACTCCTGACTGCCCATAACCGGTACTTGGTTCATTAGCTTGCTCATATTCACCCCATGTCTATAATTTTTTGTATCTTAGAAATGTGTGTGCACGCGTGCATGCATGCGTGCTTGCCTCCACCATCGGACTGGACGTTTCTTAAGGACAAAGTCTATGTCTCTACCATCAGACTAGGTGTTCCTAGAGGACAAATGATGACTCCCTTCCACTAGGATACAAGCTCCCTGAGAGTGGGGGCTGTCTTCCCTATTAGACTAGGGTTCCTTACAGGCAGGAACTGAGCCCCAACTCACCTTTAGGATTTTGTTCCACAGAGCTGGCTCTGGTTTAGTCCTTTAGACATGTGGCCTGGAACCTAAAAGCAGTGAGTCCCTCGGACAGGAATACCCACTTCAGAGACTCTGCCTGAAGTGGCTGGTGCCATTTGGAGCTGTTGGGGCCAACGCTTTGGGGCAGGACCTGGGAATTCTCAGACAACTATTCCCATTCCTTGCCCATCCCAAGATTCCAAATTTTTGTCAGAGTGATTACAGGCAGCCCTCCTGGGAAATTCTCTGAAGTTTTGAAGGGAGCTCACCCTACCTGAGCTGGAGACCCTGTGAACTCAGGGACTGTGGTGGGGATGGGGATAGGAGGAGAGGCCTTCCTTCTTCCTGTTGGCTGAGGCCTCTGGGGATGGCTGAGGCAGATGACCCCTCTCCAAAGCTCCTGAGGCCCCAGCCCCTCACTGACTTTCTCTCATTTGTCCCGGGCCCCTCCTCACCTTCTCCCAGGATAAACTTCAGCAAGGGCACCAAGCTAACACTCTCTCAAAAAAAAAAAAAAAAGAAAGAAAAGAAGAAGAAAAAAAGAAAGCTAACCCTCTCTCTAAAGCTAATTGATCATAGGGCCTTCCGCACTGCCCCTCAAAAAGGATGCTGGGATTTCTGTCACAACTCCCAACCAACCAAAGTCCTAGTAGAGTTCATTCTAGAACCTTCCTGGTACCATCACCCTGAGCATCCAACAGCCCCTGCCCCCAGCTGGAGATGTGGCAAGGTCTGAGCCAGTCCAGTAAGTACAATGAAACCTCAGCTCTGTCCCAGAAGATCCTGCCACAGCCTTTCCACGCTGTGCTGGGCCCTGCAGTGCATGGGGCGCCTTCACAAAGGTCATCCTAAGAACACACATTAACAGGCTGGCTAGAGGTGCTTCTTCTTCCAGTCTCCACAATACGGGGTTAGAGCGCCCTCCACATTACACCCTATTTGCGGATGTGACTAACCCCACCCCACCCCGTACTACTAAGGATGAGCTTCTAATGGTCCTGGTAACCAGCAGGATATATGGCATACAGTAGCCGTCAAGGCTGTGGGATGGATGGATGGATGGACACACAGACAAAGGAACACGATCTGTACAGTTCATAGGACAGACCCCATCCCAGTAAAGGAAGCAAGGCTCAGAGAGGCTAAGAAGTGTATTCGGGGCCCTAGAGCTCATCAGGAGAACTGGAACACCAGGCCAGGCCCCTATTGCAGTGCAAGCTTGGAACTGAACCCAGGCCCCCAGACTCCCTACACCTGGAGCACTGCGTGGTTGCGCAGGTCCCACACTGTACCACTCCAGGAGGGACCCCTGTGTCTCTGCAGGAGACCCCTGCAGGATGTGCCCCACGTGGCTGCCTCCCCACTCACTGCTCAGCCCTCTTTGTGCAACATTCAAACACCTGAAGCAACAGAATTCATCACCTTCTCCTGCTAGTCGGCGTGCCAGACAGCAAGGAGCTTCTGGGGGGCAGGTGAAGATCCCTGAGGAGTACACAGCACCCCCCCACCCCAGCACCGCTGTGTGCCTCCTGCCTCCCCAGGAAGGAGCATTTCTGTCAGACTCCACCATATCCCGACAGGCCCCTTACCTGTGCCCACACCCACCCCATCCACCCTCACCTCCCACACACCACCCCCACACACATGTGCACCATGCGAGTGAGGCCCAGGGCCCCAGATCTCCAAGCTCCTGACGGAGACTCAATGAAACAGGGGGCTGAGGGCTGGGGGCCAGAGCCCGGACCCCCCCCCCCAACCCCGCCACAGCAGAGCCCCGTCCCCCTCCACTCGTGTGCGGGGCCCCGGCCCCTCCCGGGGAACAAGGCTGGGATTAATAAGCGGCGCGGCTCCCTCCCCTAATGGGCTCCAGCTGCACAAACATTCCCAGAATTCAGAGCCGGCTCTGTCTGGGGCGGCCCAGGCCTCAGCTCCAGCATTCCTGGCCCCCTCCCCCCTCCCCCCTCCCAAGCCTGGGACAGCTGCTCCGGAACTCGGGCAACTGGCTGGGGATCGAATCCCAATCTGACTTTTCCAGAGGTGGGGGGTATGGGAATGACTGGGGCTGGGGGTGGGGTGGAGTGGGGAGCAGGGGAGGGGGGAAGAGGGGAACAAATTCTGAAGGGACATCTCAGTTCCCGCCCTACCTGCCCCCTGCCCCGCCCCCCTGCAGCCCGCCCTTCCCCAGCACCGCTTACCCTCTTAGCTGTAGGTACCAGGGGCCCAGCTCAGTCTTACCTAATTTGTCTCACCAGGCAGTACCTTTGACTGGCAATGCCCAGGAGGAGGGCACAGGACAGAGCTGGGAGGAAAGAGAGACATCTCCCCTTGGGTTTTAAGAGATCCAGCTGTGTCTCAGATGGAATCTACCGCCTGGCAGGAGCTTCATTCAAACAGATTCTTATCAAGAAGGGGGAGGGGGGTAGCAAAGGGAGCAGGAAGAGGAAGGAAAGTGGGATCCTCACCCTCCCATTATCCTCCCAGGGAGGGACATGTAGGGACCCAGAGGCAGGAGTTCTAAGTAGACAAAGAGGTGCCATGTTGATGACAGCTCTGAAAGCGTCCGTCTTCTCTTTCCCACCTCTGGATCAGGGGCCAGAACAGGTCATTCAACTGTCCTTACCCAGTTAGGCTAGTTTGGGGGACACCAACGGCTGAGGCCAGGCAAGGAGTCCTGTGACTTGAGTTTGTGCCAAGGGCCATCTGAGCAGGGCTCGGTGGAGAGCACAGGTCACCCGGATGGAGGTGTGTGACTGGGGGTGTGTGCATGTGTCTGAGTGCCCAAGCATGAGCAGCTGGGTTCAGTGTTTGGAAGTGGATGAGTGCGTGCACACACACTCATCAGCCTCTTGGTATTCAGAAATGCCGTAGGTCCCACATTCATTAGGAAAGGCTGCCTGCTGGTCACCGCCTCCCCGGTTGCAAGTGCCCCTCCGTGGGGCATGTGCTGGAGAGAGGTTGAGAAGAGAAAGAATGGTAAAAGAAAAGGCAGGTCTGAGAGGGGAGAGCCCTGCAGGAGGCTGTGTGGGCAGCAGAGGGCACCAACTGGGGAGTTGAGGAATGGGGGCCTCAGCTCTGCCATGAACCAGCTGGGGACTTTGGACAAGTCACTTCCCTGACCTGGGCCTTGGTTTCCTTATCTTGAATATGGGCAGTTAGACTAGAGTCTCCTCCTGAGTTCCTTCTTAGATTCCACTGTCACTAGGACTGAGTTGGGGCGGCACAGGAAAGATGTTCTATCTCCTCAGACCTGTGGAGAAATGGGCTCTGGGCAGGCTACCAAGAGCAGTCAACAGGGACTGCATGGAAGGTACCCAAGTCTCCCTGGAGAGGCGATCCAGAGGAGGGGGGTAGTCCCTACCCTGGGGAGCCCCATTCTCCAGAGGCAAATAATGGCAGACTCTCCCCCCTCCCCCCACCCCCGCTGCTCTCAGTATCAGTCTTATGTGGGGGGGGGGAGAGGGCCATTGAGATGGGGAGCATGGGGACGGTCACCCTCTTGCCCTCACATACATGCTCCCCCTCCTCAGGTCCCTGCTGAGGAATGTAGACAGACCTCTCCGGGTCTTTGTCTCCATACCTGCCCTACATCACCTGCTCCTTCCGGGACCCGCCATTTCTCCATGGAGGCACAGAAGGGATGGCTCTCTGACAGTGTTTGAGCCCTTTAACTCCTCTCCTCCCCCAGCTAAGGGACCCGCTCCTGGGTCGCAGAGAGTGAGGTGAGACCTTCTTGGGTAAATGGAGAGACTGAAGTCCTCTGGTTGGGCCAGGAAGTCAGGAATTGAACCCCATTTAGGATTCTCTCCAAGTGAACCTCATTAGTCATTCGTCTGGCATTTGGTGCCCAACGACTTTACAGTTAGCCTCGCATTAGAAAATGAGGAACACAAAGAAATAACATTTCCCCCAGGGGTATGAAGTTAGAAAAAGCAAATTCCTTCCCCCAGAACCAAAGGCAGAATGGGGACCAACCCTAGGCTGACCCAAGGAAACAGTAATCAACAGGCAGTTGGCTTTCAGAGCTGTTGATGTGGGCACAGGAGAAACAGTGGACCAAGACGCCTGAAGCTCCTAGACCGGAGCTCTGGATTATAAAGCTGCAGGTATTTAGCAGGGATTCTGGGGATTTTAAAAGCAAGAAGAAGGAAAGCAGCAGACCATGGATGTGGAACTCTAAGGCATAGATGGGCAAGAAACTGAACTTCTACCCTCTCTCCCCCGTCCCTCCCTACTTCTCTCAGTTATCTATTGGGTAACAATCCACCCAAAACGGAGTGGCTTAAAACAACAGCGATCTTGTCTGCTCATGATTCTGCAGCTTGCGCAGGGTTTGGTGTGGACAGCTTGTCTCCGCACTATGTAGTGTGGGCTGGAACAGCTAGCCGGGCCTGGAGTATCCAAGATGGTTTTCCTGATGTGTCTGGTGCCTCCGCCGGCATGGCTGGAAGAGACGGGGGTCTTTCTGTCTCCTTCATAGTCTCCCATCCCCCAGAGGGTCTCTCCCCCTTTCTTTCGAGGTAGGCTCTCTCTCTACCGCAGTGTGGTTGCACTTCACATGGTGGCTGGCTTCCAAGGGGCAAAAGTGGGAGCTGTGCAAGGCCTCCTAAGCCCTACACCTGAACTGTCAGGACATCAGTTTTGTTGCATCCTATTGATCAAAGCAAGTCAAAGGTCCCCCAGACTCAAGGAGAGTGGGAAATGGCTGAAAGCCTCCAAAGGGAGAAGGCATTGCTGGTGGTCATCTTTGCAGACCATCCCCGGCCTGCCCCTCACCGTGCTCCCCTTTGTTCCCCTTGGCTCACTGAAAGGCAGTCCTCCTCCCTCGGGTGTGGTCCTTAACCCCTTCTTCTAACCAGGGCCCAAATTCTGCTGTTTCTGCTTCCTCCGTGTTTCGCAAATCATTCCTACCGCCACTACCATCCTCTCTTACCTGGAACGTTCAATAGCTTCCTGAGAGGTCTCCTTTTTCCACTCTTGCTTCATTATCTTTTTGCTTTCCACACTGCAGACAGACAGATCACCTGCGGGGGGCGCTGGTGAGGTGGGGGGACTGAAGAGCCAGGGAGACCTGTGCTTCATGATGTGCCCTTTTGCACCATGTGTATACCGTCCAAAAACTAAAATGCGTTTTTGCCCAACGACTTTACAGTTAGCCTCGCATTAAAAATTGACTTGGGCGCCTGGGTGGCTTTGTCAGTTAAGTGTTCTAACTCTTGATCTCAGCTCGGGTCTGGATCTCAGGGTCATGAGTTCAGGCCCTGCACTGGGCTCCATGCCCAGTGTGGAGCCCACTTAAAAAAAAATCAGTTTAAGGAGTCGATTTAAACCTGGCTTACCCCTGAGCCTGGCTGGCTCAGGAGCATGCGACTCTTGATCTTGGGGTAGTGGGTTTGAACCCCACGTGGGGTATAGAGGTTACTTAAATAAAACTTTTAAAAAATAATAATTTAATTTACTTAATTAAAAAAAAAAGAACTGGAAGCCTTTTAAAAAAATCAACTCAAAGTCAATTTTTTTTTAAGATTATTTATTTATTTATTTATTTGACAGAGAGAGAGAGAGAGAGCACAAGTAAGCAGAGTGGCAGGCAGAGGGAGAGGGAGAAGAAGCAGAGAGCCCAATGTGGGGCTCAATCCCAGGACCCCAGGATCATGACCCAAGCTGAAGGCAGATGCTTAACAGACTGAGCCACCCAGGCGTCCCTCAAATTTATTAATAGAGAAAAAAAGCCAAATCCTTACTGTGTCATTCTCCTGAAAACCCCTCAGTGACGGCCCATGGCTCCTTCGAGTTTAGACTCCCTAATGGAGCTCACAAAGCCCTTCATCATCTGCCCCACCTAGCCCCCACAGCCTCACCCCTCCCTACTTTGCACTCTATGCTCCAGCTGAGCGGAACCTCTCTGACCTTCCTGCAGTTCCGTGAAAGCACCATTTTCTCTTTTGCCTTTGCAGTTTTTGCACAGGTGACTGCTTACAACACTCTATTCGTCATTCAGGTCTCAGCTCAGATGTTTCCTCCAGGAAGTCTTCTGTGGTCCATGAAGTTGGGGTTTGACCCCTCTTCTGTGAATTCTCATAGCACCCTAGATTTGACTAGCACCGTGCTCATCACGCTGCATTGTAATTACCTGGCACTTCACCTGTCCCTCCCGCTAGAGCGCACCCTTCGTGCAGGACAGGAATCAAGGCTGCATTGCTCACTGCTGTTTCCCTGGCACCTCTGAAGGGGTTTTCTACAGACTGGTGGAGGAAAGGAGGAGAAGAAAGGAGGAAGAAAGAAGAGGAGGAGGGAGAGAAGGAGAGTAAGTTGGTTTAAAAGCTGGAACAGTCAGGATAAGGCCAGGATTCAACCATGTGGATGGACTTCATAGATATTAGATATAAAAGAGGGAATATTATATTATTCCATTTCTAGAAGTTCTAGAACAGACATAATTGTGACATAATTAATTGACAATTGATTGTGATGGAGGTCAGAATAGTAGTTGCCTCTGGGCAGAAATCACTGGAAGATAGCAGGAAGAAAGTGTCCTATATCTTTTTTTTTTAAGATTTTATTTATCGGGGCACCTGGGTGGCTCAGTTGGTTAAGCGACTGCCTTCGGCTCAGGTCATGATCCTGGAGTCCCGGGATCGAGTCCCACATTGGACTCCCTGCTCAGCGGGGGGGTCTGCTTCCCCCTCTGCCCTCTTCCCTCTCGTGCTCTCTGTCTCTCATTCTCTCTCTCTCTCAAATAAATAAATAAAATCTTTTAAAAAAATCTTTAAAAAATATTTATTTATTTGAGAGCGTGCACATGCAAGAGAGAGAGAGAGCGTGCGCATGTGTGGGGGAGGGGCAGAAGGGGAGGGAGAGGGAGAGAGAGAATCTCAACCAGACTCAGTGCTGAGCACAGAGCCCAGCATGGGGCTCGATCTCACAACCCTGAGATCGTGACCTGAGCTGAAACCAAGAATCAGTCACTTAACCAACTGAGCCACCCAGGCGCCCCAAAAGTGTCCTATATCTTGACTTAAGTAGTGTTTACATGAGTATTGACACATGAAAAATTCATTAATCTGTACTTAAAATTAAAATGCACTTTATATCTCAATAAGCCAGTAGAAAGGGAAGGAAGGAAGAAAGGAAAGAAGGGAGAGAGAGAGAAAGGGAGGAAGGAAGGAAGGAAGGAAAAAGGGAGGAAGGACTTATGTGGGCAGATATTCACATAAATTGCCTAGTTGGTAACAGCAATAAAGCAGTTATAATCTAGGACTAAGGTATCAAACTGGGATGTGGGCAGAAAACAGTGTGTGTGTGTGTGTGTGTGTGTGTACATATGTGCATGCAAGTGAGTGAAGAAGCTGCTTTCTATTGAAGGGGGGAAAGTAATGCGAAAAATTTGCCCATCCATTCTTCACACATCTGTCCCCTCCCTCCCCCAAGCCTCCAGTGCTTTTCATAACTACAGCATAAAGTCCGGTCTCCTTGACCTGGCATTAAAACATTCCACTATCTGCTCCCTGGCCACCTCCCCTTCTAGACTTATCTCTTTTGCCTCATGCCCTCTCTCCCCAGATCCACCATACTATGCTGCTTCTGTGTACTCCTTACCAGTAGAACTTCACCAATCCATTGAGAGGTCAGCTGTCATTGCTCTTGGCTTATGAGGCTCCTACTCACCGTCATAGGATTCACTGCTCCGCCATCTTTCCTTTCACGGCACTTTTGCTCGTAGCCAAATAGCATGTCACTTGACCTCTTGCAGATCATAGCTATTTATATATGTTTCTCTTCCTGTCTATAATGTCTCACATGGGTGTAGGCAGGCCTCAATCTGTCAGATTGATGGATGAATAAACCCTCCAGAAGTCAGGGACAAGATCAGTGCTCAGACCTCTAGCTCAAGCTCTCAACTCCGGTCTGAACATCAGAACGACATCTCCAACTGTTTACTGGATATCTTCTCCTTGAAGTAAATGTGTTCAAAACTGAATTTATTATCTCCTTGTGGCAGAGACAGTCATGCTCACCAAGTATTCCATGTGTGTCCCTATACTTTCCAACCCTCTGTAGTTAGAAGAGGCCACAAGACTGGTTCTGGCCAATGAAATCTGCATGGAAGTGATGTGCATCATGTCTGGGCTGTGGTAGTAAAAGCCCATACACAATCCTCTAGTATCTTTCTCTTCTCCTGCCATGTAACTGAGGACGTGAGTGAAGAAGCCATGTGTTGTAGATGGTGGAGCCTCTGTCGGCTTGGATCCCTGAGTGACTGTGTGGAGTAGAGACTCCCGCTGACCACATAGGACCTGTAGTATGAGTGATGAAACAAAAGAAGTCTTTGTTTTGTTAAGCCAATGAGATTTTGAAGTTATTAATAGCTGCAGCATGACCTACATGATCCTAATATATTCTCCACTCTCAAATCCGCATGTTATCTTTATTCCTTCCATTGGTGAATGGCTTATCATCCACCCAATTATCCCAGTTAGAAACCTCAAGCTGCTTTCTTTTTTTTTTTTTAAGATTTTATTTATTTATTTGACAGAGAAAGACCCAGCGAGAGAGGGAACACAAGCAGGGGGAATGGGAAAGGGAGAAGCAGGCTTCCTGCTGAGCAGGGAGCCTGATGTGGGGCTCCCTGCCTGAACCACCTAGGCGCCCCCTCAAACTGCTTTCTCCTTCACTTTCTTCTTGATCTGACTGATAGTTCTTGGGCCAGGCCTCATCCAACCCCTCCCTTGGATCAGAATCAGCATCCTACCTGATTTCTCTGACTTTAGACTCCTCTCTTCAGTCATCCTCCATGTTACCTCCCGAGTTCTCTTTCTAAAACACAAATCTGATCACAGTACTCATTGGCTTAAAAATCTCTACCTGTTCTTTATTTTCTATAGGATAAAAGACAAAAACCTGAGGCTGGCACCAAGTACCTTGATTGCCTAGTCAACTACCTTGCCAATCTCCCCTGCCACCTAGTACTCTAAGATCCAGCCACATGGGATGCTCAGTGAGCCCTCAAACATACTGGGCTTCCTTGGCCTCTCAGTACGTGTAAATGTAGCCCCTACTATCTGGAAAGCTCTTCCTTTCCTTGTCTTCCTGGCAAATTCCTATCCCTTTTTCAAAACCCAACCCAGGAGCGCCTGGGTGGTTCAGTCGTTAAGCGTCTGCCTTCGGCTCAGGTCATGGTCCCAGGGTCCTGGGATTGAGCCCCACGTCAGGCTCCCTGCTCCGCAGGAAGCATGCTTCTCCCTCTCCCACTCCCCTTGCTTGTGTTCCCTCTCTCGCTGTGTCTCTCTCTCTCAAATAAATAAATAAATAAAATCTTAAAAAAAAAACCCAACCCAAATGTCCTCTCTATGGAGCTTTATTCATATAGCCAGGCAGAATTATTTTCTCCCTCTTCTGTGTTGCTCAGGAACCCTGAACCTTCCTCTGTTAGCATTTTTCACTAAAATTTTAAGAATCCAGGGGCACCTGGGTGACTCAGTCTGTTAAACTCCTGCTTCGGCTCAGGTCATGATCTCAGGGTCCTGGGATCGAGCCCCACATCGGGCTCCCTGCTCAGCAGGAAGCCTGCTTCTCCCTCTCCCACTCCCTCTGCATGTGTTCCCTCTCTCATCAAATAAATAAATAAAATCTTAAAAAAAAAAAAGCTTAAAAAAAAAAAACAATCCCAGATACATAGTAAGTACTTAATTAACTTAATTATTACTATCCATTTGTTTCAGTTATCTATTGCTGCATAACAAAGTACCCTAACACTGAGTAGCTTAAAACAACAACCATTTTATTATATCCCACAGTTTTATGGGTCAGGAATTTGGGAAAGGCTTGGTTGGGTGATTCTTCCATTCCACAGTCATCATTGAGGACACTTGATGATATTCAGCTGGTAGGTGGGCTGCTCTGGGGGATTTAAATGGTTTCACCCATCTGTCTAGTGTGTTAGTGGGGACAGCTTCAAGGCTGGGCTCAGCTAGAACCATTAAGCAGAGCACCTATATGTGGCCTCTCTAGCATGGTGGTCTCTGGATAGTCTGACTTCTTCTGTGGCAGCTCAGGCAGCCCGAGGGTGAGGGTCCCCATGAACAAGGTCTAAACTGCATGAGTTCTCACGACCCAGACTTGTATGTCACATAACATCACTTCCACCATACCCAACTGGTCAAAGGTGAGGAGTCAAGGTAAGGAGACATAGTCAAGGTGAGGAGACATAAACCCCGCCTCTTCTTTTTTTTTTTAAGATTTTATTTATTTATTTGAGAGCGAGAATGAGACAGAGAAAGAGAGCATGAGAGGGGGGAGGGTCAGAGGGAGAAGCAGACTCCCCGCCAAGCAGGGAGCCCGATGCGGGACTCGATCCCAGGACTCCAGGATCATGACCTGAGCCAAAGGCAGTCACTTAACCAACTGAGCCACCCAGGCGCCCCTAAACCCCGCCTCTTTATAGGAGAGTCAAATCATCTGAAACTATGTATTATAGCCATCTCACTTTCTGACCCACAAGGAAGTTTCCCATTTGAATCCTACTGGGATGTCAATAGACCAATCTATCCCTCTTTCTCTGACAAGGAATTGGGATTATATCTCCTGAGACTTCAAGGCAACCAATTCACACCACTCCCTAAGGACGTGCATGTATACACACACATAGATATCCATCTACACACACACACACACACAGTCACATGGTCCGATCTGGTACATACGTAGAGCCAAGGCTTCCTCCATCTGTAGCCATGTCTCCGGTCGGGGAGAACCAAAGTCCTGCCGCAGAGTTCTTTACCAGGAAGTTCAAATTCACTGACCATTCCTGCTCCTATTGGCATGAAAAGAGAGTGTTGGTAGGGATGGAATCCAGTCATTGATTAGAGAGAGAGGGCACAGATCCAAAACCCACTAACGTTTGGCTTTCGCTTGTCCTCTGGTGTGTGTGTGTGTCTGTGTGTGTAAATGTCTCCCAGTCCTGATTGGCTCAAGTCAGTAAAGAAATGAGATCTGCTGTTGAGAGCAGGCAGGGGCGGCTCAGATGTGTGCTGCAGGGCCAAGCCAGCGTGAGATTGAAATTTTGCTGGGGCTCAGCCCAAATCCTTACTTAGATCAGCCCTGCCACTCTCCTCCACACTCATCCTATGCTCCAGACACGCTCTTCTTCTCACTGTTCCCTGATTATGCCATGTTCTCCCGTGGCTTTGCCCATGGGGTTCCCTTTGCCTAGAATGCCCTTGTTTTTTTCCTAACAACCCCAGTGTCTGCCTTTTGTATCACATGATACGGCCATCATCTGCTTATACGTCCACTTTCGTCAAGAGCAGAGAACACGCTCTATTCATCGCTGTTTCCCCTTGCCTGGCAGAGAAAAGTGTTCAACACTGGTTGAACCAATGGCAGAATAAGCAGCAACCGCTCCCAGATTCAGCAGCTATTTATCTTCCACATCTCTGTGCTGTTCAGCTCCACCCCAACTCCCTGGGCCCCTATGAGAAGGGGTAAAGGTCTCAAAAGCCAGGGTGGAAAGTTTGGGCTGGATTCTTGAGGCCCTAGGGAGACTCTGCAGAGTCTCAGAAAACAGGAAAGGACAGGGTGCTGAGCTGTAGAGGTGTGGCCAGCAGACCCAGAGGCACTCACACTCCTAGTGGGAAAAGCCAGAGAATCCTTCAAGGTTTTTCCAGGGTGGGGGAGGATGTCTAAAAGTTTTCAAGCCTCAGTTGAAATAGTCCATAAACACACCTGGTTCTGTTGGGTTAAGTGTTAGGGTCTGTTGGGAATACTCAGACCTGGACCTGAGCCAGCACCTTCCGGGAAGAAGAGGATTCTGGCTGCAGAGGTGGGGGCAGGTGCAGTTGAGAAAAGAGGTCCCCAGGACCAGTACTCCTTACTCTCGAATGTGCAAACAAATCCCCAGAGCATCTTGTTCAAATGCAGCTTCTGATTCGGTAGATATGAGGTTAGATCCAAGATTCTGCTTTTCTAACAAGCTCCCAGGTGATGGTACCCCTGGGGGGTCGGGGAAGACAGGGCAGAAAGCAGATGGAATCACACTTTGAATAACACAGACCTAGAAAACTGGCATTAAGATCCAGACACTGAGGCTCGGGCCTTAGAAGGAGAGGCTGCCTTCAGCAATGTTACAAAGAGGTTCAGGATAGGATGATGAGGCAAGGCAGTACAAAACCAGCCTGACACTTATCTGGTATACTTGCCTACCTTTACATTCTCTGATTCTCTGACCATGACAGACATCACTAGTGGATTCCAGCACTATCTTCCATTAAGCCGAGAAGATGCCTCAGAATCCATCTTAACACAGTACTCCGGGGAGCCACTTCCAATTCATCATGGCTGGCATGAGAAATGACCCCATTTGCTATTTCTGGTACTGTGGTTAAGAGTCTGACTGTTTTTGCTCTTCTCAGACTGGCTAGATGCCCTCTAAACAGCTGCTTCTATGAAATCCAATGACTTTAATATGCTATAATTCAAGGTAAATACAGCACTCATTTCATGGCTCTTGAGAACATTAAATGCTATTATGAATGTATAGTGCTTAGCACAGTGTCTAGCCCATAGAAAGTACTCAATAAATTACGGCTACCACAAAGGATGAATGGGTCGGCTACATAATTGGAGGGGATGAGAGGGGTGGGGTGGGAAAGAGGAAGGTGAGGGAGAGAAGCCAGAGTTAAGAGTGGGGAAGATTAGGTGGACAAAGGCAGTGCCAACCTGGGGGCTGGCTGGAAGATTTCTAGCTCGCTCTGGATGGAACTGGGCCCCCTACCACCACGAAAGCTGTTTGATGGGAAGGGGTACCTGGCATTTGTCATCTTGGGGGTTCTGAGTTCAGAACTTCGTGTCAAGGAAAATTGTGAAAGACTTGGAAATGGTTAAAAAGATTACTCTGTGGGGGGAAAAATTACTGTGTCTCCTGGCAGGTTATCTCTGAGTCTTACTATCATTCAGTTATTTTCCAACTCAGGCAACTGGTAATAATGGAAATTATTTTTGTCCATAAAATGTGATCGTGTCTGGTGAAGACGCAGCTGACGTTACCCAGTGACTACTGCCCAGTTGTATATTAAGCAAATCTATGTCAACATTCTTGATGGCCTAGGTATCTTTTTTTTTTTTGGACCTAGATATCTTTCTGTTCTTCGGAATCTCCTGA
Source organism: Mirounga leonina (assembly GCF_011800145.1). Lineage (NCBI taxonomy): Eukaryota > Metazoa > Chordata > Mammalia > Carnivora > Phocidae > Mirounga > Mirounga leonina. Next base: position 29,057,957 of record NW_023270503.1, on the reverse strand, counting down.
ACATCTTACAGATTCTTTCATTAATTGAGGAGTTAAATGATAATTTTGATGTGTTTATTGTGTGTATTTATATAAGAGTAATTATTCTGTCTGGTAGAAAAAAAAATTTTTAACATTCTCATTAGCAGTGAAAATTGAGCAGGAGGCTTCCAGAAACTTCTGTCCTAGATAAGGTTTCTCACATACTCCAAACAACAGATTACATATGTCAAGTTTATAAGGGATTATGCCCAATTTCATTGCTTGTTTTATACTATCCAAATAGATACATCATGATTCCATATTTGAACATGGATACATTCTCAAACACTTATATAGTGAGCTTATTTAACAAAACATAAAAACTTAGAAGTCCCACAGAAGTCCCACTTATCCAATCATTTGCTTAAACTAGATGGTTGTCTTCATGTGGGCAGGGACTGAATTTGTGCTTCTCTAGAGCTTAGCAAGCTCCTGACCCATGGAAAGCACTAAATGTACTAAACGCTAAATACTGAGCCAACACAATGAATGAATAAGCTTAACTGGCATTTATTAAGCACTTACTATGTACCAGTCACTGCTTTAAACATTTTACTTGAATTAGACTGTTTAATCCTCAAACCAGTCTTGAAAAGTAAGTATTATTACTATTCCCATTTACAGGTAATGTACAGAGAGGTTAACCTGCCCAAGGTCCACACCTAGCAAGGGCCTAAGCCAGATTCAAGCCCAAGTAGTCTGGCTCCAGAGCCTGTGATCTTGGACACCTACTATGTGCCAGGCATATCGCTAGGCTCAGGGAATCAGAGATGAAAGACCAAACACAGGCTCTCCCTCAAGGAGGTCATAGTCATGAAAGAACAGGAATGACTAACAATAATGTGATGTGCTGTGACTGTTGAGAACACAGTGTGGTGACAGGATTGGCCAGGGGTACGGCTGTCTGCAGAGGGGCCACCTGACCTCGGGTACATTCTGAGGCAATAACAGTTAATATCTAGGCTAAGGAAAGGGAAGGGCATTTGGGCCCAGGAACAGTACACGTAAAGTCACGGCTCATGAGAACATCAGTGTCCTGGAGGATGGTACATGGGAGCGTAGGGAAGGACAGTGGGAAGTGAGACTGGAGAGCTAGGGGCTAGATCCAGACCTTGGAAAGCCTTAGTGTTGAGGGAGGGAGGGAGTTGGGACACTCTTTGGAGGCCTTGCAGGATTTTCACCAAAAGACATTCAACCCAGAGAGTTCCTTCAAGCCACACCCCACCCCAGAGAGTTCCCTGGGAGGCCTAGACCCAGAGAGAAATGCGGTAGGAGTCCAGGAGACACCCAGTGCCACCTGGAAGCAGTGGCTGGGAATCTTCCCTCCCCCACCCCCAGAGCATGGCCACTCCAGGCCCCCTCCCTGCTGCCACATTCCCCCTTGAGGGTGAGGCCAGAGATGAGAATTAAGCACCCTCCCTTCCTACATCCCTTCCCTGCCCACCCTCTGACTCCACCATCCTCAGCAGCTGCGGAGCCTGGCACACCCTCGGCCCCAGTCAGAGGAAGAACAGGAGACCGGAGCTTCCTGGGGGAGCTGGGCCTCTGGGCTGTGCCCTCCCCTCCCAGCGGGCTGAGGCTGGTGATTAGCTGGGTTAATTATATCCAAGCCATTTCCGATTGGCACAAGCCCACCCACCCACAGAGCCTGCCCAGAAGGCGTGTAGGCCCGGCCCAGGGTCAGGATGCCAGGGCGCCAGCTACCCTGTGAGGGGTCCTGACCCCAGCCATGGCCAAATGGGGAGGGTGGTTGTCCTCCCATCTCCAGGGCCTCCTCCCCTCCCCTCCTCCCCAGGCTTCCTTCTCCACGCTTCCTACCCCATCCTCCTTTTTGCCTGTCCCCACACAAATCCCTTTCCTGCCCCTCCTCCTCCAGGCTTGGAATGAAATCTCGGGGCTCTGAGTTCCGCAGGAGGCCCCTACATAAACACTCTGATTGGGGCTAATTATAAGGGCCAGGTTGGGAGGCTGGAGCCTTCAGAAAGCTTGGCTCTCAAACAAAGGGCTCAGCCCTCAGCCCGGCCGGCTCCTCTCCAGGCTTCATTAGGAATAAGGAGGGTCGTGGGCCATAGGCAGTCCTCTCTGAACCCAGTCAATACTCTCTGGGCTTATTTCACGTCCCAAGTCCCGTCTTGTCCTTTCTCCAGGCATCAAACCCCAGCCCTGCCCAGACGGTTTGGAAGGGCCACGAGGCAGGCAGAGGCTGCCTGCCCTGGAAGGCAAGGCAGCCCGGGAGGGGCTCTCAGGCCATGGGGCAGGGGCTGGGGCTGGGGCTGGGGCCGAGCCGGGGGGGGGGGGGGGGGGGGGGGGGGGGGGGGGGG
>NW_023270503.1:28885622-29055515 GCF_011800145.1 Mirounga leonina | reverse complement strand
GGCGCTGGGGAAGCCAGCTGTGACAGCCCTAGCCCTAATTAGCCGGCTTCAAAGCCGGCTGGAGAGAGAGCCCGCCCGCGTGTGTGCCCTGCTCACTCAGGCGGGTAAGACATTTCTGTCCTAATCAGAGGAGAGACTGAGAGAAAAACACGGCCCAACCAGCCCCAAGAGCCCTAGACTGCGAGCTAGCACCCAGAGTCAGGTGCAAACCCCGGGAGCCCAGGAAACCACTCTGTTTTGTTAAAACTACAAGCAACAATAGGGTAGAAAGCCCCGAAGAAATGTACCTCCTTTGATGCGGTGATGCTTTTAGGAATTAACCTAAGTAATGGGAAGAGGGCTACAATTGACTGAAGTTTTCTTTTTCTTTTTTTTTAAAGATTTTATTTATTTATTTATTTGAGACAGAGAGAATGAGAGAGAGAGCACATGAGAGGGGGGAGGGTCAGAGGGAGAAGCAGGCTCCCTGCCGAGCAGAGAGCCCGATGCGGGACTCGATCCCGGGACTCCAGGATCATGACCTGAGCTGAAGGCAGTCGCTTAACCAACTGAGCCACCCAGGCGCCCTGACTGAAGTTTTCTGTGCTGGTTCTGTACCCGCACCCTCCCATCTAATCCTCACGCAAGCTTGCGGGGCAGGTACTGCTGCTTTTTTACTGATGAGGACAGGGACTCAGAGGTTAGGAGATTTCCACAGGGCTCAGAGCTGGTGCCATCTCGTGCCCAAGCCTGCACTCGCTCCCATGATCTGCCTGTGTGTGTCTGTCTTTTGCCTGTTTTTTCCCCTCTACTACAAAAATATTACTCATTCCACTCTGCTGCACTCGGTAATTTGTTGCCTTCCAGAGAGGCAGGGTTGCGGGAATAATCTGGTTTGGAGGGTGTTCCTGGTTTTATAGATCTGACGGTTTTCCCTCCTGAACCCCCTTTCCATAGCAGAAGTGATTAGACACTTGGGGGAGCACTGGAGTCCCCCCAAGAAGGTAGAGGAAGCCCATTGGAGAGGTGGAGATATCCACTCATCAGGACTAGGAAATGTCTAAACCAGGAATTGGAAAGCTAGTTTGGGGATGGGGCAGTGGGCACAGATAGAGAATTCATCAACCCCTGAAAGTTACACGCAAAATTGTGTGTTCAGGAGAGTCTGGCCATTTTCTCCTAGGACAAGCTCCAAAGATTTTTCAGGTTCTCAGATGGGTCAGTGGCCCCAGTTTAAAATCCATCTTGAGGAAAGGAGGGTGAGTCTAGGGAAGGAAGGGACTGTGCTACAGTGAGCAGGTAGATGATCAAAGGCACGATGCCTCAGATGTGGCAGAATCTGGGCTCGGCTTCCCCAGACATGGGCCCCATGGCACCCTGGAACAGCATCTCTCCACTTCCAGAATCCAGTCCAGATCTAGGGCTCCAACACCTTAGAATACAGAAGTCACCATCTCCAGATGCTGGTGATCCTCACTCTTTGGGGACGTTCAGAAGAACTTTGTTGTGGAAAACTTGAGTGTCCTCTTCTGGTTCTTAAAGGACAAAGAGTCTGTAACTAATGGAACCATTTTCAGGAGGGGAGTTGGGAGCGGGGTGGAAAAGCCAAAGTCTGATCAAGGGAGGAGGGAGGAGTCTGGAGAAAAAAATGACCAGAGCCTAGAACCTAGAGAACCAGATGCTCCTTTGTGGTATGGGGGAGGATGGGAGAACAGGTAGAAAGCAGCTGTGTTGGAGACTGGCCTCAGGTGAAAGACCTTACCTTTGGGCCCTTTACCCTCCACCAAAGCCTCACTCTTCCAGAGGGAAGACTACCCATAGGGTGACTCAGAAATCTGCAAAAGCAGACCTCCAAGCCTGGGTGTTTAACTGGGTTTTCCAAACAAGGGAGTGGAGACCCCTCTCCAGGTGTGGCAGAGCTCAGGTAGTTTGCCTCTGGGTCTCTGCTCCAGGCATGGTCTTTCCTAAATTCCCTGCACTTTGGGCTAACACTTCCCTTCCTCTGAGAGCTGGTTCATTAAAGCAGTGAGAACAGGTAGGCAGGAGATCCCCCACTACTTTCTATAAGGTAATTAGCCCTTGGGCCCCCCATTGGGGAAGGGGAGGGCATCTAGAACTGTCCTTTCCAAAAGAGGCAATTATTATTTATTCTGTTCCCGCCCCCCCCCCCCATAAAACCTATTTTTTTCGTTTTCTTGGGCCCTCTTCCCCTCCATTGGCAGGCGACCTTCAGGGAGGGAGGTTAAGAAGGAAGAACAATCTTTACCAAAATTCCCTCCCTCTCACCCCCACTCAGGGAAGGAAAGGAAAGATCATTGTTGTTAGTCTACCATGTGCTCCTGCTATCAGCGTGAGGGTCCACTGACAAATGTACCCAAAGCAGGCAAAGATGGGCTCCTGGGGGCTTAGAGGCAGGAGGGGTGCAGGGAGGGTCTTCCCCAAATCTTCAACAGAGACCAGCTAGCTCTCCTCTTCCCACCGGGCTCCATCCCCACCACTGGAACCCCCGCCCTTCTCAGGCTTTCACCATTCTTTCCCGGAGAGGCACTCAGTTTGTAATTTAACTCTTTCCTCCAGACCTTGTGGGGTTCCTTTAGAGTTTTGCAACAAATGGAGCTACAGGGGAGTGACTCCCCTGCCTGCTTCTTTGATAGTTGTTGATATTATCTCATATTGGGACTTCACACACATCATCATTTGAGAAAAAGCTAGTTTTAACTTATAATGTTGACCACCCGCACAAATCATTTGGGGGAAGGTTATATATTTTGGGAAGGGGGCTCTGCTGAAATCCCCAGGCTTCATACAATTCCAAACAAAGCCCCACATACGACTTCAATTACCACCAAACATTTCCAGGTCCCCTCCCCCAACATAAACTAACACACACAAACACATCGAAGTAGGGGTTCTAACTTACTTTCTCCCTTGTCCCAAAGGCTGCCAACAAAGGGTGATAAGGCACCATTTCCCCCATTTTTTAGCTAAAAAAAAAAGCAAGGTCTGGGGCAGGGAACCTCTTCTCCACCCCACCCCCAACCAAGTAGGTCGGGGGAGAGGGAAAGAGGGGGTGTGGTTTGGTTAAACTAATAAAATGTTACAACCCTGTTAAATACAATTAAAGGGCTAGATCTCTAGAAGATAATTAAATGCACTTTATTATGATTATTAGCTTTTAATTTGCACTATTATCAAGAAACAGGAGATGGTGAAAAACCGAGTTCTGTGCCACACTGGTTCCACTCTACCCCTCGATCTTCAAATCAATCCTTTGGAATTAAAATTCTAAAATATTCCGAATAGTTGAGGGCAATGATATGTATTGGAAAACTGCAATTCTCATACCAGCGTTAAAGACACTTTAAGAAAAGTCTTGCCTTTTATTTTGGGGGGCTTAGGGGGAAGATAAGAAACATCTGTTATAAACATTCTATCAATCTTGTGATATAGAATGTCATGTAAACACCCAACCCCACCCCCCCACACACAGTCACAAAGGGCCTGCCCAGAGCCTTCTTCCAAAGCAAAGATACCCACTTTTTTTTCTTTTCTTTCTGGACAAGTTTGAAAAGAAACCAGTCTTTTGTCAAAGGAAAACTAAAAATCCCACCAGCCCATCGGTCCCCTCCCTCCAACCCAATCCATTTTTATTGCTGTTTTGGGGGGGAGGAAACCCCAACAACAAAAACCTACACATAACACACGAACCAACCTACAAACTTCTAATCTGAATGCCAGAGAAGATATTAGGTTGGGGGAACTGGCGGGGGGGGGGGGGGGGGGGGGGGGGGGGGGGCAGCGGCAGGGAGCCAACTACGGGGGAAGGAGAGAGACCCACGGGCATCTCCAAACCCCAACATTTGCGAGCTAAGGCTCCCCCTAAAAATGGAGACAGTCGGGATTGGTACTCAAGGTACTCAAAAAGCACTACAAAGCACTTTCTGCCCACTCCAAGCGCTTAGGGCAGCAAGCTGAAAAGAAGAAAAGTCAAAGAGAATAAAGATGTTCCAGCCTGTAGGAGAGTAGGCCAGTGGGGAGTAGGCCATTCTGCACCCCATCTCACTCGCTGGGTTAGGTCCCCCCCCTACGTCTTCTCTTTTGGGAGTGTTCCAAAGATCGAGTGAAGTAGACAGGACATGTGGGGAGAGAAAGGGAATAACACAAGAAGAATCCAAGTCTTGTTCAGAAATACCCAACAGGTTCCACAGGCCCAGCGTCAGTGAGAAGGCTCACAAATTTGGCTTTGGGAGTTGAATGTAACCAACTTCCAACTCCTCACAGCCAACACCTCTTCCAGGAAGCCCAGCCCTGCCAAAACACCAAAAACTTCGAACCAAAGTAGGCGATGGTGTTTGAAAAGGGCACTGGAGAAAGGAGAGGACCCCCCTCAACGCCTCCTCCTCTCATTCCTCAGACCCGGTGCCCCTTGCCGCCCCCCCCCTTTTTTTCCGTTTTTCGTTTAAATAGAAAATATATAATTAAATTTACAAGACTATTTACAGTTTTAATTACAAACCTGATGGGGGTGTTGAACAGAGTTCTCTTTAAAAAGCAACCTAAAAGAGAAATGGTTTCGATTGTTCTTTATTTAAAAAAATAAAATAAGGAGTCTGTAGGAGGCCTCCCCCCACCCCCCGCAGAGGCAAGCCCCGTGCTGGGGACCGCCCCGGGGCCGCGGCGCTGGGGCGGCCCCTCACACGGTGGTCTCGCCGTGCCGGCTGTTGGTGAGACGGGTGTAGAACTTCCTCCACGAGTGCAACGTCTTGCCGGACCAGATCCAGAAGCCCGACGTGATGCCCACGATGAGCGTCATGAGGTATTTGATCATGTAGACGGTGAAGTCGGGCGACATGCGCGGCGTGTAGTGCGCCGGGCACGGGATGGCCAGGCTCTTGCAGTGCTGGCTCACCCACGAGCGCTCCCAGTGCTCTCGAAAGGCCTGCTCGTAGAAGTAGCAGGCGATGACGATGGTCGCGGGCACGGTGTAGAGCACCGAGAAGACGCCGATGCGCACCATCAGCCGCTCCAGCTTCTCCGTCTTGGTGCCGTCGTGCTTCATGATGGTACGGATGCGAAAGAGGGACACGAAACCGGCCAGGAGGAAGGACGTGCCTATGAACAAGTACACGAAGAGCGGCGCCAGCACGAAGCCCCGCAGCGGGTCCAGGCTGTTGAGGCCCACGAAGCACACGCCGCTCAGCAGGTCGCCGTCAATCTGGCCCATGGCCAGGATCGTGATGGTCTTGACGGCCGGCACGGCCCACGCGGCCAGGTGGAAGTACTGCGAGTTGGCCTCGATGGCCTCGTGGCCCCACTTCATGCCCGCCGCCAGGAACCAAGTGAGCGACAGGATGACCCACCAGATGGAACTGGCCATGCTGAAGAAGTAGAGCATCATAAAGAGGATGGTGCAGCCCTCCTTCTTGGTGCCCTGCACTACCGTGCGGTAGCCGTCCTCGGAAAAGCGCTCGTTGCACACGACGCGCTCCTGGAGCACGAAGCCCGCGATGTAGGCCACCGAAACCATAGTGTAGCAGCCCGACAGAAAGATGATGGGTCGCTCCGGGTAGCGGAAGCGCTGCATGTCTACCAGGTACGTCGTGACGGTGAAGAAGGTGGAGGCGCAGCACAGCACCGACCAGGTGAGGATCCAGAGGCGCGCAAAGCGCGTCTCCTCCTGCGAGAAGAACATGGAGCCGTCGGGCCGCGCGGGCTCGCAGGGCGCCGCGCAGTCGCGCTCGCCCAGGAACTTGTAGCTGAGATAGGACGGCACCTTGAGGACGCGCGGGCAGTGGAACGGGTGCTCCAGCGTGGCGTAGCGCGGGGGAGAGCCGCCGCCGCCCGGGCCGCCCGGGGTGCCCCCGGCCCCCGGCTGCAGGCCCGGCGGGGGCGCGGTGGTGAGCAGCGCGGGCGTGCCGTCCTCAGAGTGGTTCTGGCCCACGCAGATCTGCTCGGCGCCGTGGCGCGGAAAGTGCTCGCAGCGCAGGCGCTCGGGCCACTGGAAGCCGAACTTGTTCATGAGCGCCTCGCAGCCCTGGCGCGCGCGCTCGCAGATGGAGCGGCACGGCGGGATGGCCTGCTCCAGCACGGTGCACACGGGTGCGTACATGGAGCACAGGAAGAAGCGCAGCTCGGGGGAGCACTGCACCTTCACCAGCGGGTAGAACTGGTGCACCTCCAGGCCCGCGTCCTCCTGGTTCGTGTGGCCCAGAAGGTTGGGCATGATGGTCTGGTTGTAGGCGATGTCCGTGCACAGAGGGATGGAGATGGGCTGGCAGAAGCCGTGGTCTGGGATGGAGATGCCCTTCTCCCCGTGGAACTGGGCCGGCCCGGCGGCGGGCAGCAGCAGCAGCGGCAGCAGCAGGCGGGGCAGGGCGCTGCGGGGCCGCATGCTGGCCGCCGCCCCCCACTCGGCTCCCGGGCGCCCCCCGCCCCCGCCCCCAGGCCCGAGACCGCGCGCCTTCCCCGCCGCCGCCTCGCCGCCGCCTCCCGCGCCTCTTTGCAAAGTTTGCTGGCGGCCGCAGAGTTGGGGAGGCCGGGCGGGGGAGGGGGGCGGCGCGCCTGCCGGCTAGCTCGCCGCGGTCCGACTGAGCCGCCCGAGACACCGCGCGCGGCGTGCCCTCTCTCCTCTTCTTCCTCCTCCTCTCGCCTCTCCCCTCCCTTCTCCGCCCAGCGACTCCTTTGTGCGTTCCTCCAGCCCTCACCTCGGCCTCTCCGATCCCAATTAGTCGGTTTCAAGGGGGCCCCCGCCGGCGGCCCCGCCCTCCTCTCAGCCCCCCAAAAAAGGGATCCTTGAAACCGCCCCGTCGAGCTCTAAGCACCATCCCAAAATGTGCTCTCGGCCAATCAGATTTAAACCCCAGGACCAGCCCCGAGGGCTGGATTGGTCGACCACAACATAATGAGATCAGAAACCAGATGCCAACAAAACTTCCCCCCCCCCTTTTGCTTTTTAAAGAGACAAGCTATTATTATATTAAGGGCTGTTTGCCCAGCACGGGATTTCTCCGGAGTCGTGGCTGCGAGATCCGGAGACACGCATTCCCCAGAACTGCGGCAGACCCAAGCCACTCAGCCCTGGATCACTCTTCTTCTGGGGGGCTAAGGCGCTCTCCCCGGTAGGGACTCTTTAAATCCTTGCCTCCGCCCCTGCTCCTAGAACCCCACCTATTCCAGTCCAGTTTTTCAAATCAAGTGAAAAACCTCAAGTTTGAGAAAATGTTTAAGAGAGAGAAAGACTTAAAAACGAGCGGCTCACAAAGACTTTTCTCCAGCTCCTTCTCAAGGAGTCCAGACAAAAGTTTCACCTCACCCAGTACGTAGACCCCTAGGAGTTGGCCTCGCCCCTCCCCCTTAAACACACCCTTAAATAACCCTCTGAAAAATGAGAGCCTGTCTCTTTAAGAGCCTCTTAAAGGGGCCTGGACTCCGGGGCGTAATTGCCCCGTAGCGAGCACAAAGGAGCCCATTATGGTTCTTTGTGTTCGGTGGCACCTCAAAGTGAGAAAACTCAGGAACTTAGAGGCCCAGAGCTGGAGGGTTGGGGCGGGGGTGGAAGGGGGAGAGGTGAAGGAGAATGGCCCAGAGCTGCGGCTTCTCCCTCCCCCTTCTTCCGAGGCAAATCTTAATTATGCAAAGTAAAGTTTAGTTGCCATAACGAGGAGGTCTTAATCGAAAGTTAATGGTGGGGGGTGGGGGGTGACGGGCAGTTTTGAGTGAAGAGATGACTCTCTTAGGCCGTTTGGGGGCATTTTCCTCCTCTCTCCCCACCTCTGCCTCCGCCCCCTAAAAGCTTCCAGATACTGTCTCCTGGGAGAGAGAGGGGAGCTTTACCCAAACCTTAAGTGATTCCACACCAGAAAGAGGTGGAGTGTGTGGCGAGGGAGAGGCTGGGGGGTTGTGGTGGATTACCCACCCCTCCCCCCATCTCTCACCTGGTTGGGGATGGGTGGTGGCGGCCTGAAGGGTTCCTACTAGTTTAGAAGGGCCTTCTTATTTTCCCGTCCTAGGATTTTAAATTTGGGAAGGGGTTGGGAGGAGGGGGGGGCGGTGAGGATAGGAGGGATTTGCATGTAAATCTCCAGGGCCTGATACTGGATGATGGATCAATTATTTCTACCGTCTCTTCCAAGGGAAGGGGGAGGGTACTTAAAAAGAAAAAAGAAAATTGAGTTTTGAAAACCCTTTTGCTTCTCAGTACAAACCAAGTCATCCCAGCCTGGTGAGCTGTTTCCTGCTCCAATCTAGAAAAGTGTTGCTTTACAAACCAAACAGAAACAACAACAAAAGAAATTTGAGAGAAAGAAAGAAGAAAGGAATAGGCAGAAGAAAAAAAAATTCTAAGTAGGTACATACAACAGATCCAGGTTTGACAGGATTCGAATTTTTTTTTTCCTGGATTGAATGATAAACAGGTTTTCAAGTTCTTTACAATATGAAAATGTTCCTTATTGTATCCTGGAGAAGTTGCCTTTTCACTACTTTAGGAAGAATATTTTCCTTCAAATCAGGGGGATGCGCTTTTTGCTCTCCATTCCATTTCCAGTTCACCCTGAAATCCACTTGGTTATAGAGCAGTCTGGGGAGGGGAGAGTTGTACTCTGGGGGCCCAAACCACACCTGAGGTGCTCCTCCTTCAGATCTCCCCCTCCCTGTGTATGCCTGCACTTCTCTAGAGTGGGACCAAGCCTCTGAGCTGAGCAGGGAAAACAAAAATGAGTAAGACAGGCTCCTACTCTCCATTCAGGAAGCTCACCGTCTAATAGGAAATTGAGAGTCGATCTGCAATAGAAATGCAGCATCTTCAATTTCCTTCCACGACAAACCTGTTTTCCTGCCCTGGGGCCAGTTTTGAGTGACAGTTATCTCTTCCCCAGCCACGCACACAAAGGGGGAACTGGATGGGGAGAAAAGAAATCATAGGCATTCTTTTATTCACTCAGAAAAGCGTTCATTCCTTCAACACACTTTTATTGAGTCTTCTCCTAATTTCAAACCACTGTGATAGTGCTGCGGGGGAATGCAGAGGAAATGGCAGCATCCCTGTCCTTCAGGAGTTTAGGGTATCCCGGAAGAATAGTCATTCTATTGAATGAAATGAAATCACAATATTTCATGATTACTCTTGCCTTTTCGTGTGAGGATCTGGAGTGTGAACAGGACCAGAACCTACATCTTCAGATTTCAGGTTTATCCACCCCACCTTCCACGCCACAAACCCACCTTTTAACGGCAGGAGATCTGTAACTAAAGGCAATTAACAGATTCTCTCAGTTTAAACACTAGATGATATCATTTGATAGATACGACACTTAATTCTGATTTTTTTTTTTTTTAATTAGCTTGAGCACTGACCTGGACCTGATCCCTAACTTGGATAGTCATTTCACTTCTTTGAACCTTAGGTTCACCATCTGCAAAGTGGGAATGAGCCAGCAGATTTTTAAAATACGAGACTACACATCCAAAGTAATTTCATAATAACAGGAATAAATTTTATAATTATGAAGAACCTTTCAAAACAGGAAGTTACATGAATTAAATACTTACTCAGCAAACATCCTTGGATACACATACGGTAACTACTACCATTTATTGAGCTCTTACTGAGCACTGCACACATATTATGTGTATCCCCACACAGTAGGTATTGCATTGTGTTTATGGATGAAGAAACTACAATTGAAAATAAAATAAAATTCATTCATTCATTCAAGATGAAGAATCTGACCTTAGATGAGATTTGACAACTTTCTCAAGGTCACAAAGTGTCAGAGCTGAGATTTAAACCCAGGCCTGCTTGGCTCTTAAAGCTGTATTCTGTCCCCTACACCACACAGCCCCTGATGTCTTATAAGAATTATGTGCTTTTAAGGGCGCCTGGGTGGCTCAGTTGGTTAAGCGACTGTCTTCGGCTCAGGTCATGATCCCGGAGTCCCGGGATCGAGTCCCGGGATCGAGTCCCGCATCGGGCTCCCTGCTCAGTGGGGAGTCTGCTTCTCCCTCTGACCCTCCCCCTTCTCATGCTCTATCTCATTCTCTCTCAAATAAATAAATAAAAATCTTTATAAAAAAAAAAGAATTATGTGCTTTTATGCACTTAACAACTAGGTATTGATCACCAGACCCAACCCCTGTTCCTGTGCAGTTTATGTTCTAGTGGGAGAGGGAGACACATTCATCGTATGTCACTTAAATGGATGCAAAATTGCCACAGGATTCAGTGCTATGGAGGGAAAGTCGATGCTTTGGCAGCATAATATAGGAGGGAATCGGACTGAGTTGGGGAGGGCAGTGGAGGACTGTGTAGTTGTAGTGAGAAGTAAAATAGAATGAGGTAAAGAGAACCCAGATCTACAGGGCCTTGCAGACCATGTGTAAGGTGTTAGGTATAGAAATATGAACCTACCATCTCAAGGTGGGGATAGGCATTCCAGACAGAGGGAATGGCACGTGCAAGGGTGTGGTGAGATCAAATGGATGGAATGGGCAGGAAGCACAAGTATACACAAATTTGGCCCTGTTGGAGCCCTGTGTGGGAGACTGATGGCAGAGGAGATTTTAAATAAGCAGGGACCCTAGAAATTGTGCACCCAATCTGGACTCTTGCTGGTAGAGATACGCTGAAGTGTGGGGAAGGGAAATAGTCATGCCTATGCTTTATTTTTTTTTAAAGATTTTCTTTATTTGTGAGAGAGAGAGAGAGTGAGCACAAGCAGGGGGAGCAGCAGAGGGAGAGGGAGCAGGCTCCCCGCTGAGCAGGGAGCCCCATGCGGGACTAGATCCCAGGACGCTGGGATCATGACCTGAGCCGAAGGCAGACGCTCAACCAACTGAGCCACCCAGGCGTCCCCATGCCTAAGCTTTAGATAGCGCATTTGGGCAGCGGTGGGCAGCATGACTTGGCTGAGTCAGAGATACGAGTTAGGAATAGCTTACAAGAGTCAGGGCAAGAGATGTTGAGGGCATCCATTGAACTGAGGCCGTATAGTTGGAGAGAAGAGAGAGTAAGGGAGGAGGCCAACCAAGGTGTCTGACCAAGATGCCCTGATGTCATTAACGAAGCTAGGAAATGCGGAACAGGATGCATAATGAGCACAGGTGAGCTGGTCTAAGCTGATGGTACATCCAACGGAAGGTGTCCAGAAAACAGGTGGCTATCCTAACCCAGGGGCCAGGAGGGAGCTCTGGGCTAGAGTCAGATCTGGTAACTTTATTCTATGGTTGTAGCTATGGGGGTGCTTAAGATCACCCAGAAAAGGTGGATTGGGTGGGAAGACCAAAGCTTTGGAGATACCAACATTGAGGACCAGGAGCTGAGGAGGAGGGAGAAGGAGAAGGAGCGGTGGGGCCAGAAGAAAGTCTAGCCAACATGTGAATGTCATGGGCTTGCTGACACTGAGAGCCTCAGGTCGGTTGAACATGAACAGTTGAACACAGCTTGTTTCAGTTGTGACAATTAAATGAGGTAGAGTATGGCACTCACTTGACCTGATACTAGGCTAAAAGCTTGAAAAATAATAGCTCTTGGGTTTTTTTTTTTTAAGATTTTATTTATTTATTTGACAGAGAGAGACACAGCGAGAGAGAGGGAACACAGCAGGGGGGAGTGGGAAAGGGAGAAGCAGGCTTCCCGCCGAGCAGGGAGCCCGATGCGGGGCTCGATCCCAGGACCCTGGGATCATGACCTGAGCCGAAGGCAGACGCCCAACGACTGAGCCACCCAGGCAGCCCAATAGCTCTTGTTTTTAATTCAACAAATTTGTGAACACCTACTAGTTGCAAAGCAGACAAAGTCTATAGAGACCTAGGTTCCAGCTTCAGGAAATTTAGGGTCTAGGGGGTGACAGTCTGCCATGTGCTGCAGAGAGCAGATGCTGTTCAGCCCTGAGGAACATTTCTGGTTCGTCTTGGGCTTCTGCAGTAGGATGGGAGCCCAGATGTCCCCAGTGCACAGTGCCAATACCACTTCTCCAAATCATGAGGCACTGCTGTCAATCACCTCTCAAGTTACAAACCCTTGCATCTGGGATAATTGTTGAATGCCCACTGTAATGACGCTCTGCACTCCCGTTTCGTGGGATGGTCTGCTAGAGCAGAAATCTCAACCTGACAGAACAGAGCAAAGAGCCTGTAGAGAGGAAAGAAACCTGGTCTGGGGCTCAGAATGTTGGGGCTGTGGGTTTGGCTCCACCCCGCATCTGCCAAGTGACCTTAGGCAAGTCAACTTATCTTCCTTAGCTTCAGCTCCCTCATTGGTAGAAGGGGATCATAAAAACATTTATTGATTTTTACCTTTGGGCCAGATATAGGGAGCTGTGAGAATCATATGTTTGGATCATGGAAACTGTCCTTGCTCAAAAGGCTTGCAGATAAGTGAAAAGACAGCCTAGTTTGCAATATCCAGCACACCATGGGCATGCTCAGAGACAGCACAGGGAACTTCTCATGGCTAAGGGGCTTTGCCCAGGGCTCCCCACTCTTACACAAAAATCCTCATGTCTCTGGCCTTTCATTTTCTTTCTTCTTTTTTTTTTTAAAAAGATTTTATTTACTTATTTGACAGAGAGAGACACAGCGAGAGAGGGAACACAAGCAGGGGGAGTGGGAGAGGGAGAAGCAGGCTTCCCGGGGAGTGGGGAGCCCAATGCGGGGCTCGATCCCAGGACTCTGGGATCATGACCTGAGCCGAAGGCAGACGCTTAACGACTGAGCCACCCAGGTGCCGCTGGCCTTTCATTTCCAAGGGAAAAAGTTCAGGTAATTGCATGCATCCCTGTCTCCTTGCTTCTTTCCCATTAGAACCCCTGCCTTCCAGAGGAATCATCCCCCCCCAGCAAAGTTACACATCCTTTCTTCGTTTCCTCAATCCTGGGTCAGTGTTCTTTCCCTCCCGAAGCACTGAGTTCCCTCCATCCTAAAGCGTCAGTGGTGTGTATCTGTTCAGGAGGGAAGGACTGAGGAAGAGAACTTAATTTCAGATACTTTGAATCTCAAAGGTTTTATTCTCTAAGCAAAAATACTCTCAATGGGGAAAACAGGTTTGAGCCTTTAGAGAATCTACTTGGCTACGCCTCCCCTAGCCCACAAGGTATCTTTCTCTGCTGTGCAAGAATCTTCCTTTTCCTCCTCTCTCCCGAGCCTGGCCACCAAGACCTGGAATCTGCCTTCAGGTGAGATGCCGAATTTCCTCTTCCTGAACTTTATCCTCCATTTAGCTCTCAGGGAACCAACCCTTAGAAATGGGCCTCAGAATAATCAGGTCTAGGACTCCCAGAGCCCCCACTTCCTGCCCACTTGTAGGTCCGTTTTGGTGCACTTCGCCCCATTCCCTGCCAAGTTCCAAGGCTGCTCCCTGGCTCTGGGGACGGGGAGGGGGGGGGACACGACGACGACTTAGCAGAGAACAGCTCTTAGGCCCTTTATCTCTCTAGCACCCTTCCCCAAGGTCTCTGGATTGCAAAATGGGCCATAAAAGGATTAAACAGATATAACAGATGATCTGTTAATTAAGGACTTTAATTAGCCCAGGCCTAGGCCAAGCAAGAGCAAAGGTGTGGGCTGCTCAGAGCAGACTGGGGGAAACAAAGCTGGAAAATCAGTGTTGAGTTTGGTTAGTGAGGTTCTTGGGGATGACTCCTGCCTTCTTGGTCCTGGAAATAAGCATCTCTGGGAGTGAATGAGTCAGATATTTTGTCTCCTGGAACCTTCTAGGACCTAATGCCAAGAAGAGAGGAATGGGAGAGCCTGAATCATAGGCTTGCAGATGCAGAGGAGTCCTCAGGGGTGATGGGGTTGGGGGATGCTCGCTTGGGGAAGGATGAGCAAGATAGGTTTGCTTCCCCAGTGGGGTTCCCTGCTGCTCCAGCAGAGCGCGTCTTTCTGCTACTGGCCGCACCCCATCTCCTAACTTGCTCTCTTTTCCCTCATTCTTCCTTTCTTTTCACTCTCCCTGGTCCACTTTACTTCTCCCAGAATTTCTCTCATTTTCCTCCAGGCTGGGCCACCTCACCCCCTCCCCTTTCTCTTTCCTGTAACTTAAGCTGTAGTTGGGAGTTGGAGGAGCTGGGCTGGTTTGAAAGGAGGCCCCAGTGCTTTTCAGGGAGGAATTGAAACCATGGAGCTGGGGGTGAGGGGAGGCAGAGGGGGAGGGGGCGGCTTGAGAAATCAAAGCGCCTGCAGCTCCATCTGGGAAACCAACTTTGATTTACTAGCAAGGACCTGGCTCTCTAACACCCCCCCCCCTTTCCCTGGACTTTGCTTTGTGGTGATAACTGGGGTTGGGGGTGGGCTGACTCCCTCCCCCAGCCTGAAAGCCTGTTCTTCTCCTGGGAGAACCAGCCCGAGGAGGCAGGCGCAGGGGGTCCTGGCTAAGTAGGGCTGCAGAAGCTTCTCAAGGGGGCCCTGGGTGTCTGGAGCTGGGTGTAGAAGGGGACCCCTGGGAAGGAGGAAAGGTCCTCAGCCCAGGCTGCTAGCCCCGCAGACTTGGCCCTCCCCAGAGATGTGGGGCTGGTTGGGGAGTGTGGCCAAGAGAAGGCCAAGGCTTGCCTTCAGAACTGGGGGCTTGGGGGCTGGGCCTGGGGCATAAGAACCAGGAAAACAAAATGACTGAGAAAGAAAAGGAACAGTTTATTTTATTTTATTTTTTTAAAGATTTTATTTATTTATTTGACAGAGAGAGAAACAGCGAGAGAAGGAACACAAGCAGGGGGAGTGGGAGAGGAAGAAGCAGGCTTCCCGCTGAGCAGGGAGCCCGATGCGGGCCTCAATCCCAGGACTCTGGGACCATGACCTGAGCCGAAGGCAGACGCTTAAAGACTGAGCCACCCAGGCGCCCCAGGAACAGTCTATTTTAACAGATTATTTTGTGTTGCAATTCAGTGTGGGTTACGGACAACACTGCCTTCCGGTGGGGACTTAAGGCCACTCTGGATGGTGGTGCCAGTCCTCTCCTCTCTTCCTCTCCTGTCCCCTCTTTCTGTTTGACCTTGCTCCTTGTCTATCAAATCCTTAAACTCCCCAAGGTTTAAGGTGCTCTCTCACCTCTGCAATCAACGTAGGGTCCCAAGGGTCCTGAACACCAGGGCCAGGGTGGGAAGAGAAGACACAGTGAGTCACAGCTATGAGAAGTGCTTGTAATTGTTGCTGATGGACCACCTAGTCTTCTGGGGTGCTGGTGGTGTTGGTGGGGGGCTTAAATCCCTAGACTCCTGGGTTCCAGCAGAGCACCTCCCCCTGCACCCCCACCTCACTGGCATTTTTCAGGGTTCAAGCATCCAATCTTCCGAACCAGCTCTCAGGAAGGAGAGGAAGGAGCTAATTTGGCTCATTGAGCCCCTGACAAATCGAACTTTTGCAGAGCTCACAGTACTATGTGGAATTGCCCCATCAGAGCTCCTGCCCCAGGACAATGTTCCTGAAAGCCTGAGGTTCCACAGGCATCAGAATCATGGAAGAAGGGGCTCTGGGACAGGATTTGCCTATTAGAAATACAGATTCCTGGGTCCTCCCAATAATCGGAATTTATAATCCCCCAGTGATTCTTATGCACACTCCAGAGCCCTCGGCTTTCCAGAGCACTCAATTAGCTTTCCGAGCCCTGGGTAATCTTGGCAGCTGCCCAGTCTTGCTCTGTCCCCTACTCCAAACTCATTCAACACGCTTTCAAAGTCTAACCCCAGTGTAGCTTTCCAGTGTTAACTTCCACCACCCTTGCCCCAGTGCGCTGGACAAGATGGACTGGCCTGCAGCATCCATTCCCACCTCCTTCTAGGTACTTTCCTGTACTACAGAGGTTAGAAAGCCAAAAAACTCATCTCTTAGCCTCCCTTGCAGCTAGGGGTCCGGATGCAAAGTGCATTCATTCGGGATTTGGAAATTCAAGGGAGATGAGGCCACGATCTTCCTGCTCTATTTCTGCTGGCAGGCCAGGTCCTGGGAACAAGGTGCACCCCGTGTTCAGCATCTGTGGCAGGAGTAGAAGCTGGGTGCTGATTCCTGTGGGGCTACAGGGTTGCGTCCATGACCTTCATTCCAGTGGTAGCTTCATCATTCTCCCTACCTGACTGGGGCAGAGGTAGCCGTTCCTCCTGGAGGCTCATTTCTGGGGCTTCATTATAAAGTCTGTTCTTCCAGTCCACCTAACATTTTTTTTTAAAGATTTTATTTATTTCTTTATGAGAGAGAGCATGAGCCAGGGGGAAAGGTAGAAGGGGAAGCAGACTCCCCACCGAGCAGGGAGCCCAATGCAGGGCTCGATCCCAGGACCCTGGGATCATGACCTGAGCCGAAGGCAGACGCTTAACCCACTGAGCCACCCGGGCGCCCCACCATCTAACAATTCTGCAAGTGCCTATTTCCCTGTTGTCCTAGTCTGCTTGGGCTGCCATAACAAAATACCATAGACCAAGTGGCTTCACCGACAGACATTTATTGTCTCAGTTCTGGAGGCTAAAAGCCCAAGGTCAGGGTAGAGCATGGGTTTGTGAGGGTCTCTCCTGGCTTGCAGGTGGCTGCCTTCTCACTGTGTTCACAGGGCCTGTCTCTGCAGAATTAATGACCTTCTAAAAGGTCATCTCTAAATACATTCACTATTTTTTAAAAATAAAGATTCCATTTATTCATTTGAGACAGAGAGAGAGAACATGAGCGGGGGGGGGGGGAGGAAGGGCAGAGAGAGAGGGAGAAACAGACTCCCCACGGAGCAGGGAGCCCAACACAGGGCCCAACAGAGGGCTCGATCCCAGGACCCTGAGACCATGACCTGAGCTGAAGGCAGATGCTTAACCATCTGAGCCACCCAGGTGCCCCTCTAAATACATTCACTTTGAGGGTTCGGGCCTCAAGGTAGGAATGGGGGAGCACAATTCAGTTCATAGCACCTTGTTAAGTATCTGTTTACATAAAGCACCCAGAATGATCTTTTGTTTCTGGTGCGGAATCCTGACTTCACTTGTGAACTAGACAGAGCAGAATGCTTGGTATTTTCATACTCTATGTCCTTGCCCCGCTGGGTTCTTCCTAAAATGCCCTTCCACCGTTGTAAATCCTTCAAGGCTGTTCCTGTGGTGCTTCCCTGATGCCGCTCCCACACTCCTTTCTCTGGGTGCTTATCTTGTGGCATTTAGCACTTGGTATGTCTAACTACCCCCAACTCTCAACAAGATAGTCTCTTGTTGGACACCTGGGTGGCTCAGGTGGTTAAGCATCTGCCTTTGGCTAGGGTTGTGATCCCGGGGTCCTGGGATCGAGTCCTGCCTCGGGCTCCCCGCTCAGCGGGAAGTCTGCTTTTCCCTCTGCTCCTCACTGCCCCCCCATTTGTGCCCTCTCTGACAAATAAATAAATAAAACCTTAAAAAAAAAAAAAGATAGTCTCTTGAGAACAGAGGCTGCGTCTTAGTTTTTGTCATACCCTACTGCTTATTAATAGGTGGTATATAGTAGGTGCTCAGTAAACATTTGTTAAGTGAATCAATGCCCTCTATAACTAAGACAGGGCCTGAAGAACTCTCTAATGTGAGCAGTCTAGAGATCCAAGTATCCTGGACACCCAGCCCAACGCCCTTACTCTGACTGCTTTGCTCATTTCTGGAACCCACACGTAGGGAGGCAAGAAGCTTAGCTCTGAAGAGAAGTAAGCAAGCTAGGTTTCTAGGGCCCAGGTTTCCCATCCTCCAGTTTTGATAAGATTATTCAATTTCTTGGGCGCCTGGGTGGCTCAGATGGTTAAGCATCTGCCTTCGGCTCAGGTCATGATCCCGGGGTCCTGGGATCGAGTCCCGCATCGGGCTCCCTGCTCTTTGGGAGCCTGCTTCTCCCTCTGCCTCTCTCTCTCTGTCTCTAATGAATAATAAATAAAATCTTAAAAAAAAAAAAGATTATTCAATTTCTTGAAGCCATATATATTTAATTGCAAATATGTTTTGGTCCCCAATCTGAGGAGTGAAGGGAAAAACAAATTTGATATAATGGTGGGAACCCATGAAGTAGCCCCAGGAGACTGAAGTGCTCAGGTCCTGGCCTTGGTACTTACTAGCTCTCTGACCTTCAGTGAATCATTTTGCTTCTCTGAGTATCAGTTTCTCCATCTGCAGAATGGGTACAATAAATCTGTCTTTTCCCCCTTGAAGTGAGGATTGAACAAGAAAATGGATTTGAAGGGACAATTGCTTTGGGAAAAGAAGTTTAGTGTGGTACATGCTGTTTTGTAACCTGGAAGCTGAATGTCAACCATAGGTCACCCGGAGAGGCCTGAACACAGGCACACAAGACAGACCTACTGATGAGACAGTGTGCTGGGGCAGAACACTGGACTCCACAGGCAGAGAGGAGGTTTGAATCTCAGCTCTCTACTTCATTACTACCTTCCCTGGACGGGCCACTCGAGCTCTCTGGAGCTCAGACTCTTCATCTATAAGGTAGGAGGGAGGACCATCTGGGAAGGCCAGATGAAGTTGTGAGTGAGCAGTTAATGGACACTCAATACAAGTCTTTAGTATTTGTTTTCCTCCTTTCCCTAGATGAGGTAAAGACAGCCAAGGAGGAGGTTTTACAGGGAAAGTGGGGCAGATGTCAGACTTCTTAAGACCTGAGGGGTTCAGGATGCTTTCCCCCCGTGGCTGGGTCACTCTGATTAACCCGTGAGGAATTCTGTGGCCTGGGATCTGGCAGTATAGAGGGACAGATATGCTGATGCTGGATTCAAAGAAAAATCTACAGGACTGCAGTGTGGGGGACAAAGTGACAAGTCCTCTTTGCAGCTGGTACTGACCCAGTCACTCTCCAGGCATCCTTCTTTTGATACCCTCCCCAGCTCCTCCAGAGGGTAAGCACCCCAAAAGGCAAAAAACTCACTAGGAAACAAAGAAAGAGATCAGACCTCAGCTGAGCCCTCTAAATGTCTCCTTTAGTTGGGAGGGGCTTTAATGTTGAGACATCTTGGGGGGACCCCAAGGATGGAATTAGGAAAGGCAGGTCCTACCTTGTGGATGGGGGTCATTGGGAGGAGAAGCAAACACTTCCCTCCTCTCTCCAGGAAGCTTCCCTTCCCTGCAGCTGGTGCCCCAAGGATTTCCCCCGCCCCCCTCCACCCCAGGCCCTTCCCTTGGAGAGAGCCTGCTGAGCCTGGAATGAGAAGAATCTGAACTACAAACAGACCTCCCAGAGGCACCCCCAACTCTCCTTTAACCACTCCAAGCCAGCCAAAGCCTGGCTTCCTGGAGTGGGGAGGCTGACTGAGAGGCAGGGCTGGGGTTTGGGCTACAGAGAAGAGGCCAAAGTGGGGTGGGGGTGGGGGCCGTGGGACTTTTTCCTGGAGAAGGAGGGGAGGGAAGGGTGGAGGGCAGAGTAAAGACTAGGCTATACAAGGACTATATTTTCCAAACAAAAAATCAGAATCAGTAGGAATATACTTGCAAGGGCCATGGGATTGGGGAGTTGAAGCCAAGCTTGTCCCAGAATAATCCAAGCTTTGAGGTCTCCGTCCCAGTCACCCCAATACAACACTGGAGGAGAGAAAGAACCCAGTCTGTCCCCTCCCCCCAATGCTCTCTTCCCTTCACTAGGCCTCTCTCTCAGTTTATCTGAAGCAGTTGGTTGGGGTGGGCCAGGGAGGATCTCGTGGGCCCTCCAGGGGCTAGGCTCTCCTAGTCCTCAGTCTGGGCCGCACCGTGAGTTTGAGGAGGCTGTGAATGAACTTTGAGGAGCTGAGGGCTGAGGCTGGAATCAGAGGAAAGATGGAGGGACCAGCCAGAAGGACCAAAGGCACAGAGCCAGAGGTGCCTCTCCTGCCTGCCACATTTCCCCAGACCCTGGCCTCCTGCCCACTGTCCCCTTAGCATCCCTACCCCCACCTGGACCCAGCCTGGGGCTCTGATATGAGTTAGCCAGGGCTGTCTGTGCCCGGGGATGCCCAAGCAGTGTACTAGATGGGGGAAACCTCGAGGAGGTGACCAGGGGGGAGAGGCTGCTGGAGCTGGAAGCTGCTATGGGCGCCATGACCTCTTTGCGGGGGCGCTCCCTCCAGCTTGTATAACACAGCTCCTGCCAAGGGTGGTATAAAAAGGCACAGAGCCCACAGCGGGCTGGGGAAGGCCGCTGAAAAGGCAGCTTAAGGGCTTCCTGCTGAGTGAGAGGGATTAGGGGCCTGTAGGGAGGGAGCCAGGCAGTGAGAAAGGCACTGGCCCAAAGCCAGAGCCCCTTGGCCGAAGGCCTTCTGGGATCAGGATCTGCTGGGTGTCCAGCCGGCAGGGGTCAGCGCTCTCCACCTGGATGAGGTGCTGGGAGAACAGGGCTCCAGCTAGGGCAACACACTGGGATGAGGAGATACATGGGATCCCCAAAATAAAGGGAGGAAGGAAGGGGAGGCAGCGCTCCTGGTTGAACCAGCACACTTCTAGTCCAAAAAGGAAGGAAAGAGGGAAAGAACTGACTCCACAGCAGTTTCAGCCAAGAGTCTCCCTGCTACCTCCCATCTGAGGTTCCCAGGCTCAGAGGAGAGCAGCTCTCTGCTTCTCAGGGGCCCCAGTGTGGAACAGAATGGAGGGCACCCACCTGGTCCTAAGTCTCCAAGCACGGATTTAGGGGAAGAGCCGAGGTGGCCACCAAGGCAAGCTGGGTAACCCAGAGACCCTGGCAGGGGCCTGGACAACCAGGGCAGGTTGTACCCTGGCCCTGGGCTCCGTTGCCTAATCTGTGAGTTGGGATCTCCAAGACCACACTGTGGAGTGGGAGGAGCCAGGGTGGAGGTGGGTGGGGGAAAGTCAGGGGATCTGACAGCTCCTCTCAGAATTTTCTTTCCACCAGTCCAATGTGAGGAGCAAAGACCTGTTCCACTTACGGTTATTGTCTGAGAGCTGACACATGCATTCTGGAAATTGTAAAGTGCTATACAAATGTGAAGTACCCAGACTTCATTATCCCTGGAGCATGTGTGTGTGTAAAAGGATGGATGTTTCCAGGAAGGGGAGGGAACACACTGAGAGCCAGGGACTGCCCTGCCAGGTACTTTGCATGTCTGTATCTTCACAAGAACTTTAAGGGCATGGTACTGTTGCCCCCATTTTATAGATGAGAAAACTGGAGGCTCAATAAGGTTATGTAATTTCTTGTCCAAGTTTACAGAAGCTCGTAAAACTATGCAACCAAATTAGAAGGCAAGACTCTCCGGTCTTTAAAAGGTTAGGTGGCCCCAGGGTTCCTACGTTTAGAGGATTTCTCCAGAGGTTTGATTCCTTCCCCTCCCTGGCTGGGCTCAGGCTTAGATCCTCCAGACCTTTCCCACTCCCCATAGTACAAAACATTCAGAAGGTTGGCAAAGTGGATGAAGAAGTCTAAAACGGGGCCCAGCTGACCAGATAAGGTCCACGTGGGGCTCCAGTAATGGGTACTTCAAGCTCAGGGCATCCCTGGATCAGGGCTGCCCTGTCTCCCAACTCAGCTGGGCCAGCCCCCTTCTTTGTGCTCAGTTTTTTCCCACAGCCCCGCAAGGCGGGTGCTGGGATCCCAGGCCCACCCCCTCCTGCTGGGCAGCACCCCATGAAGCCCCACCATAAAGAGCTCGGCAGTGGACGAGGAGGGGGTGTCCTTATTCCGAGAAAGCATCGGCGCCCCGCTCCCTTTCTGGGGGAACAAGAAGCTTGCTAAAGGCTTGGGCCCCTTCCCCAGCCCCTGGCCCCAGCCCTGGCTCCCCCAGACAAAAAGCTGCTTTACATGAGAAGAGCAGGCTGGCCTGGCCTTACTCGGGCGCTCAAAGAGGCGGTAGCCCCTGACAGCCGAGCGACTGCCCCTTCCCCCATACCGAGGCCTCGTTTAGTTGCAATTAGCAATTCTTTGCAACCCACGGGGCTGAGGGGGACGAGCCCCTCACCTCCCAAACCCGGCCTCCACGCCTGGGCTCCTTCCCCCCCTTCTTCCTTCCTCCCCCCCAGTCCCCTCCTCACAGTCCCACCCCCAGCTCTCGGTTAGTCCGCCGGCTTCCTTAGAGTTCTCTGAAGAACCAAGCACCCAGAGGGGCCAAACCAGGGGCGGCCTGGGGCGGGACGGAGCATGCACAGGCCGGAGGACCCCCTCCTCTGTCCCTTCCCCCTCTCTTCCCACTTGCAACCCCCTCTCCAGATCTGGCTTAGCTTTTGGATCAGTAGGCGGGGCGAGATGGAAGGAAGAGAAGGTTTTAGGCCCGGGAGAGGGTGGGCTGGTGCTGTGGGGCGGGTGCTGAGGGCGAGGAGAAGGCTGTGGCCCCGGTAAAGCCTCCCCTGGCTGACCTGACCCTTGCTGCCGCCATGTGGGTTCCCCCTTCTTCGAGGGTGCCTCAGGGTAGGGCTGGGGGCCTAGAGACTGGATTCCCCTCCAGCCAGCAGGGTAAGGATGGTGCAGCCTGAAAAATGAAAGAGGAGAAAGAATTCCAGGGCCCTTTTTAGGCTCACACAAATCCACTCCTTGGCGTCTGGTCCCTGTGGACGGTGGGGTGGGGGTACGAGTGAGGGACGGGGAAGAAAGACTTCTCCAAGCCTTTGATCCCCAGTAGTAGTTTCCTCCAGGGGCCGCCTCGCCTTCTGTCCAAGTCTCTGGTAGTCTTTCCGTCGCCACCAGGGGGAGCCCTAGGCACAGAGGGGGCTCTGGATTGCAGGGTTATCCTAATGGGTCTGCACTCTAAGCCTGTGCCTCCCACAGGGCCTTCCTTTCCCCTTGGACCAGGACTGAGCATCCCTGGAAGAGGAGATCCCATCCTCTAAGGGAATTCTGCCCTGGCTCTAAAGGGTATGTGGAGGGTGGGACCAGATGTCCCACACTGTGGTTCAGCTGGTGACCTAGGGACAAGGTCGGGTAAAGGGACTAAGGCTCCCTGGGGCTCATCTCAGCTCTCAGTGCAGTTTTTTTGGAGGAGTCCAAGATTCCTGGCTGGTACGGTGGTCTTCTAGGGGGTTCCAGGATTTAGGAAAGCAGTAAGACAGGTGTGACTTGGAGGCAGAGCCCGAGGTTTGAGCTGAGCTGAGCTGGGTTGTTTTGGGGGGTCCTCTGGCCGTTTTAAGTATTGATACGACAGTACCCACACAAATGTGGGGTGGGCATGGGTTAAGCTTGGGAAGTAAGAAAGAAAGATCTGGCCCCTTTCACCAACCTTCTGTGGACTCTCAGAACTCACATTCTGGGAGTCTGGTCTCACATCACAACCAGGGAGGAAACTGCAGATGGAGACCCCGGGTGGTTCTAGGGAAGGAATCACTTAGGATTAGTCCCTGTGGAATTTGCACGTAATTCCCCTTTCCCTGTAGAAACCCCCAACTTCTGTTTGGGGGGAAAAATGTGCCCCATAAATGAAGAAGAGTTGGGAGTTCCCGCCCAGAGCTGAGGGGCCCAAAGGGGTAAAGAGGTCAAAAGACAGGAAAGCTGAGTCCTCTCTGCCAGGGGAGGGAGGCAGGGTTGGCTCCTCCAAAATCTGCCCAGGAGTTTCACCGTGAGGCCTGGAGTCCAGATCCTCAGAAGGGCTGGGGGAGACTAAGCCTCGGGACACCTGGGATCCTGCCTCTTTTGGCTGCTGAGGTGCTTGGGTCTCTGGACCTGTGGAGCCTGTGAGGCCCTTCTGGCCACCCACCTCCCCTGGGAGGAAAGAATTTAATGGGGGTCAAGTGTTGGGAGCTCTGGGCAGGAAGCAGTTGCGAGTCTGAGGCAGGAAATGCTCCTCAAAAGTTATCCTCCCACAGCAACCTCCTCTGAGGAGTTTGGTCATCTCACCCCCCTCAGTGAGCAGCAGGGAGGAGGAGGAGGAGGGCCGATCTGCCCCGCCCCCTTTCCCTCTCCCCACCCCTGCTGGAGCCTGAGTTGGCAACTTCCCCAGACCCTAGGGCCCTCCCCAGGCTTCCGTTCCTGGAGCTCCATCCTGCCAAGAGCTTTTGGCCCCATGGTCAGAGCCCCCCACCTCCCACCCCACAGTCTGAGGGCCCACCAGCCTTGGCTCCCTCCGCTCATCCCAGGAGCACTCCATGTTCCACCTCCCTGGTTGACTTTGCAGCTTTGGCATGAGCTATCCCCACTGCTTCTCTCTCCAGGGTGGAATCCTGCAGACCTCTGGAATTCTGACTCCATGCTGAAAGCTTCCCTGGGCTCCTGTACCACCTTGATCTCACTTCTCGGGGCACATACCACATTTTTGCTTGGCTTAGAATTACTGGAGATCCTGTCTGTCTTTCCACTGGGCTGAGAGCTCCCAGAACTCTGCCCTCCAGAAATAGAAGGTGAGCCACCCATGCCATTTTAAATGTTCTAGTAGTAACCACGTGTTCAAAAGGAAAAAGAGGGGGTGCCTGGGTGGTTTGGGTCATGATCCCAGGGTCCTGGGATGGAGCCCTGCGTCAGGCTCCCTGCTCAGCAGGGAGTCTGCTTCTCCCCTTCTCTTTGCCCCTCCCTCTCTGCTCATGCTCTGTTTCTCCCTTTCTCTCTCTCAAATAAATAAATAAAATCTTTAAAAAAGAGAAAAAGGTGATGTTAATTTTGATGATATATTTTATTTAACTCAATATACCAAAAATATCACTTCTACATGTAATCAATATAACAATTATTAATGTCATACATCTATATTTAAAGATTTTTATTTTTGAGTAACCTCTACACCCACCGTGGTTCCTGAACTCACACCCCCAAGATCAAGAGTTGCACGATCTTCCGAATGAGCCAGAAGGGTGCCCCATTGGGGCGCCTGGGTGGCTCAGTCGTTAAGCGTCTGCCTTCTGCTCAGGTCATGATCCCGGGGTCCTGGGATCGAGCCCCGCATCAGGCTCCCTGCTCAGCGGGAAGCCTGCTTCTCCCTCTCCCACTCCCCCTGCTTGTGTTCCCTCTCTCGCTGTGTCTGTCACATAAATAAATAAAATCTTAAAAAAGAAGGGTGCCCCATTAATGCTATATTTTATATAGATTTTTTTCAGATAAAGTCTTTGGAATTCAGTGGGTATTTTACACTTACAGCACCTCTCAATTTAGACTAGTCATGTGCTCAGTAGTCATGTAGTTAGTGGTGACCGTATTGGACAATGAGGTTCTAAAGATCAGGGATGGAGCCCCATGTCTATACGAAAAGTCCAGATGGAGCCAGACAGCCTGGGTTTGAATACTAGGTCAATCACTAACTGTATGACCTTAGGACATGTCTCTTAACCACTCCATGTCTTAGTTTCTCATCTGTAAAATGGGCCTAACGAGCCTCCTAGGGGTAGTGTGAAGAGTATGTGAAGTGCTTAGGACAACATCTGGTACATAGTGGTAGCTGTTCAATAAAAGCTGGATGTCTTCGTCTCTGCATGATGCTAACCTTGGCCCCAAACCATTGTCAGCTGAAAGACTGAATGAAAGAAACAGCCTTTTCCCCTGCAGCAGATTGGAGCAGAAGTAAGCTGGGTGGAGTGAGTGAGTTTTGTCTGGAGAAGTTGGAAGGGGGCTGCAGAAGAGAAGGCTGTGGGTGGGTGGCTGGCGGAAGGCTCTTCAGAAGGCCGGACGGAGGTTTATAGCTGGGCTGCCATGGAATTTGGAGGCTTGAAAGAGCAGGGTGAGGTTTGGAAGACCGGCCGGCATTGGGTGATAAGGAGTTTGCTGAGTGCTTGGAGAAAGGGACTAGTTAGGACAAATGGTCGGAGTCAGGCCCACCCCCTTGCGGGCCTCTGGGAGGGGGAAGCGGGAACCGGCTGCCGGCTGCATTTTGAGGCCACAGCGCCCTCTGCTGGATCTGGCGACATGGGGCAGCAGCAGGAGCGAAGGGTACTGGAACTCAGCGGAGCGGGGGACAAAACTCCGTGCAGGCAAGTTCTGTACTAGATGCGGTCCTTCCCGATCCCCAGTCACCCCCGAGGAGATCACACAATCGGAATCCCTTGATCAGGATGTAAGAAGTTTATTCAAAGTGAGCAAACTCTGAATCTCTGAAGCGTGGGTTCCTATCTGTTTATTTGCTCAGTCAGTATAGATGTGTACTGTATTAATTTCTAGGGCTGGAAGTTCGAGACAAATATAATAATGGTGATAGTAATAATAATAAAATCATCCTTGCGACAAAATCATAACGATATTATTATTACGATTGCAGCTAACGCTCATCTAGCCCTACCATGTGCCGGGTGCTATTCTCGGACGGAGCTGACAGATGGCAGAGCGGACTGAACTGGGACCGTGTGACACCAGGGTGTGCACTGAACCGTCACGCTACTTACTGCTTCTCTGAGGTAATCAACTCTCTTTTCCCACTTATGTGAGATATGGTGAGTCCGGGTGCTTCAGGAATCGGGACATTTCCTATTTCTGCTTCTGATTCTTTGCCGCTGAATAATTTTGGAAAAATTAGGGCTAACATTTATTGATTTGTTGTGCACTAAATGTATGCCAGGCACTGTGCTAAGCATGCTGTTGGATTGGCTCTCTGAAGCCCCACAATGAGAGGACCGCTATTATTTCCCCCTCTCACAGACAGGCAAGTGTATCAGTTTTCTTTTCTTTTTTTTTTTTAAGATTTTATTTATTTTTCGACAGAGAGAGACACAGCGAGAGAAGGAACACAAGCAGGGGGAATGGGAGAGGGAGAAGCAGGCTTCCTGCAGAGCAGGGAGCCCGATGCGGGGCTCGATCCCAGGACCCTGGGATCATGACCTAAGCCAAAGGCAGACGCTTAATGACTGAGCCACCCAGGCACCCCGTGTATCAGTTTTCTATTGCTGTATAACAAATTGCTGCAAACTTCATGGCTTGAAACAACACACATTTATTTTATTTTTTAAAAAGATTTTATTTATTTATTTGACACAGAGAGAGCCTAAGCAGGGGGGAGAGGCAGAGGGAGAAGGAGAAGCAGGCTCCCCGCTGAGCAGGGAGCCCGATGCGGGGCTCGATCCCAGGACCCTGGGATCATGACCTGAGCCGAAGGCAGACGCTTGAGCCACCCAGGCGCCCACAACACACATTTATTATCTCATAGTTTCTATGAGCTAGAAGTCCAGACGTGGCTTATGGAGTCAAGGTCTCACAAGGCAGCAGTCAAGATGTCTTCTGAATTGTTTGCTTATCTGGAGGTTTGACAGAAAAAGACACTGTTTCCAAATTTGACCAGATTGTTGGCAAAATCCATTTCCTCCACGGGACAGGACTGAGACTGAAGGCAGTTCCTTTCCACCCGGGCTTTCCCAATGTATCAGTCAGTGTCTTCCAGAGAAGCAGCACCAGTAGGATGTGTTTGTGTCTAAAGATATTTATTCCAAGAAATTGGCTTATATAATTGTGGGGGCTGGCAAGTCTGAAATCCATCGGGCAGAT
Organism: Mirounga leonina; assembly: GCF_011800145.1. Taxonomy (NCBI): domain Eukaryota; kingdom Metazoa; phylum Chordata; class Mammalia; order Carnivora; family Phocidae; genus Mirounga; species Mirounga leonina. The sequence goes on along the minus strand of NW_023270503.1, from coordinate 29,028,248 downwards.
TGGCAAACTGGAAACTCTCCAACAGGAGCTGATGCTATAGTCTTGAGGCAGAATTTCTTCTTTATTCCTCAAGGAAACTTCGGTTTCATTTTTTTTTTTAAAGATTTTATTTATTTATTTGACAGAGAGAGACACAGCGAGAGAGGGAACATAAGCAGGGGGAGTGGGAGAGGGAGAAGCAGGCTTCCTGCTGAGCAAGGAGCCCGATGTGGGGCTCGAACCCAGGACCCCAGGATCATGACCCGAGCTAAAGGCAGATGCTTAACGACTGAGCCACCCAGGCGCCCCTTAAAGATTTTTTATTTATTTGACAGAGAGAGAGGGAGAGACACAGCGAGAGAGGGAACACAAGCAGGGGGAGTGGGAGAGGGAGAAGCAGGCTCCCGGCGGAGCAGGGAGCCCGATGCGGGACTCGATCCCAGGACCCTGGGATCATGACCAGAGCCGAAGGCAGACGCTTAACGACTGAGCCACTCAGGCGCCCCCGGTTTCATTTTTAAGGATTTTCAGTTGATTGGATGAGCCCACCCACATTGCCAAGAAGAATCTTTGCTTAAAGTCAACTGCTTGTCGATACTAACCACACATCTACAATGTATCTCCACAACCACACCTAGATACTGTGATCGAGTAACTGTATACTCTACAGCTTCGCCTAGCTGACACACAACACTCACCGTCACACCTAACATGACCGTTTGCTTCCCCAAGCCGGCGAAGAGCGTCCCTGGAGTGGGTTGACTGGCAAGAGGTCGTCTTATATGATGTCATTAATCATGTGAGTGACAGCTCATCCCCTTTGCCATATTCTACAAAGTTAGAAGCAGGTCGTGGTTTGTGTTCACAATCAAGGAAGAGGATCCCACAAGGGTGTAACACGAGGAGGTGAGGACATCTCAGAATCTGTCCACCACAGAAGCTAAGGCTCGGGGAGGTTGGGGAAAGGCCCAGGATAAGGCAGTGGTGACGCCAGTGGCCCGTCCATGGCTCTGCTGACAGCCTCTGCTCCGCTCTTTGCTGGCCCCATTTCCAGGTGCTCGCTGGGGTGTTGAGCCCGGGTTCCTATCCCTGCCTCATCCGCTTTCCCCAGAGAACCTGGCCTCTCCTAGGTGCTGCCATCACATACGGGCTGAGGATGCCGGATCTGGGCCTCCCGGCTCCAGACTGGTTCTCATCTGCCTGTATTTCTCCTTGGGTGTGGGCATGTGTCCAACAGTGGGGGGGAAAGGCGCTGGTCGGCTCTCCGCTTCGGCTCGGCCACCAGCTCTCTGAGGACCCTGCCAAGTCCCTGGACCTCCGCGTCTCAGGTTCCTGGGCCCCCCGCTTCTCACACCCGCACCTCCAGGCCTGTCCGTCTACTCTCTCCCACATCGGCCCGCCGCGCTCCCGCCTCCCTGTCTTTCAGAGAGAGCCCTGGAGTAGATCTCGGCTTCCACTCCCGACTCCTTCCAGCACATTCTGCCCCGCAGCTGGAATGATCACGTCACCCCCTCCTGGAAGCTCTTCCGTGACTTTCCCCAGCTCTTGGCATCCGGGGTGAGCTCCTCAGTCTGATCCGCCCGTCCCTGTGTGGTGGGCTCCGGCTCACACCCCCAGCCTCCCTTCCCGGCCACACAGTTCCACGAAGGCAGAGGAGGAGGAGCCAGGAGGAGCCAACACATACCTGAGAAGTGACCGCAGTGCTGTGTGAAAGAGTAGGGGGAAGCAGGCAACCCTCAAGGTCCTGCTTGTGGTTCTTCTAACCTCTGGCTGCTTCATCCGATGACACTAAGCTCCAGCAGCCAGGTGTTATGGTGACGAGATTCCACCGGATCCCCGAATGGGCCACACTAGGCCTTACCGCTATTTCTGTGCCTCTGTTTCCATTCCTTAGTGATTATGCTACGGATTACAGCCCCTACTTACATACGGGGCGTGTCGTTGGGCCTGTACCCTAAAAACTACAACGTGCATCAAAGTCCAAAGTTGATCTGTACCTTTAATTACCTTTCTCCTGGACCACAGAGCACTTGAACTTCATTTATCATTTATGTAGTACATTTTAATTCTCTTTTTTGACCACCCTGGGCATTATTATTGTTTATATAGTCAATGCTTTTTTTTTTTTTTTAAGATTTTATTTATTTATTTATTTGACAGAGAGAGAATGAGAGAGCACATGAGAGGGGGGAGGGTCAGAGGGAGAAGCAGAAGTCCGATGCGGGACTTGATCCAGGGACTCCAGGATCATGACCTGAGCCGAAAGCAGTCGCTTAACCAACTGAGCCACCCAGGCGCCCCTAAAATTATTATTATTATTTTTTTAAGATTTTATTTATTTGACAGAGAGAGACGCAGCGAGAGCAGGAACACAAGCAGGGGCAGTGGGAGAGGGAGAAGCAGGCTTCCCACAGAGCAGGGAGCCCGATGTGGGGCTCGATCCCAGGACCCTGGGATCATGACCTGAGCTGAAGGCAGACACTTAACGACTGAGCCAACCAGGCACCCCTAAAATTATTTTTTATTAGGGTATCATTCACCACTTTATTTTATTTTTAAGATTTTATTTATTCATTTGACAGAGAGAGAGCGAAAGAGCACAAGCAAGGGGAGAAGCAGAGAGAGAGGGAGAAGCAGGCTCCCCGCTGAGCAGGGAGCCCGGACGGACTTGATCTCAGGACCCTGGGATCATGACCTAAGCCAAAGGCAGACGCTTTAACCAATGGCGCCACCCAGGCGCCCCCAGAAATTATTTTCTTTCAGCATGTTCAAGATATCATTCCACTGTCTTCTAGTTTCCATTACTGCTGATGAGAAGGCTCTTCAAGATTTTCTTTCTAAGGGTGCCTGGGTGGCTCAGTCGTTAAGCGTCTGCCTTCGGCTCAGGTCATGATCCCAGGGTCCTGGGGTCAAGCCCTGCATCAGGCTCCCTGCTCTGTGGGAAGCCTGCTTCTCCCTCTCCCACTCTCTCTGCTTGTGTTCCCTCTCTCCCTGTGTCTCTCTTTGTCAAATAAATAAAATCTTAAAAAAAAAAAAAAGATATTCTTTCTAGGGGCACCTGGGTGGCTCAGTCGGTTAAGCATCTGCTTCGGCTCAGGTTGTGATCTCTGTCTTCAGCTCAGGTCATGATCTCAGGGGCTTGGGATTGAGCAAGGAGCCTGATTCAGGACTCAACCCCAGGCCCCTGGGATCATGACCTGAGCTGAAGGCAGATGCTTAACCAGCTGAGCCACCCAGGCGCCCCTACGTATGGATTCTATTTTATTTTCTTTACTTAGGATTCTCTGGGCTTCCAGAACTAGTGGATTGATGCCTCACCAGTATTGGGAAATTCTTAACCATTATCTTTCAAATCTTGCCCTTGCCACATTCTCTGGTCATTTCTTTCTAGAACTCTGATTACGCTATGTTAGACAGTTTCAGTGTATCCTCCATGTCTCTCAAACTCTTTTCTCTTTTTGCCCCTCTTTTCTGCATTCAGGGTCACTTCTGCTCCATATTCCAGTGCCTTTCTGGGATTCCATTTTCCCTTAGGCTTTGCCCTGGAAATTTATAACTCTGTTGTCATATATTTGTGATATTGTTAAGGAAATGTTTAAAATCTTTTATAAAGCATTTGCAGTTGCTTTCAGTGGGAAGATTGGTCTGAATAACTTAGCCTGTCATTACTAGAAATGGAAGTCCCACCATCCTCCTCATTCCCTCTGCTTGGTGTATATTCTCCCTTCCCTGCTGACCCAAACTGGAACCATTCTCCAAAGACAGCCTCCAATTCCACCTTTCCACCAGCGCTGTTCCTTCCTGCCCCTTTTGAGCCTTCCTACCCCAGAACTAGAACTGATTGTCTCCAATTCAATGGCAGCACCTTGGGACTTCTCTTGCATTGTTTACTTATCAAGTAAATTTATGGATTGATTTATTGTCTCCCACACTAGATGTTCAGCTCAGGAAAGGCAGGAATAGCCCCTACCAGAGGCTCCAGATCCTGGCAAACCAGCAGGTGTGGTGGGGATGGGAGAAATTCAAGTTCAGGAAGTTTGAAGTAGTTTCTGATTCTGACCAGGCATTTGGGGGTGCAGTTTAAGACTCCTCCCTGAAACTGCTTCATTAAACCCCTGTTGGCCCTAACGGACCTCCTCCCCAGAGCTGGAGGCTGCTTGGAGAAGGAGACTCTCGGAAACCCAGGGTCTGAGATCTCCTTGGGGCGGGCGAGGAGGCTCGAAGGCGACTGCATTACCTCAACCCGTCGGCAGGTGGCAGCACACACATACCCATTGCGGCCCTGGGAGCTCTTTGCACACTTCCTGGTAGGCCGGGACCTAACTGGGCACTAGGGAGTGTGACGGCCCCAAGTTGGACTCGACTCAAGGGCCAAAACAGGATACGGTAAACAACCTCCCCTCTAACCCTCTCCCTGTTCCCTCTCCCCCTGAGTCCCCTGCTACCGCGATACCCACCAAACTCCAGTTTCCAGTCCCGTGTTTCTTGCCTGCTTAGTCTCTGCCCTCGCTGCACCTTCGAAATGCCCTCCCTTTCAATCGCTCTCCTAACCGTTCTCAGCTCAAAAAAAAATTTTTTTAACAGAAATCTTTTTTTTTTTTTTTAATTTATTTATTTGACAGAGAGAGATAGTGAGAGCAGGAACACAAGCAGAGGCAGTGGGGGAGGGAGAAGCAGGCTTCCCGCTGAGCAGGGAGCCCCATGCGGGGCTCGATCCCAGGACCCCGGGATCATGACCTGAGCTGAAGGCAGACGTCCAACCATCTGAGCCACCCAGGTGCCCCGCAAAAAATTTTTTTTGAATTGGTTACAACGATCTTAAATTTTGTATTGTATATCTATATACTCTGGTTTCTCTTCAGATCGAATAAATCTTTAGCCTTTTAAACTTTATATATGATCATGAGTGCCAAGGAAAGTATGAGAAAGAACAGAGCCTTACCAAGTGTGAGAACAGACCATGAAGCCTCCATAATTAAATCGATACTGCATTGATATGGGTACAGACAAATCGATCGGAACAGAGTAGAGAATCTAAAAACAAGACCCACTATATATGAAATTTTTTTTTTTTTTTTAAGATTTTTTCATTTGAGAGAGAGAGAAACAGAGAGAGCACAAACGGGAGAGGCAGAGGGAGAAGGAGAGGGAGAAGCAGACTCCCTGCTGAGCTGGGAGCCCAACATGGGGCTCCATCCCAGGACCCTGAGATCATGACCTGAGCTGAAGACAGACGCTCAACCATCTGAGCCACCCAGGCGCCCCTAAATATGAAATTCTAATATATAACATGAGGAGTGGTTTAGTTGATTGGGAAAAATGTAAAAATGATTTTGCAATAGCAGACTTTCCAAATGAAACAAAATAAAATGGGAACTTTATCTTACATGCAACAATAAACCTTAGATGGATTAAAATTTTAAATGTAAACAATAAATTCATCTTACAGCTAGTAGATAAGTTCTGGAGATCTAATGCACAAGATAGTTATTATAGTCAATGATACTGTGTTATAAACTTCCAAGTTGCTAAAAGATTAAATCTTAACTGTTCTCAACTCAAAAAAGACTTGATAAATATGTGATATGATAAAAGTGCTGTTAGCTAACATTACTGTAGTAATCATATTGTAATATATAAATGTATTAAACCAACACATTGAACACCTTAAATTTACATAGTTATATGTCTATTATATCTAAAAAAAATCACAATATCTTCTATGAAAATCTAGGAGCCTGCATGTATGATGTAAGAGTAAGAAAATATTAACCAAGATTGAAAACCCAGAAGCTGTAACAGAGAAAAACAGAAATATTTGACTATGTAAAAGTTAAAACATTCATTTTGCAATTATATGTATATCAAATCATTATACTGTATACCTTAAAATTATACAATGTGATATATCAATTATATCTCAGTAAAGCTGGGAAACAAAGTTAAAATGTTTATTGGATAGGAAAGTAGAACATAAACACAGTTGTTAGATAAACGGTAGATTTGGGGAAAAAATTTGTAATACAAATGGCAAATCATAGGTTAACAGCTCTCCTACACAAAAAGATTTTACAAATCGACAAGAAAAAGACAACCCCATAGAAAAATGGCAAGGTCATGAATAGGCAATTCATGGAAAAATAGTAATTTTTAAGACTCAGATTCACAGGTACACAGGGAAATGAAACAGCAGATAATAATAAGTTGTCACTTTATACCCACCAGATTAACCAAAGTTAAAGGGAGCCAAGACCCCACTCCCAGCAGGAATATGGAGAAAGGGGCCCTCTTGGATATTGTTGGATATTATTGAGCGAAGGAGGTGGTACAGCCTCCCTGGAGAGTAACCCAGGGACATCTATTATGATAAAAAACCCTTCTTTAACTGAACAATCCCACTCTTGGGAATTTATCCCAGGGAAATAAAACCACCGACCCATAGCAACAAGCGTACATGGATGCTCAGTGTAGCGTTAGTTTTAAAGACACTGGAAACAGTGAATGCCAATCAGTGAATGGTTGAACAAATGGTGACAATGGCATATTAAGCAGTCTTTATTTTTTTGAAGATTTTATTTATTTATCTGACAGAGGGAGACACAGCGAGAGCAGGAACACAAGCAGCGGGAGTGGGAGAGGGAGAAGCAGGCTTCCCGCCAAGCAGGGAGCCCGATGCGGGGCTCGATCCCAGGACCCTGGGATCATGACCTGAGCCGAAGGCAGACGCCCAACGACTGAGCCACCCAGGCGCCCTTAAGCAGTCTTTAAAAAAGAATGAGAGCTGTACCAATTGTCTTTAAAACTACCAACAAAATATTACATATACATTTATACGTGTGTGTATACAATTATATGAGAATAAAAAATGGATGCATACAAACTGGTTTGTAGATGTGGGCTACCTGGTTGGGGGAAAAGGAGAGGGAAAGCCAAGTTTTAAAAGAAGACAAAAAAGATTAAAAAAAAAAAACACAAAACAAGGTGTGGAAGATATGATTACACTGAAGTGTCTAGGTTTGACTTCTTTGGAGTTGCACCTCTGAACCCACACTGTGCTTTTTTTTTTTTTTAAGATTTATTTATTTGAGAGAAAGAGCGAGCCCATGCGTGCACATGCACATGCCTGAGCAGGGTAAAGGGGCCAAGAGAGTCTTAAGCAGACTCCACGCTGGGCTTGATGTGGTGCTAGATGCGGGGCTCAATCCCACAACCCTGAGATTACAACTGAAGTGGAAACCAAGAGTCGGATGTCCAACCAACAGCACCCCCAGGCGCCCCCCACGCTGTGCTTCTTACAGGTTCCTTCCTATCCCCACACCTGACCAGTGGACATTAATAATTCTACCTAATGTGTGTCTCCCCCAACGTCTGGGTTGTCCTGGGGGTCACAGGCCATTTTTACTAAATGTCCTAGCACAGATAATAGTCAGGTTAAATATTCAGTAAGTCTCACGAAGTGATTACTTCATCACTCAGCCTGGAGAATCTGCAGAGGGAAGGAGAATGCCTTGGCCCTTTGCCTTCTAGAAATTCTTAGAACAGTTGGCTTCAACTTTTCATGAGCATCAGAATCATGTTTTGGGAGGTGGGGTTGGTATTTTGATTTGGCAGAACTGGGGTGGGGCACCATAGTTTGCATTTTTAACAAGCACTCCCTTGTTATTCTGACCCCATTTTGAGAATCTCCTCCAAAGTCAAGATCCGTATAGACAATTGATTTTCTTTTTTTCATCTCCATTTAAATTCTCAGAGACATCTCAGACCTAGCGTGTCTAAAGTGCAACTCTCGGGGTGCCTGGCTGGCTCAGGCAGTGGAGTTTGGGGCTCTTGATCTCAGGGCTGTGGGTTCAAGCCCCATGTTGGGTGTAGAGATTACTTAAAAAACAAAAGCTTTAAATAAATAAAATACAACTCTTGATACCCTCCCAAATTTGTCCACCACCCGCACAACCTTCCCAATCTCAGCAAATGCTTCCACATTCCACCTAGTTACTCACACCAGAAACCCAGAAGTGTTTGTTTGTTTGTTTGTTTGTTTGTTTTAGGTAAACTCTACACCTGATGAGGTAGGGCTCAAACTCATGACCCTGAGATCAAAAGTCACATGCTCTACCGACTGAGCCAGCTGGTACCCCCGGAAGTCACTCTTGATTCCACCCTTTTCCTCATCCTCAACATCTAATCCATTGCCTTCTTGCCAATTCTTCAAAATTTATCTTACATTGCCTTCTCTCCGTCTCTACCATCACCATCTTAGTCCAGATGGCCACCATGGAGTTTACTGCGATGGCAGCTTATTTGATCTCCCCACTTCTGTTCTTGCCCCCTGACAATCCGTATTTTACACAAGCAATGATGGATCTCTCTTATTTATTTATTTATTTTAAAATAAGCTCTACATCCAGTGTGGGGCTTGAACTCACAACCCTGAGATCGAGTCACATGAGTCACGCTCTACCAACTGGGCCAACCAGGCACTCCTGATGGACCTCTGGAAAATGTAAATAGGGTCACTTTGCTCCTCCTCTTCAAATCTGTCAAAGATTTCCCTTGTGTGTGGAGTAAGCTCCAGCTTCTTGCTGTGACTTCACGGCCCCCCTCAGTGAGGTGGTCCCTGCTTCCCTTTCCACTTCACCTCTAAATCCTCTTCCCCCATTCCTTGTGGTTCCTCTCACCTGGACTGGCTACAGGGCCCAGTAGGAAATGAAAATGTGGGGCACTTTCTCAAAAGTTATTAAGAATTTCAAGATGTAACAGTTAACCTCAGGGTGGGTTGAACCAAGTGTGGAGCATTAACCCAAGGGTGGAGCCCTTCTGAGTACAGAGCCTTGTGCTACCGGCCCTGTCCCTACTTGGAACTGTCGGCCCCAGTTTATAATACCCGGCTCTCAGCTCAAATGTTACATCTGCGGCATTGTCACTGAATTTAAAGTAGCTTCACCCAGCTCCTCTCAATCACATCCCCCCGTATCACATCACTGGGTGTTCATATCTCCTCTGCACGTGGCCCCCTCTGAAATGATCTCATTTGTTTACTTGGTGTATTGTGTCTCTCCCTACTTCCCCCCACTGCCAGAACGTAAACTCAATGAAGGATCTTTCCTGCCAAGTCACTTCTGTATCTCCAGCACTCAGAGCTTCAGACTAGGCACACGATAAATGTTTCATGAATAAAGGAATAAATGTGCTGAAGAATGCCCTCCGGGAAGCTGGTGTAGTATACTGACCACCCACTGTAGAGGAGTCCTACAGCTAGCAGGGGTTTTTTGTTTGTTTGTTTAATTATTTAAATTATTTTTTTAAAGATTAAAATTTTTTTTTATTTTTTTTAAGATTTTGTTTATTTATTAGAGAGAGGGAGAGCACGAGGTGGGGGGGGCAGAGGGAGAGGGAGAAGCAGACTCCCTGCTGAGCAGGGAGCAGGGAGCCCGAGGTCAGGCTCAATCCCAGGACTCTGGGATCATGACCTGAGCCTAAGGCAGCTGCTCAAACAACTGAGCCACCCAGGCACCTCCCCAACTTTTTTTTTTTTTTTAAGTAAACTCTACCCCTTGGAGGGCCTGAACTCACAACCCTGAGATCAAGAGTCATGTCCTCCTCCAACTGAGCCAGCCAGGCTCCCCTATTTTTTTCTTTGAGTTGCATTTGAATGCCTTTGGGCATTGCAAATACCATAGGCTGCTTTCTTTCCACTGTCTTAAATTCTGTCCCAATTCACACACTTGAGCTCCTGTCTTTGCTACGTGTGAGCAGGGATGAACACGTCACATTTGAATCTCAGTAGCTGGGTGATCAAGAACAAATTACTTGACCCCTCTGAGCCTTTCCTCTTCATTTGCCCAATAAAGATAATGTTGTTATCAACTAGTTGGGTTATTTTGAGATTCAATGAAATAATACCCATAAATTGCATGTAAATACTAAAATGTGGAGTAAGTGCTACTTAAGCTATTAGTTTAAGAAAGGCAGTGGTGAAATGGGAAGGATATGGGGTTCTGGTTCTAGCTCTTCACCTACTACATGTATGACTGGTACATGCCTTACCCTCCATGCCTTACCCTCCATGTCCTCTTCCACAAAATGGTGGAAGCTGTATAGTAACAGCTATTTTACAGTATTGGTGGGATTATCAGAGAAAGTTTGAAATGAAGGTGTGAGTTATTCTTACTTTTCCCTGAAGGAGCAGTGGGAGGGAGCTTAGGAAGGGCCCAGGGACAGTCCCTCACGTAGCCACCAGGGACCTGCTCTCCCTCACATTGTACCCGGGACTCCTCAGGAGACACAGCTGGGTCCACAGGGCCCAAACAGAGACAGCTCTTGGTTTCACCATCCCAAATGTCTCTCTCCATGATGAGAAAGGAACAAAAGTCTGATTTCACAGATAAGCAAGGCACCTTCCCCCAACCATGCAAAGCCAAACAAACAGATAAATAAAAGTTACCCACATTTGTGCCTTCCACAATGTGCAGGTTCCAGCTGATGGAGTCCAGGACATGCTACCCCCAAACATGACACTGTGACATATTGAATATTTTAAGCTAAAGGAATTCAAGACATGGCAGATGGACAAAGGGTTTTCTAACGCCCTGAAGCAGGTCATAAAACTGTCATGTGAGAAGTGCTCTCTCTATACCTGGAGGAAAGAAGCACCCTTATCTCTGAAGACTGAGGGATACAAGGAAGAATCTGAATGAACAGGCCTTGCTACATTTCTCTCAGTTTACAATATTTATCTGGTACTCTTTATCCTATCATATCTGTCTACAGCTTTCTAGCCTCTATCAAACCTAGCGGAAAGCCACTCAGGTTTAACTATTTCTTTGGGTCTTCATTTCCATCTGAAAGCTCCCATGTCACTTAAAACTTACATTAAATAAATCCATATGCTTTTTGTCTCGTCAATCTGCCTTTTGTCACAGGGTTTCCAGTGGAGAACTTACAAAGGTAGAGGAAAAGATATTTTCCTTCTCCTACACAGCCCTCTATCCATACTTACTGACCCCACACCCTTGCAGGCTGTGGGGACTAATCAATCAATCCCACTCTTGCCATTTGGTTACCAAAAGTCTAACCTTGGGTGAGGACGGGGTGTGGAGGTCTGGAGGGAAGGAGGGCCTCCTAAGCCTGCCCTAGCTCTTTCCTCCTTTGCCCTCAGTGCCCTGCCCTTCTCCTGCTCTCATCAGCCATCAGCTTCAACCTTCACAGTGCTGGTCTTTCCCTATGCCAGTTGCCACTGGACAAATATCTGGTCTGGTGTCAGGGAGTGGAGGTTTAGAGGTGGGGGCTCTTGACCCAGGCCGACCCTGCTTGAATCCAGACTCCACTTCTTACTAGGAGTTTGGCTTTGGGTAAATCCATATAAGCCTCAGTTTCTTCACTTGGAAAATGAGAAAAAAGCTAATCATAATACCTACTTCATAGGGTGGCTGTCTGTGAGCATCAGATGAGATCAGGTATGTGAAGCTGTCAGCATGGTGCATGCATGACACATAGTAACTACCCCCCCAAAGGCTGCTAAATACGGATAAACTTTTAAAATATTGAACAACTGTTCTCCTTGGCCAAATATAGAACAATCTGAGTAGCAGATTGTTTTGGTCTCTTTTCTTTCTTTTTTTTTTTTTTAAGGAATTTTTTATTTATTCATTTGAGACAGAGAGATACAGAGAGAGAGAGAGTAGGAGTGGTGGGGAGAGGCAGAGGGAGAGGGAGAAGCAGATTCCCCGCCGAGCAGGGAGCCCGATGCGGGGCTCTATCCCAGGACCTGGAGATCATGACCTGAGCCAAAGGCAGACGCCCAACGACTGAGCCACCCAGGCGCCCCTGTTTTGGTCTCTTTTCTATGTTGTCTTAGCCCTCCAATAAGTGAAAGAACAGAGAATTGACTGGTGTGGACATTTTTTTAAATCACCAAATTGAATTTTTTTTTTAAAGATTTTATTTATTTATTTGACAGAGTGAGCACAAGCCAGGGGAGTGGCAGGCAGAGGGAGAAGCAGACTCCCCGCTGAGCAGAGAGCCCAACGTGGGGCTCCATCCCAGGACCCTGGGATCATGACCTGAGCCGAAGGCAGACACTTAACTGACTGAGCCACCCAGGCGCCCCTCACCAAATTGAATTTTTGTTTCTAATTGAAGTAATATATATCCATAGGCTAAAAAGTCAAACTATTCTACATGGTTTTCTAGGAAAAATGGCAGTCCCTTTTCTTCATTCATCTCATCCCTAATTCTTTCTTTTTTTATATATATATATTTTAATTTATTTTTTGACAGAGAGAGGCAGTGAGAGAGGGAATGCAAGCAGGGGTAGTGGGAGAGGGAGAAGCAGGCTTCCCGCCCTATCAGGGAGCCCGATGTTCGGCTCCATCCCAGGACCCTGGGATCATGACCTGAGCCAAAGGCAGATGATTAGTCATCTGAGCCACCCAGGTGCCCCTGAAAAATAAAATCTTAAAAAAAAATTTTTTTCTTGTAATTTTCTCCCTTGAGGTTAATTTTCTTTCCTTCCTTCTTCCTTCCTTCCTTCCTTATTTGCTTCGTTTTCTGTATTCTTTTTTTTTTAAGATTTTATTTATTTATTTGACAGAGAGAGGGGGAGAGCACAAGCAGGGGGAGCAGCAGAGGGAGAGGGAGAAGCAGGCTCCCCACTCAGCAGGGAGCCCGAGGTGGAGCTCAAGGCAGGGCTTGATCCCAGGATCCTGGGATCATGACCTGAGCCAAAGGCAGATGCTTAACCGACTGAGCCACCTAGGTGGCCCCTCCCTTTTTAAAAGATTTTATTTATTTGAGAGAGAGAGAAAGTGGGGGGGGAGTAGAGGAATAAGCAGACTCCCCACTGAGCAGGGGGCTACATCCCAGGACCCTGAGATCATGACCTGAGCTGAAGGCAGACTTTTTTTTTTTTTTTAAGATTTTATTTATTTGACAGACACAGCGAGAGAGGGAACACAAGCAGGGGGAGTGGGAGAGGGAGAAGCAGGCTTCCTGCAGAGCAGGGACCCGACGCAGGGCTCGATCCCAGGACCCTGGGATCATGACCTGAGCCGAAGGCAGACACATAACGACTGAGCCACCCAGGAGCCCCTGAAGGCAGACACTTGACCGACTGAGCCATCCTGGTGCCCCTTGGTTTTCTATATTCTTGTCACTGATTTTCCCCTCCAAACACTTTGGAGAAGTCTAAACGTCTCTTTCAGACCTGCTAGTATTCCATCAGGTTTCTTTCTAGCTTGGCAACAACCTTCCTGGGGCCTCTGTTCTCCTGTGTCCTCCTGTGTTCACCTGGATTGGGTGTTTTTAGGCCAGCTACACAGTTGTCATCCTGGAATGACTACATGCTCACCCTGGGAATTCTCTTCACTTCTTTCTCAGGTTGGATCTCTGACTTCTGGATCTCAGGTCTCCCTCTTTCTTGTTATACTTCCTTGTTTTGCTGCAGAGCATTCTTTAGTGGCTTCCAGAGAAAGAGTCCATGGAAAATAGATTTTTGGGGGAGCTTGCAGGTCTAAATGTCCTTTTCCTCTTTCACGGTTGAGTAATGATTTGGGTGGATATAGATTTCTAGGTTCAAAACCCTCTTCTCAGAATTTTCAGGGAATTACCCCTTAGTCTGGTGTTTTGGAGAAAAAGATCATTCCAATTCCCAATCCTTCATATGTGACTTATTTTTCCTCTTTGAAAACCTGTAAAAGCTTCTTTTTATCTCATGTGTCCTGAAATTTCACAATGCTGTACCTGGCAGCAAGCTATTTTCCCACCCATTGTGCTGGGCCCTCTCAATTTAGACACTCAGGCCCTTAGAACCAGAAAAAGTTTACATGTTATTTCTTAATATGCTGTTCCTTCTGTTTTTTTCTCCACTCTTTCTAGAAACTCTGCTAATCAGATATTGGATTGATCCTTATATTTTCTTATCTGTTTTTCCTATTTTTCTTCTCATCTATTAAAAAAATACTTAGTGCCTATTATGTGTCATTTATTATTCTAGGGGTTAGGGATACAGAAGGGAATAGAACTGAAAGAATTTCTGCTCTCATGGAGTTTACATTACATATTAGAAAGTGGTAAGTACTATGGAGAAAAATAAAATTAGGGAAAGAGGCTAGGAAGTTCAGAATACTGAGCTCTGTGATTTTAAACAGGTGATCAGGGAAGATCTTACTGAGAAACTAACATTCAAGTAAAGACCAGAGGATGAGAGGGCAAGCCATGTGGGTGGATATCTGGAAAAGAATGAGGCAGAAAGAACAACATATACGTAGCTCCTAAGTGGGGCAGGCTGACATAGGAGCAGGCCTGTGAGATCAAGGTATAGCCAGGAGGTCAGTGTGCCCAGAGAGGAAGGACACAGCGGGCAGAGAGGAATGAGGTCTGAGAGGTGAGGTGATGATAGCCTTTAGCGTGAATGACAGGGAAAGCCACTGGAGGGTTGCAGCAGAGGACTTATATAATCTAATTGACCTTGAATGAAGGTGTCTTTTTATTGTTTTCTGGGAGATTTCTGCAATTTTATTTCCTAACTCTTCTATTGAATTTTTCATTTCTGCTTAAGACATTTTTTTCCCTAAAGATTTTATTTATTTGACACAGAGAGAGAGACAGCTAGAGAGGGAACACAAGCAGGGGGAGCAGGAGAGGGAGAAGCAGGTTTCCCACTGAGCAGGGAGCCCGATGCGGGGCTCGATGCAGGGCTCAATCCCAGGACCCTGGGATCATGACCTGAGCCGAAGGCAGACACCTAACGACTGAGCCACCCAGGCGCCCCTCTGCTTAAGACATTTTAACTTTCAAAAGTTACTTCATAATCTCTGAATATTCTTTTTTGGCATCCAATGCTTCCTGATGTGGTCCCTTATTTCCTGAGGTAATCTCATATCTCTGTGGGTATTGATTACAATTCTTTTGATGGCTTTTTTTTTTTTTTTAAAGATTTTATTCACTTATTTGACAGAGAGAGACACAGCGAGAGAGGGAACACAAGCAGGGGGAGTGGGAGAGGGAGAAGCAGGCTTCCCGCGGAGCAGGGAGCCCAATGCAGGGCTTGATCCCAGGACTCTGGGATCATGACCCGAGCCGAAGGCAGACGCCCAACGACTGAGCCACCCAGGCGCCCCTCTTTTGATGGCTCCTTTTATTACTTCCATTATCTCTGGTTCCTCTGAATTCTCCTTGCTGGTTTTTTTTTTTGTTTTGTTTTGGGGTGGGGGTGTTTCTATCTTACAGGTTTCTTTTAATGTCTGATTATTTTTGGCTACCCATTCATACATAACAGCTGAGTGGAAGCTCTGTGTGGATGGGGATTCTAGAATGACAGACTCTTCTGTGGGATATCTGGGTTGGAACATGACCTTTATATGTTGAGGAGACTCCACTCCTATTTTTGGTATGGGTAGGTTTTTTCCCACTAAGCTGGAAGAAGCCTTCTCTGACCAGAATGTTAGCTTTTACCAAATCTTCCCATTTACAGCATGGTATCTCTTTCCTTATCCGTGCCAGATATGTTAGAGTCTCTTTGTTTAGTCTTTTCAGAGGAGAACCCTCCAGTTTACAACTTGGGTGGGAAAGGGATTTAGAGTTTGACTGCTCTCTAAACTGCCTTGTAACAAGTCCTGTTTTCAACTCCATCCACACCCTCATTTTGGTACCTAGTGATTCCAATTCCTGAATCTTTGTGGTACACCTTAGCATTAGTCAACTTGTTTCCTAACTTCCCCACTCTAGGACTTTGTTTTCTCTATTCTACTAAAGTCATTTCCATTTATCTTTGCTTTCTGGCTTCCAAAGTGTTTTGTTTTGTTTTGTTTTTAGATTTTATTTTATTTTTTTTTAACATTTTATTTATTTATTTGACAGAGATACAGAAAGAGCCAGAGAGCACAAGCAGGGGGAATGCAGAGGGAGAGAGAGAAACAGGCTCCTGGCCAAGCAGGGAGCCCAATGGGGGCTCAATCCCAGGCCCCGGGGATCATGACCCCATCAGTCATCTTAGTAGGGCTGGGAGAGAGAGAAGAGGTAAATGTGTCATGTGTATCCATGTGATTCAATCTGACACATTTACCCTCGATCTTTTTACAATGTTTACAGTCTGTGTTCTGCCTCTCCTTAGTTCTTTTCATTGCTTACAATTGTATTCAGCTTGGACTGGGGGTTGGATGAGGCAGAGGGTAACAAAGGAAGAGAAGATACACATCCTTACAAAAATTTACATTCCACTTGACTCTCTCAGGGTGGGGTAAGGGCAATTTTCCATTTTGTGATTTCTGTCAACTGCCCTTTCCAAAAGCAGGTAAGTCCTCAGACCCCTCCTACGTGTTTTATGTATTTTGGCTGAGGGAGCTGGAGGGCCGGGTGGGGTGCTCAGGAAAGCCATAGGATGGAAAAATCTGGATCATAACCCACACAGTCATTGCCGGGGCCGGGGCAGTAGAGATTACCAAATTCAATTTCCTTATTTTATAAAAAAGAAACGGAAACCCAGAGAACTTTAGTTGATTTGGATCAACTTTGATCTCTTGAAAAATACTCACTCTAATAATATCTTAAAAATGGCAACTCTTAGCCCTCAAGGGGCCTGTGGGTCTAACGTTCCCTTTGCTCCAAGGCTGCGGGGAGGTGGGGGTGGAACCTTGCCCCTCGCTTTTCCTCAAAGGCCAAAGGTCATTTCAGAGGTCTCATCACTGTACTGTTTTATTTTTTGTAGCACTCGTCAACATTTAAAGTTATGTAATTATTTTTACTATGTATCTGATTTACTCCACTGGAATGTAAGCCCATGAGAGAAGGGGTCTTTTCGTTTGCCGTTTAATCCTCAGGGCAAACTGGGATTCGAAAGGACGTAGTCTGGCTCCAACATCCGCGCTTTCAACCAGTGCATTACATTGCTATTTAGTGAATAAAGCAGAGGATGGGCTTCTACACACACAGGGAAACAAGAGGGCAAGAAAACATATCGTAGTCGGGGAAATCAGCAGGTGGAAAACATCCGGACCCAAGCGTATTGTGCCCCTGTAACCTTTCTCTCCGGAAGCGCTTGCCGCTCTCCGGCGCGAGTGCGCACGCGCGGCCGCCGGGGTCGCTCTGGGCCGGGAGCGGAGAGGGGATTTAAGGGAAGGTTCCGCCTCCGGGGCCGAACAGCGCCTGCGCCGACGGGGCTCCCTTCTAGACGCGCTTTCTCGCTTCCTCCCTCCCTCGCCTGCGCGCGCCGGGTGGGCGTGGGAGGAGGCGGGGAACTGGGGAGGGGAGCGAGGGGGCGGGTGTCGCGGGAGGGAAGGAGCGAACCGGAGAGCGTCGTCCGGAGAGGAGTGAAGGCGGCAAAATGGCGGACCGCTTCTCCCGCTTCAACGAGGATCGAGACTTTCAGGTAAACACGGGCGTTGCCGAGAATCCGGGAAGGCGCCGGCAGAGCTGGGACGTCCTCATCCCCCGCTCCTAGCTCTTTTCCTTCCAAGCTCTGCCCCGGCTTACGAACCGGCTTGCTCTTCTCCCGCCTCCAGTTCCTCCAGGGGCCTGCCTCCCAGCTTGAGGCGAGGCCGCATCTCCTCTCACCTCGTATTCTCTTACCTGTTAAACTCAGGCCGCCGGGTTTGCGGCTTCGGCCTGCTTGGGCGGGTTTCGGGAGCCTGGTTGGGCCGCAGACTGGGGACTGGGCTCCTCTCGGGTGCGCGGGGCCTGTGAAGGCGCCGGGCGGGCTCCCGGGGGAAAAGAGGGATGGGTTGGGAGGGCTTCGGGCGGGTGTCGCCGAGACCAGGGCTTCCGAACCCCTGGGTTTTGCTCGCAGGACTCTTCTTGGGGTCGTCCTTCGTCTGTCCTTATTAGAATAAGTCCCTTTCATTGTCTGTCTTTCCATTTCCTCCCATGGAAAAAGGGTCCTTTAATTATCAGACGCCTTCTTGGTTGGTCAAACAATTGAGATTTCCCTAGGCGTAAATGTTGCTGTTGTTATGAGGCCGTTCATCTTGCTTGGAAAAGAGTAAGTTATAGGACTGTGGTCGATGGAAGCTTAGCCCCAAATCCTACCTCGAAAGATTTTTTAAGCATAATGATAAGGGACTTCCTTAGCGTGTGATAACTAGCGCCAGAAGCTCCTTTTTTTCTTTCTTTAGTTGCAAATGCTGTATGGAAAAATGTCCTTGTGATGGCAGATATTATCGAGGAAAAAATAAAGGCCAAATTAGAATAACTCGTCTTTCAGTTGTTTAAAATACCTTCCTGTTGAGTATTGTTACCGCGGAAATCTCGGCGATTAAAAGGAATTCAGTGTAGAGATTGGCTGTTTCTAGGGTAAAATACATCCTCAGAGTCTCAAAGAAACCACTGCATTACTACCGCATATCCTGGCAACAGCAATTTGGGTCAGGGGATGAACATCAGAACTCAAGTTTTTATCCCGCTGCAGATCTTCCTCTGAATAACGTGGGATAGTCTAGATATGTTTCAGAAGGCAGTTTGAAGGGTTTGAATTCCCCGAGATGATGGGGTCGGTAAATAAACAGGTAAAGCAGTTCAACAGTCTAGTGCATGGAACGCTTGTGAGAAGTTTCGCAGCAGTAAGGGATCTGGGGGCTGTTGAAAAAAGCCTTGTGATCATGCGCTTGCTGTAGAGCTGCAGCACAATAGAGGATCTCAAGGTACTTAAGAGTATAATGCAGGTGCAGGGAAATTGAAGCAGTTCCTATATAGCCATTTGATCCCCGAGAGAGGTTTTTTTTTTTTTTTTTTTTTTAAAGTGAGCACCGTAAGACGTAAGTAGGCTGCAAGATGTGTGGGCTTTTATTGGTAATATTTATTTTTTTTTTTTTAGATTTTATTTATTTATTCATGAGAGATAGAGAGAGAGAGGCAGAGGCAGAGGGAGAAGCAGGCTCCCCGCGGAGCAGGGAGCCCGATGCGGGACTCGATCTCAGGACCCTGGGATCATGACCTGAGCTGAAGGCAGACGCTTAACCGACTGAGCCACCCAGGCGTCCCTATTGGTAATATTTAAAGAGACATGTTAAGTAAAATCCTCAAGTGCTTTGCAGAGGAGAGAATTTCAAGGTAACCTAATAAAATTGGAAATAAATAATATGGACAATTAAGTTTTGAGGGAAAATGGCTGTCAACCACAGTTTCAGCAGACTTAAGCAGGATTTTCAAGGCCTTGAAAGAATTTGAAAACTGGATAGCAGATTGTGAATGCTGTCACCTCAAGAAATTGAGAAAGCCTCTACCTTTTCAAGTAAGATGACTTTCTCGTCTGGTGCTTTAGTTGGGTTTATCTAAAACCTAATTGGTAGTCCTTTGAAGATAGTACACATATTTTATTTCCTGCTTGTGTGTTGGAATAACCAACTCCTGCGGTATTGGGTTAGCCAGTAAAATGTTGGTGTCCTAAAATTCAGATCTCCTAGTATTATGGGTAAAATAGGGTATTGGGAATGAATACCTTTTAGACAATTAGAAGATGTTAAAACTTTTGTAAATTATTGTACTAACATTTCTAAAAAGCATCCATTTAAAAATGAAGTAGTCAACTACAATAAATAAAAAAAAATTAGAAATGCTTAAAGTAGTATGTTTTCTGTTTTTTTTTTTCCTGGATGTTTTAATGAAAGGAAAAATATTGATTTTCATTAATGATGTCCTTCAATTTAAAGTTATTAGGAAATGTAATAGCATGCTCCTGTACATAGTATATCTTAAACATTTTAAGGTTGGGTTATTAAAATTAAATGTGACCTCCTTTAAGGTTTGTGTGATAAACGAGGTGAAGCCATTGAATACACTTGAAAACAAATCCAAAGTAGGTTTGCAAACAGTGCATGGATCCTGTTGCTTTAAACAGATCTTCTTACAGCACTAGAAATTTTTCTGTGCATCTTCTCTGGTAAGTTCTAGATGACTGTCATTTTCTTTGCTTTAATTTGGCAAGATAATTAAGAATTATAAAATTTCACTCTTTGCCAATTTACCGTCACTTGCAAATTTTGGAGAGTTTGTAGTATCTTGAACTTGGTATTGAGTCAGAGGTGGATTCAGTTATTTGTGAACACCTGAAGTTTCAAAGGTGTTTTGTGTAATATGGTGAGGAGCTTAATTAACGGTGGCATGCCATCTGAAGCACTTATGAGTATAAGGAGTAATCATCAGGGACATACATTTAAACATTTTCAGTAACTTTATTTTAACAATAAACAGGTACCATTCTACACGCTTTATGTGTATTATCTCATAGTCTTCACAGTAACCCTACGAGGGTTTTCAAATGAGGCAGCTGAGGCACAGAGTTCAATAACGTGGCCAGGTACATACAGCTAGTAGATGGCAGCACCTAGATTCACACCCTGGCTCTTAAGACTCTTGAACCTATGCTCATGACCATTCTCTCTACTGGCAATTACATATTTTATGTAACTATAATTGAGTCATCAAATACGGAGAATAAACTTACAGATTACAAAGAATAAGTGAGCTTTTAGAGAGGTTGTACAATTAGTTTGTACTCTGTTCCCTTTTGTCCAGAACTGTTTCTTGTTGGTCTCCCAAGGACTTATAAGGAGACTTCTGACGATGAGTTACACTATCACAGAGGATATATTTATTGTTAACTGTTATTTTAGTTTAGACATTCTTTTGTGTTTTTTTTTTTTTTTTTAAAGATTTTATTTATTCATTTGAGAGAGAGAGAATGAGAAAGAGCACATGAGAGGGGGGAGGGCCAGAGGGAGAAGCAGACTCCCCGCCGAGCAGGGAGCCCGATGCGGGACTCAATCCAGGGACTCCAGGATCATGACCCGAGCCGAAGGCAGTCGCTCAACCAACTGAGCCACCCAGGCGCCCCCCCCCTTTTTTTTTTTTAAGATTTTATTTATTTGACAGAGACACAGCGAGCGAGGGAACACAAACGGGGAGTGGGAAAAGGAGAAGCAGGCTTCTCGCTGAGCAGGGAGCCCGATGTGGGGCTCGATCCCAGAATCCTGGGACCATGACCTGAGCTGAAGGCAGACGCTTAATCACTGAGCCACCCAGGCGCCCCTTGTTTGGTCTTTTTAAGTGATTTTTTTATCTCTGGAAATCTTTGTGATTCAGGCTGATGTATTTATTTTTTTTTTAATGTTTTAAGTTCTGACTACTGCTTTAAGAATCTGACCTCAATTTCTGAATGAGACACAAGTTCTGCCTACATTTACCAGATTAAGGCATATTTGTTCACAGATTAAAATGTTACACAAACTAATGGAAAATACATAGTATAATTTAAGATATAGATGTATTCAGTACTTTGAATTACAGGTTCCATAAAGAAAGTTTTGTTTGTAGAGAGATGTACAACCGTAGGTGTTAAGATATACTGCTTAGCGTTAAGTGGTTGTGCAGCTGTTAATGGAGATGCTGCTGAATGCTGTAAGAAAATATGTTCTTCAGTTCGTGTTCCTGCAGAGGACTGATGATTTTTTTTTTTAATTATTTATTTGATAGAGAGACAGCGAGAGAGGGAACACAGCAGGGGGAGTGGGAGAGGGAGAAGCAGGCTTCCCGCTGCGCAGGGAGCCCGATGCGGGGCTCGATCCCAGGACCCTGGGATCATGACCTGAGCCAAAGGCAGACGCTTAACGACTGAGCCACCCAGGCGTCCTGACAAAAAAAATAAAGTAGCCTTTCATTTCTTGTTCTGAATGTGTTTTGCATTAGATTTCTAACAAAAAAGAGCTATGATAATAGATAATTGAGTAATAAAATGAGAGAAACAAATGTCTTAAAGTTCATAATAAAAATAAAATTACCCAAGGGTTTTCTGTAATCTATGTAAGTAATCATAATGGTAAATAGTAATAAGTCATGTATTACTTTTATGTAGTATGTTTGTAAGATTACTGGTGTTTCATATATGATACCAGGATGTGACCTTCAGATAATTCTTAGTTGAGACCATTAAATGAGAAGGTTACAGTTTTAAAATACTTAAGTCACAGAAGCATGTGAGTATATTTTCTGTGTGGTATCTTGTAATAAAGTTGGCATTCTAATGCAGACGTGCTGGAGATGGCACATGGGCAAGTGTTCTAATCTCTGTTTCCAGGGTCTCCCATCATCTGGAAGAGATGCCACCAGTTGTGAAAAATCAATGTGCTCTTTGCTTGGGATATTGAAACTTACGCAAAATCATTACTACTCCATTTCCCGTACATATTATGATAGGTGGAAAGGGTTGGAACCAAGGCTGTACCGATCTCAAAATACTGATGATAAATTGGCATGATTATTAACAAATGCAAAATTATTGGTTAGTATATTTTCAGACGTTCAAGAGTTACCATGTAAGGTCAGCATAAGGGAAAGTTCTCTGGTGGTTATTTGAAGGATAAAGGTGTATATTCAAGGTAAAGGGTACTGGAAAAGGGACATTTCAAGGAATAACATCACAGAGAAGACATAGGTTGCATTGGAGGGAGAATGGGGTTGGCAAGAATTGTGATCACAGGGCTTCATGTGACAGTATGCTTATTTGTTTTCAAAGTAGGCATTGAGACCAAGAAGAAACAAATCTAGACAGATATATTATTAGGCTGATTATTTACAGGGCTGTTCTAGTGCTATCAGCATTATAGAAAAATAGGTGTCCCTGTTGTATTCGTTCCATTTTTTTCTATATGTATCACACAATTCCCATTAGAGTACTACAGAGAGATTTTTTTTCACATTTTCTTAGGTCTTTATGATAAATTATATAACCAGAACTAAAATTTGTGACTTAAAAATTTTTTAGACACATATATAATTAGCTATACTGATTCTGCTGCTTCATAGCTGAGATATATTTCCATATAATTTCCATCTATTTGGGTACATGATAAAATGAAAAAAGGACTGTTTTCTTGTGGCCGAGATGACATTTTCTGGGGTACCTGGCTGGCTCAGTCAGTGCAGCATGCAACTCAATCTCAGGGTCATGAGTTCAAGCCCCACATTGGGCGTGGAGGTTGCTTAAAAAAAAAGAAATTACCATTTTCTGAAAAGGAATAGGAGTTCATGAGATCTTGAATTATGGATTTGAAACCCATGTAGAGATTTCATCTTTTTTCTTGTGGCTTAATAAGTTTCTAATATTTTATTAATGAAAATGGGTTCCAGCTTGAGGTAGACATCCAATTCTTGAATTCTATTAAAATTCCTTCCCTGAAACAGTTTGGTATTTTTGCTTGTATGCCTGGCATTAAATCTCTTTTCATATTAGCATCGCCATTTAGCCTTAAGTGAGAGCTGACTCATGGTTAATTACCAAAGGAATGACAAATGACCACCACAAATACTGAAAGAAGTCATTGATTTGATACTGCAGTGGATACCAGAAGATGTTGTAATGATTTTCCAGTTATAAAAAATGAATTGTCCATTTAACTGTGGAAAACTATCTGAATGTGCTTAATGCATTGTATTAGTCAATGCAAAAATTTAAATACATGCCGCTGAAAGAATATACTGTATTGTGATGCTTATACTAAATGATTTCTTTGGGATTTAACAAATGCATTTAGTATAGTATACATAATATAGGAATTCATGGAAGAAAAAGTAGCCAAAGTTACTTTGACATTGTACATAGGTTAATAGCACATAATATTTTAGTAAGTGCCATAGATAGTAAGAAATTATAAAGTTAGGGCCAAAATAGTAGTTTCCTGTTACTTAATTTTTATTTTTACCAACAGTGTTGTAAGATAAATCTTGAATTGTGTATCATTCAAACAAGCAGAAGGTGTCTTTGTAATAATTTGGTCTCATTAGGTTTCAATTATTTGTTATCCTCACTGTGACAATTGATTTCAAAGAGGAATTTCAATTTATCTCTGTTGTATGGAATTGAAATACAAAACAGCTCTTCAGATTTAGTTACAATAGAAAAAAAATCATTGATCATGTTTTGTGACTGGTAATTTTAAATAATGATTGTTGGAAAAGTTAGTACTTTTATGGTTCAGGTAATATTTTCAAGTGTCGATGAGGGAGGAGTAGCTTACTTTTTCACCCTTTTGTAGATAGTACTGATCAAAAATCAAGAAATTAGTTTGATATTTTAAGTCTTGACTATACAAGAAGCTAAAGCTGATGCTTGTGGATTATATGCTGTGGTGTCAGTAATTTCCCTTATTGCTATGAGTAAAGCTGTAAGTAAAATTATGAGGTATCTTAGAAGGAGCAAAAATGATTAAAAATTTAATTGGTTTAATAACTGCTTTAGGGTGTCTGCACAAGAGATACCAAGGGGTATATTTACCTTCAGAATATTTTCTAGTATATAAACTTATTTTTAAAAAAGGTTGTTAAAATAATATTTGAATAGTGGTTGTACTAAGAAGTATGTGTATGTTTGTGGAGGAAACTTGTGGAAACGCTTAACCTACTGAGCCACCCAGGTACCCCGATAGGATTACATCTTTGCAAGGAAAAGAATGGGAGGCATTCAGTGAGAGAAAATAGGCAGGGCAAAAGTATAGAAGTGGAACAAGCAGAACTGTTTGTTTTTTTCTTTTTGAACAATGATTAAACCATTGAGCATAGGGAAAAAGTGAAAGCTAAGGCTACAACAGTAAGTTTTATTTTAGTGCTCTAAGCAGGAATGTCATAGCTACTTTTTAATTTATTTTAATTTTTTATTTTAATTTTTTTAAAGATTTTATTTATTCACTTGACAGGGAGAGACACAGAGAGAGAGGGAACACAAGCAGGGGGAGTGGGAGTGGGAGAGGGAGAAGCAGACTTCCTGCAGAGCAGGGAGCCTGATGCGGGCTCAGTCCCAGGACCCTGGGATCATGACCTGAGCTGAAGGCAGACACTCAATGACTGAGCCACCCAGGCGCCCCAATTTATTTTTTTAAAAGATTTTATTTATTTATTTGATGGAGAGCGAACTGGCACAAGCAGGGGGAGGGGCAGAGGGAGAGAGAGAGGCCGACTCCCTGCTTGAGCAGGGAGCCTGAGGATGTGGGGCTCATCCCAGGACCCTGGGATCATGTGACCTGAGCCACTCAAGTGCCCCTGTCCTAGCTATTTAAGGTGTTTAAACAGGGGATAGACCTCAAAACAGCTTTTCTTATTGGAAGATTAATTCAGATATAATTGTGTTAGATGTGCTATACATACAGCTAAAGCTGTGATAACCAGTCCCCATTAACCAGAGTTAATGTGAGTGGGGGCAAGAGAGGGATTATAATAATGGACTGTGATTGTAAGCTTGGTGGGAGATAAGTAAGGACTTTTGAGGTAGAGGGAAAAGTTGGATCAACAGATTTTAGGCTCCGATGGAGTTTAAGAATTGTTGGAGTAATGGGAGGTTGGTGGGGGATGGGGAAAATATAAAAAGGATTAAGAATATACTTATTGTGATGAGCACTGAGTAATGTGTAGACTTGTTGAATCATTGTATTGTACACCTGAAACTAATATAACATTGTTAATTACACTTCAGTTAAAAACAAAAGAATTATTGGAGTGGAGGTACTAGAGGGAATGAGCTGTTACGGTTGGTAGAGCACAGTGCTTGAAATAGAGATTATGGAAGAGTTGAGGTTATTGGTAATGACCATGATAGTGAGATGGCTAAAGTAGAATGGAGGACAAGATCATAGGAAAGGAAGTTAGAGGGGTGCCTGGGTGGCTCAGTTGTTAGGCATCTGCCTTCAGCTCGGGTCATGGTCCCAGGGTCCTGGGATCAAGCCCCACATCGGGCTCCCTGCTCAGCGGGAAGCCTGCGTCTCCCTCTCCCACTCCCCCTGCTTGTTTCCTCTCTCACTGTGCCTCTCTCTGTCAAATAAATAAAATCTTAAAAAAAAAAAAGAAAGGAAGGAAGTTAGGGAACTAAGACATCAGGGTGTTGTAAAATCATCTAACCTGGATGTAGGAATGGTAATACTGTGTAGTTGTATACTGTGATGCTTTAATAAGTGCACTTAGGTACATTCTTGTCTAATTCTTCCAGTAACTCAGTGAGGTAGATAGATTAGGTGGGAACTCTATTTTAGAGATGATGAAACTGAGGCCCAGATAAATTACTTTGCCTAATTCAGAGCAGGGTTTTGAACTTTATCTTCTGATTTTTTTTTTTTTTTTGTAGTGTTCTTTTTGCTGTGGTATATAGGTTGGCCTCTTTTTGAGGAGATGAGTGTTAGTATTGTCTACAGTATGCAGAGCACTGTTTCCCTTTAATACATGGTAGCATTTTCTACCAGTTAACTGGTAGGAAATGGTTGGTATGTTTATCATTAAATATTATATATATTTTTTCTGGTAACATCTTGGTGTTACAAACTTAGTTACGACTTACTTGGTGGCTTTTTCACTGTGTATAGGTTTACCAGACAATTCCATTTCCCAAACATTTATTGAGTGCCCATGTATTAGCATGGCGTCATGAAGGATAAGAAACAAGATAAAATCAGTCCGTTTTGTTCATTTGTTTCAGTAAAAAAGTAGATGGGAGAGGAGAATGGTACTTCTACTGGATATTGTCAAATTAGGGTAATATAAACTTACCCTTGACTATTGCAGCGTCAGAAGTTGACTGCTGTGATATCTAGTGATGATACTATCAGCTCCTATTTGTTGGGTATATATTACATTCCAGGCTCTGTGCCAAGGTATTTTGGAGATATTTATCTAATCCAAGTAACTTATAAACCCGGTATCCCTCTTTTTACAGGTGAGAAAAGTGAGGATCAGAGAGGATTAGAGGCCACACAGAAAACTCAAATTTGAACCTTGAACGCTCCTAAGATAGGACTTTTCCTGTTGTTCCCGATTTTCTTAAGTATCAGATTCAAACTTACTAACTTGCCTTTTAAGACTCCTGAGCATCTGGGGGCACGTGGGTGGCTCAGTCAGTTAAGTGTCTGCCTTCAGCTCAGGTCATAATCTCAGGGTTCTGGGATCGAGCCCCACTCTGTTTCCCTGCTCACTGGGGAGTCTGCTTCTCCCTCTGCCCCTCCCCCTGCTCATTTTCTCTCAAAAAAGTAAAATCTTTAAAAAAAAAAACAAACCACAACATTAATTTTTAAAAAATAAGAAATAAAAGAGCCTAGCATGTCCAGGTTAATGAAAGAAAACTGAACAATGGCAGGACAATGAAGGGAAAAGAAAAGACATACACCTGTTACAATGGCACCAGATGCTTGAGTCTTTTGTTTTTTGGATTTTTTAAAGATTTTTATTTTTAAGTAATCTCTACACCCAATGTGGAGCTTGAACTCATAACCCTGAGATCAAGAGTCACATGCTCCATTAACTGAGCTAGCCAGGCGCCCCATCCAGATGCTTGGGAGTCTTATTTATTTATTTATTTTTTACAATTTTATTTATTTATTTGAGAGAGAGCTCTTTTGAGCAGAGGGGAAGGACCAAGGATGTGGGGCTTGATCCCAGGACCCTGAGATTATGACCTGAGCCGAAGGCGGACACTTAACTGACTGAGCCACCCAGGTGCCTCACTAGGCTCTTTTTTAATTCTTGTTTTTGCATACTCTCTTACCTGTCTGGAATTCCTACTACTGTACTTTTATATTCATCAGTATAAAAGTTTTGGTGTCAGCCCTGACATCTTCCTAGGTTGAGTTCATTTTTTGTGCTCCCACAGCACTTTGGTCATATTGCAGTAATAGCACTTTTACTGGTAATAGTAGCAGCTAACAGCATAGAGTGCTTATTACTCTTGTGTGCACCATTATTTCATGTAATCTCCCAGTAAGACAGGTTCTTTTTCCCCATTTTACAGTGAAAAACTTACCGAGATCACATAGCAAGTTGAAGAGGTAGCTTTCAGGTAGTTTGGACCAGTCTCAGCCTTTAACCACTGTGTTTTTACCTCTCTTACTGTATACTTCCTTATAATTTATCTCCTCATTCTGGACTTAGAACTCCTTGAATGCGGAGTCTTTGTTTTATTTGTTTTTCTAGCATCAAGCCAGAGTCTGGCACCTAGAAGTTGCTCAGATATTTGAATTAACAGTCAAGTATGTAAGCAGAGGCTTAGTAGAGCTTGGGAAGAATGTAGATTTGAGGACTTAGCTTCCTGTTGTACTGTGGATTATCTCGATTGAACTATTACTTTCTGTGATATCCTATAAAGCCAGTTGAGGGATATTTCAGATGAGCCTGTATTATGGCCAGTTATAGTTTTACTTTATTATGTATTGTATGTAATTACAGCAGTCATCTTTTCGTTGTGTTTCCTTTTGTGTGAAACATTGTACATACACTTGTTTTCCTGTGAACTAGTGCAAAAGTTTTGTCAGACTTCTCAATAGAGATCTATCATACCAGCCAGTGGTAAAAGAAATATGTTACTATGGGTTTCAGATTAATTCTTTTTTTTTTTTTTTTTCAGATTTTATTAGAGACCAAGCAGGGGGAGGGGCAAAAGGAGAGGGAGAGAGAGAATCCCAAGCCCAATGTGGGGTTCAATCTCACAACCCTAAAATCAAGAGTTGGATGCTTAACTGACTGAGCCACTCAGGCGCCCCCAGACAAATTCTTTATTGTCTTCCTGTCTTTCTGAATGCCTCAAGAATTGTTTGCTGTATTTTCATGTATTTCTGAAAAAGGTTGATTTTTTTTCCTATGGGGTTTTTTAAAGTTACTAATTTTTCAGTGTAGGGCTTTTATTGGAAACCAGTTCGTTCTTGTTCTAGTCAAATTATCCAGAAAATTTGATATGTAAACAGGTGTGCATATATTTTTAGACTAGTATATGATATCCTCATACCCTTGACCCAGTCTCATGTTTTCAAGTTCTTAATTATTTGCTGAGATTGCTAGCCAATTATCTTTCCTGCTAATTTACATAGAATTAAATTTAATAAATGAATTTTTCTCCTGGATATTGACTGGTTTCAACAGTGCTTTAAAATAATAATTTATTATTTTGTACCTCTTTATTTTTTTATTATTTTTTAAAAAGATATTTTATTGAGAGAGAGAGAGCACAAGTGGGAGGGAGGGGCAGAAGGAGAGGGAGAAGCAGACTCCCCTCTGAGCAGGGAGCCCGATGCAAGGATTTGATCCCAGGACCCTGGGATCATGACCTGAGCCGAAGGTAGACGCTTAACCGACTGAGTCATCCGGGCGCCCCTTTGTACCTCTTTAAGCCTCACAACCTATGCAGTAATGCTATAGTGTAATAATCTGGATTTAACAGCTGAGGAAGCAGGCCTAGGCCTAGACAGTTTTGATAATTTGCCCAAGGTTATACAGCTAGCAAATGGTTGTGATTTGATTTCTGCTGTCTCTGACTTCAGAGAACTTTGGTTTTTATAATAGTATACTGAAAGTTGTTGTAAATCAGACTGTATGATTATGAAAATAGTGAAGAATTGGAGTTTTTGAGGAGTTGACCACACTGATGTTTCTGTCCACTTTCTCAGTGGAAATAAATTTTAAGTATACTAATAAAATGACACAGTAATCCCCAAGGATGTTCATTTCTTTTTGGATAGGGTCTTTTCTCCTGAGACATTTTCTTTCTGAATTGTTTAGGATAATACTAGAATTAGTTTATTTGAAATGAGTAAGGGAGAGGGGGGCAGAGATGAAAGTCTCTCATTTATTTGGTGACAGAAGAGGACTGGTTTGTTCACAGATGGAATATGAATCTATCCCGTATGGCTCTATCTGCTGAACATACCACTTTTTGTCTATGGCAGGTAAAAGCATCATTACATGTTTTGAATTTAGAAAGTCCAAATTATAAACAAGTCTGTTACTTGAGTTATAAGGTAGGGCAACGGTTAATATATCCCCTTAGTGACATTAGACAATCTCTAAGGGAATAATGGTAAATACAGTACAAAAGATAAATTTTGGTTGGGGACATTTGAAGCAGAGAGACAGTAATGTCCATAATATGCAGCTTAATAGCCAGAGCCAGGTGCTAAAAGATAAGGCTGATGTGAGTGGTACAATATATGGCCAACGATAAAACTACTTTAAATTTGGCTCATACCTAGTTTAAATGGGAAAAATCAGAAAGGATTTAAAACTTTAGTCTGTATAATCCTTGTGTTAAATAATTGATTTGACTGTTCATCAGAGAGCTTGGATCCAATGACTTTGACTATGAGTAATTTTTTTTTCAATAATTTTGGGGGGAAATCATGTTAAACTTTAATATTCATAGGAAGATAGAGGAGAATATCACCTCTTTAGGGTCTTGAATATTGTGTTTTGCTATTTGAAATTATGGTTTATTGGTTGTGATCTTTAAAGAATTGTCCTGATAATTTATCCTCTTCTCTAGTTTTAGTTTTCCCTATCAATTACCATATAGTTAACCACTGGAAAGGGTACAGGTGCGGGATTGTAGAAATTCCAAAATCAGCACTGGTTAGCAAATAACAAGATCCTACTTACATGGATAAATTTAGGGCAGTCCCTGTCTATTTATATTTAAATGATTATCACTGCTAATTTTGTAATAGAGAAGTTTCCACATTTGTCCTGTGCTTGGAAGCAGAATCCTTGACCTATAAGGAACTAGAGCTACTGTGTATTTTAATGACATGCAGGTCAGCCAGGTTCTACTCATTTATAATTAGACCTGCCACAAGTGGAAGCTTTTGTTGAGAGAGAGGCAGTTGAAGGAAAGTCTGTTGGGTGTATGTATACGAGTGTGTTTTAAAATAATTAAAAATAAAATAAAATAATTTTTTTGAAAAGTGAAATTGCTCCTAGACATGTACAGCTTCTTTTAGCTTTATAAAATACCTTCAGAAACCTTATCCTAACAAACTTATTAGATAATACAGGATCCCTTTGAACTTAAATTTCTGATTAGCATAAATGAAAAACTGTATTTGAACTCTGAAAGCAGATAGTATGTGGACAGGAAGAGTTGATTTAGGCATTGGAATAAGTGTTTCAAGCAATCATCATTAAAACTAAATTTTAGGAATACTCTAACATAGGATCTATGAATTTTCACTAGGATGACCATATGTTGTAGTTTATGCCTTTTGTCCTGGCATGTTTACTCTTAGCCCTCCCTTTCACTCTTGAAGTGCCCTGGTTTGTATGATACATTATGTGATCATTCTAGTTCTAATGGGATTTGAGAGGTCTAAATGAGATTTTGAAAATAGGGTAAAGCAGAAAAAAATACTTTTCTTAAAATCCCTGTTGAGGCCTTCACATAATCAAATGCCATATTGCCTATTTTTGGAAAGAATGATTTTTTTTCTTTCTTTTCTTTTCTCTTTTCTTTTCTTTTCTTCTTTTCTTTCTTTCAAGTAAACTCTACCCCCAGTGTGGGGTTTCAACTAACTTATGACCCTGTGATCAGGAGTTGTAGGTTCTAATGACTGAGCCAGCCAGGAGCCCCTGGACAGAATGATCTTAATAAGTCTATGATGAAAATGGGGGGGGGGACAGGAAATATTTATTACTATCATCATAATCACCACCACCGCCAGCCACTCAGGTGCCCCAACATTGGTACAATAATAACTAAACCATAGACCTTACTTGAATTTTACCACTTTTATCCACTAATATTCTTTTTCTGTTCCAGGATCCCACCCAGGATTTTAAATTGATTGCATGTAGTTATTTCTTCTTTGTGTCCTCTAATCTGTAACATTTCCTCAGTCTTTCCATGTCTTTTGTGATAAATAGCAGGTTTTGACTAACTCTGTTTTCTATATGGAATATTGTTTCAGAATTATGGTCAGTTATTTATTTTTTAAAATCTTTGAGTTTTGTATAGTATAGTACAATGGTAGAAACATGGGACTAAGAATCAAGCCCCACATTGCTAAGTTGTACACGTTACAACTTAAAGTTGATGTAACACTGTGTTTCAACTATACTCAAATAAAAATAAAATTACATTTATTCCTACCATACACCCTATCACCTACCCAGAGAATCAGAAGCCTTTGTGAATTTGGGACAATCTGTATGTCCGTTTTCTTATTTGTGAAATAGGGATGATTAAGGGGTGTCTGGGTGAAATCAAGTGTAATACTTGATTTCAGAGCAGGTCATGATCTCAGGGTCACAAGATTGAGCCTTGCCTGGGGCTATGTGCTGGGTGTGGAGCCTGCTTATGAAGATTCTCTCTCTTGGGGTGCCTGGATGGCTTAGTCAGTTAAGTGGCTGACTCTTGATTTTGGCTCAGGTCATGATCTCAGTCCTGGGATCGAGCCCTGCATGGGGCTCTGCGCTCAGCGGGGAGTCTGCTTCAGGATTCTCTCTCCCTCTGCCCCTCCCCCCTCTGTAAAATAAATAAACCTTAAAAAAAAAATTCTCTCTCTCCCCCTCCCCCCCCCACTCACATGCACTCTTGTTCACTCTAAAAAGAAAAAAAAAATTCTTCTAAGTTTAACTAATTGCCAAATCCTGTATTATCTAATAAGTTTGTTAGGATAAGGTTTCTGAAAGTATTTTATAAAGCTAAAAGAAGCTGTACATGTCTATGTGTATGGAGTGATATTGACTCCTCTCAGAACTTTGTTTTATTTTATTATTTTATTTTTTTAAAGATTTCATTTATTTATTTGATAGAGCGAGAGGGAACAGTAGAGAGAGAGGGAGAAGCAGGTTCCCCACCAAGCAGGGAGCCCAGTGCGGGGCTCGATCCCAGGACCCTGGGATCATGACCTGAGCCGAAGGCAGACCCCCAACCATCTGAGCCACCCAGGCGCCCCAGAACTTTGTTTTAAATAAACCTTTTATTTTAGGACAGTTTAGATTTACAGAAAGATTGCTAAGATAGTAAGAGCTCCCATAGATAAGCACCTAGTTTCCCTTATTAACATCTTACATTAGTATTTGCACATTTGTTACTGTACTAATGGGCCAATAATCCGTATCAGTGGATATTGATACATTGTTATTAATTCAAGGCCATATCTGTATCCTTAATACTCCCTTCATGTCCTTTTCTGTTCCAGGGTCCCATACAGGATACCTCATTACATTTAGCTGCCGTGTCTCTTTAGGGTCTGCTTGGCTGTGACAGTTTGTAAAATATTTTTATTTATTTATTTTTTTAAAAGATTTTATTTATTCATTTGAGACACAGATAGAAAGAGCACACATAGGGGGAGAGGCAGAGGGAGTGGGAGAAGCAGGCTTCCCACAGAGCAGAAAGCCCGACGTGGGGCTCGATCCCAGGACCCTGGGATCATGACCTGAGCCGAAGGCAGACGCTTAACGACTGAGCCACCCAGGTGCCCCTGTAAAAAATTTTTAAAGGGCAAAAACTTAGTTAATGTTGTAATTGTCATTAATTTGGGTCTAATTTAATAGATATTTCAGTTTGTCTTAAGTACCTATATATGTTGCTGTTTTGTCTTGTTTTTAAGAGAGGGAGGGGGCATGTGGTTGGCTCAGTCGGTTAAAGTGTCTGACTTCGGCTCAGGTCATGATCTCAAAGTCCTGGGTTTGAGCCCTACGTCGTCATGCTCCCTGCTCGGCAGGGAATCTACTTGTCTCTCTCCCTCTGCCTCTCCCCCTGCTTGTGCGCGCTCTCTCTCTCTCTCTCTCAAATAAAGTCTTTAAAATAAAAAGAGGGGCAGAGGGAGAGAGAGGACTTTAAGTGGGTTTACGACTCTGAGATCATGACCTGAGCAGAAATTAGGAGTTGGACAGCATACTGACTGAGCCACCCAGGTGCCCCAGTACCTCTATATGTTCTATAGCACAGAGGGACCCTCTAATTTTTACTGTATATTGGTTTAATCTTTTTTAAAGTTTTTTATTTACATAATCTCTATGCCCCCTATGGGACTTGAATTCATGACCCCGAGATCAGGAGTCCCATGTTCTTCCGACTGAGCCAGCCAGCCATCCCTATTTGTTTATTCTTTTATTTATTTATTTTTGAAGATTTTATTAGAGTGCATGCAATCGTGGGGGGGTGGGGAGAGGAGGGGCAGAGGGAGAAGCAGACTGAGCAAGGAGCCGGATGTGGGGCTAGATACTAGGACCCTGGGATCATGACCTGAGCAGAAGGCAGACACTTAACTGAGCCACCCAGGCGTCCCCTTGTTTATTCTTTTAAAGCAAACACTTTGATTTACACGTTTGTGTTTGTGATATTGTTAGGTACACTTATGACTTATTGATATATAAGGATATATAAGCCTTCATTAGGAGCATGAATCTGAAATTGAACATTGTTCCTGTAGGAAAAAGAAGATTTGCTTTAAGTGATCTGGTTCCAGGAAACCAGGAATTGCTTGCTTCATTTGGTTAAAGAAAGAAAGCTGTGTTTCATATTTCTTCTTTGAGCACCTTAATGGCCAACAAATATAGCCTTTCTTAACTCCTCTTTCTATTTTTTTATTTTTTAAAAGATTTATTTATTTGTCAGAGCATGTGCACGAGCGCAAGCTGGGGGAGTAAGCAGGGAGAGGGAGAAGCAGGTTCATCCCAGAGCCCTGGGATCATGACCTGAGCCGAAGGCAGATGCTTAACCGACTGGGCCACCCAGGCATCCCTTAACTCTTCGTTCTTTAAGGAAGGAGCTGTCCTTAAGGAAGGAGGTATTTGTCTATCCCTCCAAATGTCCATTGTCCAATAGTTTCCCCCTTTGTTTTCTGTATATTTGCCTCCCTCCCTCTAAATCCTAATAAACAGGTTTTTCATTGTATTTTTAAATTTTTATTATTTTAAGATTTATTTATCCTTTTTAGAGAGAGCGAGAGCATGAGTGGGGGGAGGGGCAGAGGGAGAAAATCTTCAAGCAGTTTCCCTGCTGCTTAACCGACTGAGCCATCCAGGTACCCAAGACAATGTTAATGTTAATACTGTTTCCTCACCTGTGACAAGAGGCTATTTAAGTAACATATCTAAGTATAAGATTTAAGTTCTGCCTAACAAAATGTGTGCAGAAAAGTATTTTATAGGGGTGCCTGGGTGGCTCAGTCGTTAAGCGTCTACCTTTGGCTCAGGTCATGATCCCAGGGTCCTGGGATCGAGCCCTGCATGGGGTTCCCTGCTTGGCAGGAAGCCTGCTTCTCCC
The DNA here is from genome assembly GCF_011800145.1 of Mirounga leonina. NCBI lineage: Eukaryota > Metazoa > Chordata > Mammalia > Carnivora > Phocidae > Mirounga > Mirounga leonina. The sequence goes on along the minus strand of NW_023270503.1, from coordinate 28,993,276 downwards.
TCTTCCTCTGCTGTTCCCCCTGCTGTGCTTTCTTGCTCTTTGTCATATAAATAAATAAAATCTTAAAAAAAGGGGGGGTATTTTACAAAAAACACCCTTCTTGGGGCCTGGGTGACTCAATCAGTTAAGGAGCTGTCCAACTCTTGGTTTTGGCTCAGGTCATGATCTCAGGGTCCTGGGATCAGGCCCTGAGTCTGGCTCTGCCCTCAGTGGGCATTTGGCTTGTCCCTCTCCCTCTCCCCTTGCCCCCATCTCCCCACTCAAGCACACACACTCTCAATAAATAAATAAAATCTTAAAAAAAAAAACCAAACCCTTCCTTGATGGACATTATTATTTGAACAGTGCAATTCACCTTTCTTTCCACAACAGAAAGAATGTGGAAGTACTGCGTCTTTGCAGTGGTTAACGTAAAAATAAAAATCTTGTATGAACCAGCCTCTTCACTTTTATTTACATAAAAGGACACATAATTCTAACTCAACACTTAATATTCATTCATTATATGCCATCCACTAAGAACTGTTCTGACACAAGACATACAGATGAAGAAAAGGGTGTCTGGACTTAAGGAATATGCTTTATGAAGGAGGGGACAGGTAAAAAGTGAATTGCAATTATGGTAAGTACCATAACAGATATAAACAAAAAGCTGGAAGAACATAGACTAGGAGAGTCAGGCATGACTTCAAAGTGGAAGTGAGCTGGATCTTAGCCAGATGCAGGAGAGGAGTGTGGGGACTCCCACTGAGGGAGTGCAGGGGTACAAGGCTGGTTTTGTAGGGCAGAGGACTTACTTTCTGATCTGTGATTTACTCTATGTGCAGCTAGTAGAGTGGTGTAGTAAGATAAGTTTTTCAAATTGTTTATTAGGATGGGGCTCCTGGGTGGCTCAGTTGGTTGAACGTCCAACTCTTGGTTTCAGCTCAGGTCATGATCTCATGGGTTGGCAAAATCAAGCCTCCACAATGGGCTTAGTGGGGAGACTGCTTCTCCCTCTCCCTCTGCCGCTCCCCATGCTTGTGTTCTCTTGTGCACTCTCTCTCTCTGTCTCAAATAAATAAATAATTAAAAAAAAAATATTAACATTGTCTTTATTTAGAACTCTGTGCCCCTACTTTATTGAAATGTATTATTAAAAACAGTAGAAATGTAAAGGTGAATGTTGTTTTTTGTTTTTTTTTTTTTAGATTTTATTTATTTATTCATGAGAGAGAGAGAGGCAGAGGGAGAAGAAGGTTCCCCGCAGAACAGGGAGCCCCATGAGGGACTTGATCCCAGGACCTAAGGCAGATGCTTAACGACTGAGCCACCCAGGCACCCCTTCATTTTACTTTTTAGAAGTGATCACTTAATCAACTTTAAAATTTTGCAGCAAAGTTTTTTTTTTTTTAAAGATTTTATTTATTTTATTTGAGAGAGAGAGAATGAGAGAGAGCACATGAGAAGGGGGAGGGTCAGAGGGAGAAGCAGACTCCCTGCCGAGCAGGGAGCCCGATGCGGGACTCGATCCAGGGACTCCAGGATCATGACCTGAGCCAAAGGCAGTCGCTTAACCAACTGAGCCACCCAGGCGCCCTTGCAGCAAAGTTTTAAAATGGACATATTTTTGGGAAGAAATGTTTTGGAAATGTCGACTGTGGGTTTACTCAAATTATTAACTCTTTTGTTGTTTGCTTTTTTTTAATATATAGACTTTATTTTTTATTTATTTTATTTTATTATTATTTTTTAAGATTTTATTTATTTGACAGAGACAGATAGAGCGAGAGAGGGAACACAAGCAGGGGGAGTGGGAGAGGGAGAAGCAGGCTTCCCGTCGAGCAGGGAGCCTGATGTGGGGCTCGATCCCAGGACCCTGGGACCATGACCTGAGCAGAAGGCAGACGTTTAACGACTGAGCCACCGAGGCACCCCTAGACTTTATTTTTTAGAGCAGTTTTAGATTCAAAGCAAAATGGAGCTGAAAGTACAGAGTTCCCATATATCCTTTCCCCATTCACACACCGTGTCCCCACCATCAATATCTCATATCAGAGTGGTATGTTTGTTACTGTTGGTGTAGTTCTGTCAGTTTTGACAGATGTAGTATAATGACATGTATCTACCATTATAGTATTATACAGAATAGTTTGACCTCCCTAAAAATCTCCTGCACTTTACCTATTCATCCATTCTTATTCCCCAAAGTTCCAGGCAACCACTGATTTTTTTTTTTTTTTTAAGATTTTATTTATTTGAGAGAGAGAGCAGGAGCCAGAGGGAGAGGGAGAAGCAGACTCCCCGTGGAGCAGGGAGCCCGACATGGGGCTTGATCCCAGGACCCTGGGATGGTGACCTGAGCCGAAGGCAGACGCTTAACTGACTGAGCCACCCAGGCGCCACAATCACTGATTTTTTTTAACTGTTTCCGAAGTTTTGCCTTTTCCAGAATGTACTATATTTGGAATCATACAGTATGTAACCTTTTCAGATTGGCTTCTTTCACTTAATAATATGTATCAAGGCGCACGTGGGTGGTTCAGATGTTTGGGCGTCTGCTTTCGGCTCGGTCATGATCTCTTTGGTCTTGGGATCGAGCTCTGTGTCAGCTCCCCAATAAGTGGGGAGTCTGCTTCTCCCTCTCCCTCTCCCTCTGCCTCACCCCCTGCTTGTGCTTTCTGTCTCTCAAATGAATAAATAAAAAAGACTTAAAAAAATATGTATTCAAGTTTACTCCATGTCTTTTTGTGGCTTGATTGCTCATTTTTAGTGCTGAATAATAATCCATTGTATAGATGTACCACCATTAATTAATCCGTTCATCTTTTGAAGGAGATCCTGGTTATTTCCAAGTTTAACAATTATGAATAAAGCTGCTAGAAATACTGTATGCAGGATTTTGTGTAGATATGTGTTTAACTCATTTGGGTAGATACCAAAGAATGCAATTGTTGGATTGTATGGTAAGGCTGTGTTTAGTTTTGTAAGAAATCGCCAACTGTCTTCTAAAGTGGCTGTGCTTTTTTTTTTTTTTTTACCTTCCCAGCAACAGTGAATAAGAGTTCCTGTTACAGGGCGCCTGGGTGGCTCAGTCGGTTAAGCAACTGCCTTCGGCTCAGGTCATGATCCTGGAGTCACGGGATCGAGTCCCGCATCGGGATCCCTGCTCGGCAGGGAGTCTGCTTCTCCCTCTGACCCTCCCCCCTCTCATGTGCTCTCTCTCTCTCAAATAAATAAATAAAATCTTAAAAAAAAAAAAAAAGAGTTCCTGTTACTCCCATACCCTTGTCAGCATTTGGTGTTGTCAGTGTTTTGGATTTTAATTTTTTTTTCAAGATTTTATTTATTTATTAGACCGCGTGCGTGCACAAACTGGATTGGGGGGGCGGTGGGCCGAGGGAGGGGGAGAAGTAGACTCCCCGCTGAGCACGGAGCCCTACATAGGGCTCAATCCCAGGACCCTGGGATCATTACCCGAGCCGAAGGCAGACACTTAACTGGCTGAGCCACCCAGTGTTTTGGATTTTAGCCATTCTGATTGATATGTAGTGGTATTTCATTTTAATTTGCAATTTCCTAATGATGTATGATGTTGATCATCTTTTTTTATGCTGATTTGCCATCTGTATATTTTCTTTGGTGAGGTATCATTTCAGATCTTTTGCCCAGTTTTAAATTGGGTTCTTTGTTTTTTATTTAATTTTAATAGTTCTTTGTATATTTTGGATAAATTTTTTATCAGACGTAACTTTTGGAAATATTTTCTCCCAATTTGTGGCTTATGTTCTCATTCTCTTCACAGTGTCTTTTGCAGAGCAGAAGTTTAAAATTTTAACAAAGTCTGACTTATTATTTCTTTCATGACTCATGCCTTTGGTGTTGAATCTAAAAAGTCATCACCAAACCAAGGTCATTTGTTTGCTTTTACTTGGTTTACATGTCATGGAATAAGACTACATTTATTTTGGTGGTAGGTGAAAAGTGTTTTATGCTTCACTCCAAGGATTATTGCCATTGTGGTTAGTATTTTTCTTTTTTAGGAATTGATGGCATATATTTTTGTATTAACAAATTTTAAATGAATTAACCATTTTCTAGAGGCTAAATTTAATTCAGTTTAAAATTGCAAATCTATAAAGTTTTAAACCAAGAAATGACATAAAAGAGTGTCCAAAGTTCTTCATTTTGTAAATGAGTACACAATGGATGCAAAATGTAACATGATTTGTTTGAAGTTATACAGCAAATTAGCAATACCTGTAGGACTTAGAATTGGTGATAACCAGTTTAAATTACTAAGATGAAAGTTTTAATGGTAATTTTTCTTGTGTGAAAAGTACTTTTTTGTTGGTAGGTGCTTCTTATTGTTTGTGACTTGGTATTATAGTCCTAATATTTAAAAGGATAAGTTCTAAGTAAAAAATACAAGCAGTTTTTATACTTTTCAAATGTTGCAACTAATTGGTTGGTCTATTATGGCAAATCAAGCAGATACTCATGTTAAGAAGTAATATCAATTCACTAATTTAGTCATGTTTAGTTGTGGAATATTTCTTTTCAGGCTGTTTAAAGTCCTCTTCTATCACTAAAATCGTATTTTTTTAAAAACACTTATTTGAAAGAGATTGAGAGCATGAGGTGGGGGCGGGAGGGGCAGAGGGAGAGGGAAGAGGCAGACACCCTGCTGATCAGGGAGCCCAATGTGGGGCTCAATCTCAGGACCCTGATCATGACCAGAGCCGAAGGCAAATGCTTAACTGACTGAGCCACCTAGGCACCCGTAAAATCTTATTTAAATTAAAAAAAAAAAAAAAATTAAACTTCAGGTGATTATTAGATGTGTTTCTTCAGATATATTTATTAGCTCCTGTCACATTTTCAGAATACCACTTAGTTTTTGTCCACATAAAGAATCTTACACACTTGTAATTAGTGAACTACCTTTTTGATTTTTTTCCTCTCTGTGTAACTTAACCTGTTTCTGTATAGTTTTAAAATTTTTATTGTAACTCCCTGATTGTTTTGTTAATAAAATAGTATTAAACTCTTCCCCTATTGGACATTTGTTTCTAATTTTTTTTAATAAACATTTTTTTTTAAGATTTTATTATTTGACAGAGGGGGACACAAGCAGGGGGAGTGGGAGAGGGAGAAGCAGGCTTCCTGCTGAGCAGGGAACCCGATGTGGGGCTCAATCTCAGGACTCTGGGATCATGACCTGAGCTGAAGGTAGACGCTTAACGATTGAGCTACCCAGGCACCCCTCTAATTTTCTTTTAAGATTTATTTATTTGAGAGAGAAAGTGAGTGAGAGTGTCCCTCGTCGTCCCCCCCCCACCTTACTGGGGGGGAGGGGCAGAGGGAGAGGAAGAGCGCGTCTAAGCAGACTACGCAGGGCTCCATGTCATTACCCGAGATCATGACCTGAGCTGAAACCAAGAGTTGGATGATTAACCGACTGCACCATACAGGCACCCCTCTAATTTTTTTTTTATATACTAGGGAAGTGCTACAGTGAATATCATCTGCATTTAAAATTTGTAATAGCTATGGAAAATGTGCTATATCCCAGTGTTCTACCTCCTGCCTCTTCCACCTGGAAAAAAAAAATCACAAAGTAGCATACCAGAAAGAACGTGAACTTTATTACTATTTTTTTAAGATTTTATTTATTTGAAAGAGAGTGCACGAGCAGGGGGGAGGGGTAGAGGGAGAGGAAGAAGTAGACTCCCCACTGAGCAGGGAGCCCAGTGTGGGACTTAATCCCAGGACCCCAGGATCATGACCTGAGCCCAAGGCAGACGCTTAACCAACTGAGCTACCCAGATGCCCCAGAACACAAACTTTAAAGTTACAATGACTTGAGTTTAGAATTTGGGCTTCTTTACTTACTGTTTAAGTAATTGAGCAAATTTCTTAAACCCTCTGAATTCTACATCTGAAAATGCAAATAAAGAATGATACCTACCATGTTGGGTCATTGAGAGGATTAATTGAGATCATGCCTGTGAAGCACACAGTTCCTGATACTTATTAATAGGTACTCAAGAGATAGCTGGTACAAATGTACTGTTTAGCAAGACCACAGGAGTAAACTGTTAAAATTGAGTTCTTCTCTGAGCTTTCTTTCCTTAACACTCTCAAATTTAGACTGTGAATTAGTCAAAAACACCAGCAGGGTATTTTTATTTTTTATTTATTTATTATTATTTTTAAAGATTTTATTCATTTGAGAGAGAGAAAGTGTGTGCTCACAAGCAGCAGGGAGAGGCAGAGAGAGAGGCAGAAGCAGACTCCCGGCTGAGCTGGGAGCCAGACATGGTACTTGATCCCAGGCCCTGGAGATCATGACCCAAGCCGAAGGCAGATACCCAAGCAACTGAGCCACCCAGGTGCCCCAGTATTTTTATTTTTTAATGTGTAAATTTGTTGGTTTCGTTGAAGAGATCATTTGGTTATAACTTATTTATTTTTTAATTTTATTATGTTAATCACCATACATTACATCGTTAGTTTTTGATGTAGTGTTCCATGATTCATTGTTTGCGTATAACACCCAGTGCTCCATTCAATACGTGCCCTCTTTAATACCCATCACCAGGCTAACCCATCGCCCCACCCCCCTCCCCCATTTGGTTGTAATTTTTAAGTTTCTGAGTCCAGATGGTTTGGTGTTTTTCACTTAATTTTTTCTATCTAAACTGGTTTTGTTTTGTTTAGATTTTATTTATTTGTCAGAGAACAAGCAGGGGGAGTGGCAAGCAGAGGGAGAAGCAGGCTCCTTGCTGAGCAAGGACCCAAGCATCCCATAAACTGATTATTTTTTTTAATTGAAATTTATTAAAGTTGGTATTACATTGTGAATGATTGGTAGATGCCTTTTTGTTTGTTTTTATATAGTCACCCTCTCAGCAGCAAAAGAGCAACTCTGGTGTCAATAATTGAGAAGACTGGCAAAAAAAATTAGCTTGTGGTCTTTATGTCTGATGTATATGCTTTTTTTTTTTTTAAAGATATTTTATTTATTTGCAAGAGAAAGAATGAGACAGCATGAGAGGGAGGAGGGTCAGAGGGAGAAGCAGACTCCCCGCTGAGCAGGGAGCCCGATGCGGGACTCCATCCCGGGACTCCAGGATCATGACCTGAGCCGAAGGCAGTCGCCCAACCAACTGAGCCACCCAGGCGCCCTGATGTATATGCTTTTTTAAAAAAGTTTCAAATGTCCAAACAAATCATGATTTTATTTTGTTTTTATATTTCAACACTTAAAAATGAAAATTATATATATTTTTGAATCAACACCACTTTAAAATTTTAAAATAATTTCATCAGAAATTTATTTTGAATGGTGCTGATTAAGCATTCAAAGAGAAACAGAATGGTTGTGATTTTCATTAGAGTATTTGAGTCTTAGGGTATTAAGTATAAAATTCAAAAGGAAAAAATATGCAGTTAAAAACGGCCTTCATTGCATCTCTTGTCCCCTTAGGCACTCAATTCTCTCAGAGGTAATCTCTAGTATCAGCTTCTAGATGTATTCTAGAGTTGTCTATGCATGTTTTTTAGTTTATTCATTTACTTTTAAAGATTTTTTATTTATTTGAGGGAGAATGAGAGAGAGAGAAAGAGCACCAGCTGGGGTGGGGGGAGCAGAGGGAGAGGGAGAAGCAGACTCCATGCTGAGCAGGGAGCCAGACATGGGCTCGATTCCTGGACCCCTGGATCATGACCTGAGCCAAAGGCAGACACTTAACCAACTGAGCCACCCAGGCACTCCAATTTGTTTTATTTTAATTTAATAAATTATACCGTAAACTTTTATTTTTAAAGATTTTATTCATTTTAGAGATAGAGAGTGTGAGCAGGGGGCGGAGCAGAGGGAGAAGGACACTCTGCACTGAGCATAGGGCCTGATGCAGGGCTCTGTTCCACCACCCAGAGATCATCACCTGAGGCAAAATCAAGAGTCTGGATGTTCAACCAACTGAGCCACCCAGGCGCCCCTGACTTTTATTTCGATGTATAGTTCTATGAATTTTAACACATGTATAGATTCATGTAACCACCATCAAAACATCTTTACACAACAGATTTTAAATGTTTTTAATGAGGGCGCCTGGGTGGCTCAGATGGTTAAGCGTCTGCCTTCGGCTCAGGTCATGATCCCGGGGTCCTGGGATCGAGTTCCGCATCGGGCTCCCTGCTCAGCAGGGAGCCTGCTTCTCCCTCTGCCTCTCTGTCTCTTATGAATAAATAAATAAAAATCTTAAAAAAAAATGTTTTTAATGCTTAAATATTTTAAGGGGGGAGATGTAGAAATACTGGCTTTTTCTGTTCCTTTTCATTAAAAAAAAAGTGTAATGAAGGTATAGTGAAATTCACTCATGTGAGTGTTCAGTTCCTTTGAGTTTTAACAAAATATCGTGTAACCACCAACACAATCGTATATAGCTCCTGGCAACCACTGATCAGTTTTCTTTTCTCTGGTTTTGCCTATTACAGAATGCCTTTAAATGGAATTATACAATAACTTTTTGAGTATGGCTTCTTTCACTTAGCATAGTGTATTTGAGATTCATCCATGTTATTGCTTATATGAGTAGTTTGTTTCTTTTTATTGGTGAGTTCAGTGGTTCATTGCGTGTACCATAGTATTTTAATCTGTTTCCCAATTGAGGGACATTTGATTAGTTTCCAGACATTTACAAGACAGGATTTTGTGTGTACATAAATTTTTCCTTTTACTTGGGTAAATACCTGGGGACAGTATTGATGGATTGTTTGTTAAATGTGTGTTTATTTTTTTAAGATTTTATTTGAGAGACAGAAACAGCAGGGGGAGGAGCAGAGGGGGAGGGAGAGGGAAAAGCAGACTCCTTGCTGAGTGTGGAGCCCCTGGGGGGCTTTGTCCCATGACCCTGAGATCCTGACCTGAGCCGAAACTAAGAGTCCAAACCAAGAGTTGGCTGCTTAACCGGCTGAGCTACCCCAGGGGCTATAGTGTGTGTTTAATTTTTTTTTAATGTTTCACTCTGTCAAATAAATAAAATCTTTTTTTATGTAAGAAACTGCCAAACTTTTCTAAAATGGCTGTACCATTTTACATTCCCACCAACCATCTGTGAGAGTTCCCAAGCAATTTTAGCAGCACTTAATATTGTTTCTTTTTCTTTAAGCCATTTTAATAGATGTGTAGTGGTATCACCTTGTGGCTTTAGTTTGTATTTCCCTAATGATTAATGATGTTGAGTGTTTATTTACTATCTATATGTCATCTTTGGTGACGTGTGTTTAAATCTTTTGCCTGCTTTAAAATTGGGTTTTCTTATTACTGTATTTTGAAAGTTCTTTGTGTATTTTGGATATATAAGTCCTTTATCAGGTATGAGAGTTGTGAATACTTTCTCCCAGTCCAGTTTTTCAATTTTTTTTCTTTTACAGATTGTGCTTTTGGCAGTGTAGCTTAAGAAACCTTTGTCTAGCCCAAGGACACAGAGATTTTGTCCTATATATTTTCTTCTAGAAACTTTATAATTTTAGGTTTTACATTTACGTTTGCGATATGTTTTGGGTTATTTTTTTTTACTACGGTGTGCAGTATGGGTTGAGGCTCATCTTTTATTTTACATATGGATACTGAGTTCTAGCACCATTTATTGAAAATACTATTATTTCTCTATGGAGTTGTCTTTGCACCTTTGTTGAAGATCAGTTAATAATAAAAGGATGGGTCTTTTTCTGGACTCAAACTGTGTTATTAATCCTGTTTTGTATTGTGTCTGATAGATCCAGAATTATTTGAAAACTTAGCTGGCTGTGTTTAGAAATTTGTTAAGCATCTCATTTGGAACCTGTTGTTTGTAATCTACAGAAGAATTTTCTAAAATGCCTAAGTCTGGGGCACCTGGCTGGCTCATTTGGTAGAGCACGCAACTCTTGATCTCAGGATTGTAAGTTTGAGCCCCACGTTGGGTATAGAGATTAATTAAAAAATAAATAAAATCTTTAAATGATTTTAAGTCTACAGATGAAAGGATTTTGCTAATGATTCATTATCTATTTGGAAAATTTTGAGTAATTTCTTGTGCAGTAAGGATGAACTAGAATGGCTTTTCCTAGATGTCCATATTCTTTTTTGTAGTTACTTGGTAGTTCTCTCATAATATCTGCAAGTGTTTGTGCTTTTATTATATCATCTTTGATAGTGATAAATTTGGGGGCAGTTCTCTTTTGATTTAAAACATGGTTGTCCTAAGTTACTCTAAAGTCACTTACAAAATAGTATGCAATTATTGTTGATAGGATGAGATTTTATCTTTAAATCATATAGAGCTGTGGAGTGAAAGAATTACTAGATTTAGTGGGACATTGTTCTGTAATGTGAGGTTTTTTAATTACTCTAAGTATTTGGATGTTTATTATTTGGGAATTTTGAAGCACTTTGCAATTAACACCTTGTAAGTAACTTTCAAATCATTTAAATGTTGCTTTATAAGTTAAAAGAAGAGCCAAGTATTAATTTTAAAGAGATTGTTGTACAGAATATTGTAGATAAATCCTTTCAGGGTTTATAGCTATTTTTTTCATTTTTAGTATTTGTTGATGATTGCTTTTCCTCATTCTTGGAATGCCTGATCTTCAGTTTTTAGGATTTGCTTTTCTTCTTTGGAAAACCCATACCTGTTACTCCTTTCTTTTGGATAGACTCTACTGCACAATTTTATTTTTTATTTTTATCATTTTTATTGTAAAATACAATATAAAAGTACCATTTTAAGTATTTTAAGGTATACAGTTCAGTGGCATTAAGTACATTAACAATGTTGTATGACCATTATCACCACCACTGTCTAATTCCAGAATTTTTTTACCACTACCACACAATTTTAGCACCTAATTGTTCTCTAATGTTTAGCCACCGTTATTTTTAGGGTTATAAAAGATAAATAAGATTTAGTGTTGTTCTTAAGGACTTTATAGTCTGATGAGGGAAACAAGTAACCTAGTGTTAGTGATACAGTGTGGCAGATTATATGTTTTAGATCTGTATCATTAAGTTTTATTTATTCAGCTAAAATTTTACCTTGAAAAAGTAAAGTAACTTTTTGTTAACTTAACATTCAAGTTAGTTCTGAATTAATGTAGGCTCTTTAGTCTTTTGGTTTAGGTCAGTTCAGGACTCACAAATCATCGTGCCCTCTTTTGTAACAAAAAGGGACCCAGAAAATTGGTATTCTGATTTAAAGCCAAATTATGAGCTCTTCTTTTCTAATGGATCAGGGAGATCAGAGAAAACCATGATTAGAGAGAACTTCCTAGTTGTCTGCACCTATCCTCAGTTGAACTGTTTTGACTTACTCTAGTTGCAGTGACTGCTTGCTTGATTATAGTCAAATATGGCATTATACAGACATGTTTATCTCTCTTGGCAGATCATTTGAGGAAAAGCTGTATTTGGAATAATGTGTCAAGAGATTGTGTTTTCGAATTCCTTGAAGCTTGGGAGTTAGCACTTAATTTAAAGTTGAATGCTTTAGCAGTTTTGTTAAAAGCAATGTTATCAACATTGGACAATATTGTAATATAGGGTTTTTTCCCATCATTTGTTTTCTTTAGTACAAGATTGTTTATGAAAACATAGATCTTTGTTTTTAAGATCCTGCAGTCTTCATAATGTAGTCCATCTGAGAAGTTGCTGATAATCCCAAATGCTTTTGATAGTATTTTAGTTAGCAATTTCAGTGTTTGCTATAGGAAGAATTCATATTACTAGGCCTAGACTCCTCTAATAAATTATTTTTATAGATTTAGAACAATCTGAATTTGTGGCACAATTTGTTTACTGAAAAAGAATGAAAAGTTGAAAATAATCCCTAGTTTAATTAGATTACTAATAATTTTGGCATTTATTACTTTTGAAAAATAACTGTAGTCTTGTTTTTTCAGGGTAATCACTTTGATCAGTATGAAGAAGGACATTTGGAAATTGAACAAGCATCACTTGACAAGCCTATAGAATCGGTAAGATGATCAGTGCTTAATTTTGGGTCATAGTTAGTTAGGTAGTGTTTGTGTGACACTTGATGTGAATGAATTTAAACTTAATAATTTACAGTACAATTTAGAACTTTTGTTTTGCATGCCCTACAATAATCAAATAGAGTTTGGGATGTAATCTAATATTTAATATTTTGGGAAATCAGTCTGAAAAATCTAGAAACAAGTTAGAATTTGATGGAAAAATATCATGTTGGCCCATACTGAAATTCTGTTAAAGATAGCAAGTTAAAGTTTAGTGTTTTTTGTAAATTGAATAAAGGAGTAAAATGTATTTTGATCCTTTAAAAGCTTCACCTTTCTTGGGCAACGCAATCACATGTGAAATGTTCCATTATTAATAGTTAAGGACTAATATATTTACCAGACACTTGTGAAAAACGACAAATTTGGTAGCTTAAGTAGATGTCTGGTTTTTGTGAAAAGCTGATTCTTTCTATCTCTTTACATGGCTTAGTTTTGGATATTGATATAAAGTAATAGAACAAGGAGATTTATTTTCCTGACTTAATTTTTTTTAAAAATCTTAATTTTTAAACATTATTTTCATTTTGAAAAGCCCTTTATTTTTAAATTACACAGTTCATTGTTAAAATGTCTAAACTTGTCAGTATTGTCAGTATTTAATATTTGTGCTTAAGTGTACATATTTTAATAAGGGTTTCAGTGAGTTATTGGTAAACTTGAGCGAAAATGATCAAAGAGGAAATCTTAATCTTTATAGCAGTCAAGACATCTCCCCTGTCCTTTTAAGAAACACTAGCTTTTCCTCCTCCCTCAGGAAAATAAGGCAGTATAGAGAGAACAGATATTTTAACTCTAGCTTTTATTTCCAAAACTGTAACATAGTAAAGGATCAACATATATTTATGTTCCTAATTAGGTTGGTGTTGTGTGTGTGTTTGTGTGTGTGTTTAGATGTTTACGGAAATTTACACAACTTGGGGTGTTCGACATTTTTCTTCCACAGCAGTTGGCCCATATTAGCTAAGCAGCCATGATCTGGTTTGTATTGCACGGTCTGCCTTTTTTTAATTTCTTCTCTAGGGTTTCTTTCTCCCCCACCTCCCCTTCTTATTTCTGTTCTTCTGGTCCAGTGAACACTGCATATAGTACCTTCTGTCTTAATGTGCTGGCATGATGCTAGACTTAGGCATGGCAGTAATTGATGACGCATGTGATAATGCTGCAGAGGGAGAATTCATATCTGATATTGTGCTGAAAGCCCAGTCTTGTGTTTTGATTTGAGGATAAAATGCCAAGTCCACATTGCTAAGTTAAAAATCACTGAAGTTTGTGCTTTGTTCTGTATCATCTTGGGAATTATCACAAGGCAGAATTTTACAAGGAAGTCTGTAAGCTAGCTAGATTAGTATTTTGTACTTGAAAAATAATTTAATTTTTCCATTTTATTTAAATGTTTCTTTGGGTCGTAGTTTAAGAACAGATAACTATCAGAAGCAAGACCCAAGTACCATATCTACAAGGTACATGGCTAATATTCTTAAATAAGCTATAATTCTGTGGGTACTCTGACTCAACAGTAGTAGGAAATTTAATTAGACTAAATTTGCGGCTTAGTATTCCTTATTACTATACTCAATAAAGATTTTTAAAAAAACTCTAATATTTAACATTTCTAAAGCATTTTAGGGCCACATTTTAAAGTTTTTGGAAAATTCCTTCCTTTGGTGTGTGAGGCGCTAATACTCTTTTTCCTCTCACACTGTCCAGGATTTTTTCCAGCATATGTCATAGGAAGAATTCTGTCAGAAGACAGTCTGACTGAGTAATCCTTGTTGAGTAATCTCAGAGAGTAGGAGTGGAATTGATATATGCTCTATTTATTGAATAGTGTTATCTTCTCCACTTAAAATAATGGTATCGTAATCAGACAGGATATTTAATTTTTTTAATAAATAAGTGTATGTTCAGAGATACATATTAATAAATTATACTTCTAATGAAAATTTACTCCTGAAACAAATAAGTACTGATGTGGTAGTTTAGGTAGTAGGAGGAGGAGCTTCTTAATCTACATTGTGTTAGATAGAAGTGGGAACACACAACAGGAGGGATTTTATTTCTCTTACCAAATCACCTGGGGACAAATTGAAAGTTTTTAAAGAAAGGTTTTAAAGAAACTTTTGCTAAAACAATTGGCATGAAAGTTGGTAGTGTGGTATCAATTCCCCTCTTCCCCTCTCCCCCCCCCCCACAAAAGGAAGTGCCCTATCGCCTAAGGAATGCCCACCAAATAAGTATATTTTAGTTACATGGCTGGCTGGCTGGCTATATTGAACTTTCTTGTTCTTAGGGGGAAATGGCATTGCTTCTCACACAGAGTCTCTGCTGAATTAAAATCTTTCTCTGCAGCAATATCTATTGAGAGGTGCTGACTGTTTTGCTACAGCATGCAACTCAAAAGTGGCTGGAAATATGCAGCTTTGGGAGTCTACAGATCATTGCAGGAGCTAAAGGTCTAGTCATTTTTTTTTTTTAAAACAAAGGTAATCTGCAGCAGCTGGTAACCGTGGAAGTCTCTGCACAGGTTTGTGCCAAGAAATATGCCTGTGTGAAGGGTTATTGTGAGTATAGGATTAAGGTCCTTTCCTTTGGTAATAGGGTAAATTTGTTGCAAACCGGCAAGATGGGGAATGAAATACAAAGACTCAATAATGCATTATGCTTTTAGTAAACTTGTGAAGCCTAGATTTGTTAGTTTGATGATACAGGTATTTCCCTTTCAATCAGGAAGTGTGGAAAACACCTCACCAGCATTTATAAAGTATTTCATAATCTTTGTTAAAAAGTTTTATTTCCCCTGCTTTATTTCAACCAACCAGGTATCTTTCAATGAAATTTTTGGTCAGGAATAAAACTTTATTCTAAGAAAATTATGAAAGAATTGCCAGACAGCTTGATTATCTGAATTCAGAGAAGATGGAAAATATTAATGTTTTACCTTTATTACAAAAAAAACTTTTTAGGACTTGAATTTTAAGTTACTGCTTAGTGATTTTTTAAGTCCCAACCATTATAATTACATGCTCTACATTCTTAATAAGGATAAAATACTTAGAAAACAAAACTTAATCTAAAGCCATAGCTCAGTCTAGAGTTCCAAGAACTGGTTGGTGTGATTTAGGATATATGGTTTTTTATGACCTTCGTCATCGATATGACAAATGAGATGGGGGCATGATTGTAAGCTATACAGAAGACAAAATACCTGCATCATAGTAAAATATGTTGTCACAGTTGCAGTTGGAAGTAAAACTACCATCAGCCATTAGTTGGTCTTTGTTTTACCTAATAAAAATCTCGTCTTTATAGTTCTTAGGTTGACTGAGCAGTTTTAAAAAATTAATGTAAGTTTTCAAACTCCAGTTGCTGATGTTTACTTTGCTCATGTAGGGATTTAGAAGTATATGTATAATTGAGTTTTGTCATGTTGCATATCTGTTTAGATCTGTGGACTCCACTAGTTCCAAACTGTAACTATAAGACTGCTGATTTGACATTTAGCAGTGACCATATGTGGACTGCACTATAAATAATGTGCTTCTTGGAGCTGAATGGTGTAGCATTACTATATGGCTTTTCTCTCTAGTCTTCATTGTGTCATCTGTAGTGAGCTATAGATTTTTTGTTTCGGGAATTTTTACAACTTGTTGTTTGCATGGGTTCACCTAGTAGCATTTGGTTTTTGCTTATAGAGTCTTTTAATACACAATCAGCAAAGCTTACAATCCACTCAAGAGACTTAACTGTTTTTGTCACTGTTGAAAATGGACTAAATGGTGTAAATTGAATGTGGCTGTCAACTAAAAGAAAATTGAGTGTGGAGTTAATATTCATCCAGTCACTGACATACTTGTAGTATAGTTTTCTCTTGAGACATGATATTCTATTTCCTGCTATAAAAACTAGAATCAGCCTCTTATAATAAAGTAAATTTTTCTCTGTGTTTTGGCAGGGTCCCATTATACAGATTGGTGGTGCTGTGGCCAAAATGGTCATTGTTACTATGATGGAATATAGCTTTATGGAGCAGAGAAAATTTCTTGGGAAAAGTTTCTACTTGATAGTTAATAAATACAAGTGTTGAGGAATGGCTGAAACAATAATGAGGTTTTTTGTTGTTTTTGTTTTTTCTGGTATTGTGTTTCAGCATGTTGATAGTTTATAATACTTAACATTTCTTGCTTTCAGAGATCTTCCCATTTAAAAATTATATTCTCCTTTCTTACACATATAATAGAAGGGAACAAAGGGTAAAAATATAACATATTAGTTATATAGAAAATAGAAAAGAAAAAAGGCCAACTGAGGTAATAGGTGTAAAAAAGTTTGGGTTTTCAGTTCAGTTTCATGGTTTGACCAGAATTAAGAAATTCATGCCTAACCAAAGAAAATTGCACACTGCCACCATTTTGGTCTTGCGCACAGAGAGGAACAAATAGCTTGTGGGAACTCTTATGAATTAAGTGGAAAACCAGTTTTTTTGCCTGACTCCCTTGGGCAAAGGTCAGTTGCTTTATCAGTTAATTTAAAATTAGTATTTGCCTTGGGGTGCCTGGCAGGCTCAGTTGATAGAACGTACAGCTCTTGATCTTGGGGTCATAAGCTTGAGCCCCACGTTAGGGGTAGATTTTACTTAAATAGGTAGGTAGGTAGGTAGAATTTTCCTGCAGTTCTTGCATGTGCATTTAATTTATAAACAGCCTGTCATTGTCATGCCCCTTTGTTGGTTAAAAACCAGTGTTAAAAAAGAAAAAATTTTCTATTAATTTTGGTTCTATGACATTATAATTAAACCTCAAATTACATATTTTATTTTAAAATAAAAAACTGAAAGATTTTTTTTTTTTTTAAAGGTTTTATTTATTTGACAGAGAGAAAGACAGCCAGAGAGGGAACACAAGCAGGGGGAGTGGGAGAGGGAGAAGCAGGCTTCCCGCGGAGCAGGGAGCCTGATGCGGGGCTCGATCCCAGGACTCTGGGATCATGACCTGAGCCGAAGGCAGACGCTTAACGACTGAGCCACCCAGGCGCCCCAAACTGAAAGATTTTTTAGTCACTACTGTAGTGACTGAAATAGTAAAGCGTTACTACTTTAGGAGTAAATTTAGTGCTCATTGCCCTTGTTACGTCTAGATCACCTGTTTGGGCTTTAAATTACTTACTCCAGTTTATTGCTATAAATAACATCCATAGGAATAATTAGCAAAATCACAACTCCAGATAGAGAGAGGAGATTATTATTTTCACAGGTTTACGAGTGAGTCCCTTATTCTTTCACAGTGAATGTTCAATGAACATTTTGATCATTTCAGAGATAGCAAGTCTGCTTTGTTCTACTTTGTTATGAGGTATTTTGGTTTGTCTTCCTTGTGCTATCCATCATCCCTAAGCCTATTCGATTTTTGACAAGTGTTTATAAAACTTTTTTTTCTTTTTTTGGTAGGAAAAGGGACCATACTGAATACTAGTCCTTTCTGCAGAGTCACAGAGCTGCCTTTTTCCCTCCAAAAGCAGGTAGTCTGGAATGATAGGAAAGGTCCAGATTTTCTGTATTAGTCATTCACTTAATCTAGGAGGTTGGTAAGGGGAAGAGGTTCTGGGAGAGGTATGTCCGTTGTTTCTGTTGCCTTTGTTATAATCGTAAGGACATAGAGTGGCATGGTAATAATTTTAATATAGACCCTTACATTTCATTTCTTATTCATACTTAGGAATATAAATATGATTAAAAAACAGTTCTCACCTAAAGTTTGAGAAATGCCACTATCATTTTGTATCAATAGCTTTTTTTTTTTTTGAGGTGACAGCCATCTTGAGTGGTTTTGTAAAAGTGGTGCTAATGTGTATAATCCTAAAGTTTTCTTTTTTCTTCCTCTCCCTTTAACATTTGCTTTTCCTTTCACTGTTGTCAGTCACAACACGCTGCTCTTGAATCTCTCAGCTGGTCTTGACTCGTGAATTTACTTATGCTTTCACTCTTTAATAAATACATTAATTGCAAGCAGTGAATTGAAAACAAGACAAAAAAAAAAAAAAACGACCATTAGTGATTGGACAGTTTCTTACTTTGTGTTACATTTAACTGTTCTTTTGACAGCCCAGTTTTTAAAGCCAGGTTCGTATGGAAATGCTTTCACTCCACTTGCACTGCTTTTGGAAATAGCATACTGCTTCATCTGTCTGTTTATTTTAGTGCATTCATAATATAACACAGTCAGCATAATGTCTCATCTCCACTTAGCCAAAGATTGAGTTTTCTTAAATAAAAAAAGGGGCAGCAGTTTTTGTCAGCATGGTTTAATACCCTAAATCTCTGTGCCAAGTATAGTTATAACATTAGCTTATTAAAAGATTAAACAATAATTTAGTCAACTACATAATCTTAGAGTCATTCTGCTATCCTTGTCCTTTCCATAGTTACTCACTTGTAGGAGTTATGATATGAAGTAAGGATTTTATGTACAGGTAAGTTTATAGTAGTAAAATAAAGACCTCTTCTTCATTTTTTGCTAACATTACTTATATTAAGACTTTAATTATTTTTTTAAGTTTTTGTGATGTCTAGTAATATGGAAGTCATCACCTGGGATTACACATAACCATGGCATTTTCAGATTCTTTTAGTTTCTGGCAAAAAGTAATTCCTAGTGAACGTTTTGTACGCCATATTAATTTTGTATCTATATGTTGAAAATAATAGTATCTTGTTTTAGAAACAAAATTTCTTCCTCCTTTTTTTTTTTGAAACAAATTTTCCATTATTGTTTGCCTGTTTTTTGTTATTAAAAAAGTACCCTGATCTTGGGGCACCTCGGTGGCTCAGCTGTTAAGCTTCTGCCTTCGGCTCAGGTCATGATCCCAGGGTCCTGGGATCGAGCCCTGTGTGGGGCTCCCTGCTCCACAGGAGGCCTGCTTCTCCCTCTCCCACTCCCCCTGCTTATGTTCCCTCTCTCGCTATGTCTCTGTCAAATAAATAAAATCTTAAAAAAAAAAAAAAGAAGTACCCTGATCTCCCCCCCCCCCCCCCCGCCTGATCATTGAAATAATCATTTGCTCAGTCGAGTTTTCCTGTTTGCAGTTTGCATGTCATAAACTTGTGGAAGGAAATTGTCCCCCCTCCCCCCACTTAAACAGCACATTGGGGAGACTTAATCTTCCTCTTCTAATTTACTGTCTGAAAAGAAAACAGTAAAATAATTTTTGTCCTCTGTAATTCTGAAGAGCATTTTACCATTGAATATGGAGCTAGAAGATAAAAAAAGCAGTTTAACAGGAGATATTTGATTTTAAATCAGCTATTTATGGCTTTAGCTTTATAGATTGATTCAGGAAATAGATTATTTTCAAATGATATCAGGTTAGTAATATAAATTACATTTTAATGCATAGAGAACACTTGTGTTGGTTATTTTAAAATGTTTCCCTTTCGATGAGTTTAGCAGCATTTTATCTGATGTAGTTAATGGTTATTTTAGTTTTGTCTCCATACTTCACAATATTTGTAAAAAGCAAATGGGACAAAGGTATGCAGAGGTTTCTAAGATCTTGAACCCTTACACAGAAGCTGACATTAATTGTTGTTTCTGGTGCCTTTTCATACAATTTACATTGAAATACCTTTTCTGATATGCTCCTAGGAAGATGAGACATTATGTATATTGGTTTTTTCCCCTACATGCACTAATGGTTCTTTACTGTTAACTTATTGCTAGGCCTGTTTCATTCTAACATTTTAGCATTTTTGTTAGATTACATGTTGAAATGCATCACTCAGTCTGTGCTTGAGCTCATTTTATTTTTCTGTTTAATCAATTTAATTTCTTGTTTTACTAACCTCACTGTTTTTTCAGTTTAATATTGGCTGCATGCTAGTTAAATATTTATATATTTTTTTTATATATATATATTAAAAAAACCAATCAAGTCTAGCCTGGATTTTGCTCTGATTGTGTTTTCATTTCTAGTGGTGGGGCAGTCTTACACTTACAACTTACTTTGTATCATGAAAGCCTGACACATAAACAAAATAACTAAACACAGTGTAGATTTTCTTTAAAAAAAAAAAAATCTTAAAGTGGTGCTGTCTAGGTGGTGGATATGATTGTATAAGTACCTTGATTTTATGCTTTTTAATGTTAGTTTTAAACTTCATAAATGTATTCTTCCCCTTTTCCCCTTCCCTTTTTGCTCCTTTTTAAAGTGTTATGTACAAAAGTTGCCCAGCACACCATCAGAAAGGACCCTTACCCCTATGTTCTTCCCATATAATATACTGGCCAGCATTTCTTTTTACATTAATGCCCCTTTTGTTGGGCACATTTACCCTATTATTAGCATCTTTTTGCATGCATATATATAGAATTATCTCTTGCTCATCACCTGTTTAAATGTCACTAGGAAGGGAAGAATATATTATTGGAATATTTTTGGTTTGTCTCTCTGTTCTGTCTGTCAGGATAATATTGGACATCGCTTACTCCAGAAACATGGGTGGAAGCTGGGCCAGGGATTGGGAAAATCTCTTCAGGGTAAGTTTTTTAAATGTACAAAAAGAAAGAAAGAAAGAAAACAATGTTTTTGATTTGATCTTATGCCTGAATATATGTCTTTTTTTTTTTTTTTTAAGTGTTTGGGCTTTTTCCCCTGCCTTTTCTCCCCTAGAACAGTCTATATTTTCCCTATAACTGTATTTTAAGCTACTGTTAAGCTAATAGTTTGCAAGAGTAAGCTGCTGTGTCATGAATACTTTCAGGTCAAACATTGTGTATGTATGGCTCGACTGGTTTTAAATTTTTTTGGTGGGGGTGATGGGTGGGTGGAGTAAAAAGAACACATAGTCTCAGAGTGTGCTTTCTTTGTGTCATTTAGTGATGTTGTATTGTGGCTTCAGTATTATAAAGGGAGCCATTCAACAGCAGAATTTAATTTTTGCCTTTCCAAATTCTCCCTGAAGCTGGTGATTGCCCTGGTTCTTTTTCTCTGCAGTCAGAATCCATGTAGTAGTAGAGAGAATTAACCCACACAAAACAAAAAATGGAAGCAGCAGTTTGTTTCCTGTGGTTCTCTGAGCAGAGGTCCATTTCTCAGGTTCAGATCAGGCTCTGGAAAATATGTGGCTTAAAGTTTCCATTCCATTTATTTTTTCTTTTTATTATAGTAATCATTTGGATAAAAACAAAATACTAACATTTCTGCTTTTGAGTTCTTGTTAGTTGGAAACCAACTCCATTCACTTTTTAGCTCCCTCATGTTCACGAGCTAGTGTTTATTCTTCACAGATGTGAACACTACCTCAGGAATGATGGGAATCATTGCACTTCTACTTCTGGTCATGAGGGGGTCTCATTGTATAAAGGGATCTTTGGGGAGAGGTGTGCTTTTATTGACTGATTCTCTGAATTTTGAAAATAGATTTTCACAATTTGAATGGGAAGTCTAATCAGTTCAAATGTGTGTTAATAAGGGGCACAGGACAGGGCATAAAGCAGGACATTCTAGTCTTTAAAACCTTTTTTTTTTTTTTTAAGATTTTATTTATTTGAGAAACAGCAGGGGTGGGAGGGAGGAGCAGAGGGAGAGGGACAAGCAGACCCCATCCTGAGCGTGGAGCCTGATGAGGGGCTCGATCTCACGACCCTGAGATCATGACCTGAGCTGAAACCAACAGTTGGGTGCTCAACTTACTGAGCCACCCAGGCGCCCCAAAAACCTTTGCTTTTTGAATTATAATTCTACAAGTTCTAGTCAAATTAGTATTTATTACTAAGCACTAATCTATTTTGGGGGGGAGATAGAAAGGTTTGATTACCATTAAACTTGTTTTCTCAGTGGCATAAGAACTCATCGCAGTTGATACAAAGAATAAAGAGCAAATCTGTTTGAATCCCAGAATTTTTCATTTCTAAGCATCAGAGACTTTCAAGTACACCTAGCAGAGGAAAAGAGAGAGAGTGAATAAAGGAGAGGTAATTGAATACTCACTTATTTTTCCATGATAGAAAATTTTAATTTTTACTTTAAGAATAGGGGTGCCTGGGTGGCTCAGTCAGTTGGGTGTCTGCCTTCCGCTCGGGTCATGATCCCACATCCTTGGATGGGGCCCCACATCAGGCTCCCTGCTCAGTGGGGAGCCTGCTTCTCCTTCTCCCTCTGCCATTACCCTTGCTTTTGCTCTCTGGCTCTCTCTATCAAATAAATAAATAAAATCTTAAAAAAAAAGAATACTCTAGAATTTTGGTTGTGTTTTGAACTTTGAGCTCCTTGAAAAAAGGAGGTTTTATCCATATTTTAACTCCCATCTCCATGGTTGCAGGCATATAAGTCCATTATTCATCTAAATTACAAGGGGAATTTGAAGCCCATCTCTTTTTTTCTTCTTTTTAATTGTGGTAAAAAACACATAAAATTACCATCTTAACCTTTTTTTTCCCCCATCTTAACCATTTTATTATTATTATTTTTTAAGATTTTATTTATTTATTTGACAGAGACAGCGAGAGAGGGAACACAAGCAGGGGGAGTGGGAGAGGCAGAAGCAGGCTTCTCACTGAGTGGGGAGCCTGACACGGGGCTCAATCCCGGGACCCTGGGATCACGACCTGAGCCGAAGGCAGACACTTAATGACTGAGCCACCCAGGCACCCCACCATTTTATTATTTTTATTTTTTTTAAGATTTTATTTATTTATTTGAGAGGGAGAGAGAGAGTACGTGAGCGAGCAAGAGTATAAGAGCAGAGGGAGGGAGAAGCAGACTCCCCGCCTAGCAGGGAGCCCAATGCAAGCCGGGTCCCAGGACCGTGAGATCATGACTGAGCCAGAGGCAGCCGCTTAACCAGTTGAGCCATCCAGGCACCCCTCATCTTAAACATTTTAAAGTGTACGGTTCAGTAGTGTTCACTAAATTCACAATTATTGTGCAAAGCCCATCTGTTTTGAATGGCTGGGACAGTATCTTTACCCTTGAGAAGAATGGAATCTTATTCTATTACCAACATTAAAGGCTGTTTAATTGTCTTGTAAATGGATCTTTATTTTTTTAGTGTCAGATTCAACAGTGTGCATACTTCTCTTGCATAGTTGTTTCTATAATACCCACATGATCTGACCTAGAATGTAACCACATTTATGGCATGTTGAGGTAATTCATGACAGATTTTTTTTTCATTGTACCAAACCTTTGCTACAGATAACCACTGAAGAAGGCCCTGTCAATCTAGTGAAAATGGTAATGCCTTTTTAGTATTGCATAGACTAGGCACTGCATGTAATTTCTGGGCTCACAGCTTTGTAAATTCTATCACTTCTCCTTTTTATTTGAGTTTAGGGCTCTAACATCTTTAACATAACCGTCCACTAAAATTTAAACCTGATCTCTTCAGGATATTTTGTTAACACTTAAAATTTATTTCAACCAGGGGCACCTGGGTGGCTCATTTGGTTAAGTGTCTGCCTTTGGCTCAGGTCATGATCTCAGGGTCCTGGGATCGAGCCCTACTCAAGTTCCCTGCTCAGCAGGGAGTCTGCTTCTCCCTCTTCCCCTGCCCCTCCACCCTACTCCTTTTCTGTCTCTTTCTGTCTCTCTCAAATAAAATCTTTAAAAAAAATAAAAATTATTTATTATTCATCCAAGGTTTTTATAGAGAGTGTCGGGCCTTGGAGGCTACAGTGCAAATATCTTGTCACTGGATAGATTAGGCAATAGATGGTATGCTGACTCTAAAATGAGATTATCTGGCAGGATAGAAAAATTATACTTTATAAATTGGGTTTATTTTTGTACTTGAATTTCCTTTATTCTTACCATTTTTTTCCTCCCTTAGTATTAAGATACTTCAGAAGTTTTTTTTTTTTAATTAATTAATTAATTTATTTGACAGAGAGCTAACGAGAGCAGGAACACAAGCAGGGGGAGTGGGAGAGGGAGAAGCAGGCTTCCCACAGAGCAGGAAGCCCAATATGGGGCTCCATCCCAGGACCCTGGGATCATGACCTGAGCCAAAGGCAGACGCTTAATGACAGCCACCCAGGCACCCCAGGATATTTCAGAAGTTAAAAAAGAACTTATATTGTGTGTGGCAGATAAGTGATTGCTAGTATTAAAAAAAAAAAAAAAAGACTTGTAGAAAAGATATGTTGACAAGGTGTCTGAAGGTAACAATACAGAGAAAGGCCTGTTGATGAGAAATATTATGGACAGTTGCTTATTGTAGAGGCAGAGGATGTATTTAATTTGGAATAAAGCAACAATGAATGATAGTTGTATTTTGTGGTCTTGAAATTGTTTTATAACCTTCTGGCAGCTTTAAAATGGAATGGAATTGGGGCACCAGGGTGGCTCAGTCATTAAGTGTCTGCCTTTGGCTCAGGTCATGGTCCCAGGGTCCTGGGATTGAGCCCCACATCGGGCTCCCTGCTCCATGGGAAGTCTCCTTCTCCCTCTCCCACTCCCCCTGCTTGTGTTCCCTCTCTCGCTGTGTCTCTCTCTGTCAAAAAAATAAATAAAATCTTAAAAAAAAATAAAATGGAATGGAATGCAGCTCAAAATCTTTATTTTGTTGTGAAATGTTTAGTCAGTAGGTATAGCCCAGAAATGGGGTACCTAAACTTCCTTTGTTAAATTGTCTAGGTGCTTTTTGATGATTTGGCTGACTTTTTTTTTTTTTTTATCACAAGCAAAAGTTCAGCCCCTGAGAAAAATGGATGGGGTCTGATAATTGTTTCATATCTCACCCTGTCTAGGAGGTTCAATCAGTAATAGACAACCAACACATATTTACTGAGCTAATAATGCATTCTAGCTATACTGGCTGTAAATAGCATAAGCAAGGGACAAAGTAGGTAAGAAATTATTCCTGTTCCCCAAGTCTTGCTCTTTTAAATTACTGTAGATCTTTGAAGGTTTCTTGAGTTTTATACTTTTATGTATTCTTTCCATGCTTAGAATTAAGTATGTGATCAATCTGAATATTTAACTGACAAATCACTCCATGTTCCTTGAGGTAGGGAATCTTGTGTAGTTTTGTGTAAAATTACTTGGTGTAAGATGTGAAGGCAATGTGAGCAGCATTTTGAAATATAAGGTCTAGGTTTGAGTTTGGCTCTGCCACTTTAAAGTAAAAGGGACAAGTTATCATCACTGAGTTATTTTTTCAGTCCAATAAATGGAAATTAAAATCTTTGCTCATTTATTCACAGTTACGGGGTGAAGTAAATTAATAAAAATGATGAAATCACTTTATAAAAACTATAAAATGCTATGTAAATGCTGATTGCTATTAACACCTCTATAGTGTATATTTAGATGTTTTAACTGAATTGGAGATAATCCATCTGTAGGTCTTTTCTCTCTCCCCCCCCCCTTTTTTTAAAAGATTTTATTTATTTATTTATTTGACAGAGAGAGACCCAGCAAGAGAGGGAACACAAGCAAGGGGAGTGGGAGAGGGAGAAGCAGGCTTCCCACAGAGCAGGGAGCCGATGGCGGGGCTCACTCCTAGAACCCTGGGATCATGACCTGAGCCGAAGGCAGATGCTCAATGACTGAGCCACACAGGCGCGCCTTAAGACTTTATTTTTAAGTAATCTGTTCACCCATCATGGGGCTCAAACTCACAACCTGAAATCAAGAGTCGCACACTCATTGACTGAGCCAGGTGCCCCCCCATCTTTAAGTCTTAATCAGAAACCTAAATATCATTTAAAAAAAAAATAGAGAAGCTCTGTCTTGCTAGTCTGTAATTTTACAGTATAGTAGCTATAATGTGCTCAATATGTGCTAGATAATTGACTCCCGGATCTGTATTTTTAATGCTGTATGCATTTTATGGTCTCTAAGCCACTAATTTTGGTGTCTGTTTCACTAATTCTGAGGTCATTAGTTATTGCCACTTCTGAGCCTAATTTACAAAATCTAAGAAGAGCCCCAATCACTAAACAGTGGCATTGGGAAAACTGGATAGCCACTCAGAAAAAAGCAGTTGGATCCTCATTGTGCTACCTTACCCTGACATATATTACAGATGAATAAACTATTTAAATGTTAAAAAAAGAAAGAAATCCTAAGATCATTAGGGTGTGCACTGGGATAATTATTATTTTTATTTTATTTTACTTATTTATTTTTAAAGATTTTATTTATTTGACAGCACAAGTGGGAGGGAGAGGCAGAGGGAGAGGGAGAAGACTCCCTGCTGAAGAGGGAGCCTGACGTGGGGCTCGGTCCCAGGACCCAGGGATCATGACCTGAGTTGAAGGCAGACGTTTAACTGACTTAGCCACCCAGGTGCCCCGATAATTATTATTTTAAAAATATCTTGGTTAAGTGGCTGCCTTCGCCTCGGGTCATGATCCCAGGGTCCTGGGATGGAGCCCTGCATCGGGCTCCTTGCTCAGCAGGGAGCCTGCTTCTTCCTCTGCCTGCCACTCCCCCCTGCTTGTGCTCTCTCTCTCTTTCTCTGACAAATAAATAAAATCTTGAAAAAAAAATTAAAATAATGTTGGAGGGACACCTGGTTGGCTCAGTCTGTAGAACATACGACTCTTGATCTTGGGGTCATGAGTTGAAGCCCCACGTTGAGCATAGAGCTTACTTTAAAAAATAATAATAATAATAATGTTGGAATGAGGAAATTTTTAAGTATAGACGAGATCGGGCTCGTTCAGGGTGGCATGTCTGTAGACCTTTTCTAAGTTTAACCCCAAACCCAGAAGCCATTAAAAATGGATACATTTTACTATATTTCGTTATTAAAAAAACACAAATAACAAACTGGGAGAAATACTTGCAATATCTCATTATAGACAAAGGACAAATTTCCTTCATATATTTATCTGTTACATGAAAGACTTACAGCCTAAAGAGGAAAGGGGAAATGATATGAACATTGTTCATAGAAAAGTAATGCGAATGATCTTTAAGTGTATGCAAATACTCTCAGTTCTTTTCATAAGAGAAATATGCATTTTAAAAACCACAAGATAAAATATTTCACTTTTGCATTGGAAAGGTTAAAGATAATTAGCCTGGTCATATTTTGGGAAAACAGGTATTTACATCATAGCCAGTATGAATAAAAATTGGTAAACCACTGCAGAGAACAACCTGAATTACCTAAAGATTAAAATGCATGTATCCTGAGGTGCCTGGGTGGCTCCGTTGGGCGTCTGGCTCTTGATTTCAGCTCGGGGTCATGGGATCAGCCCTGTGTTGGGCTCCACCCTCAGCAGGAGGTCTGCTTGGAGTTCTCTGTCTCCCGCTCCCTCTGCCCCTCCCCCCCTCAAATAAATAAATAAATCTTTAAAAATAAAATGCATGTATCCTTGGGGTCAGCAATCCTAATTTTCTGTTCTTCACTTAACTCTTTGAAATGCACAAAATAATGTATGATCAAGGTTATTATATCATGTTATTTTGTGATAACAAAAGATTGGAAACAGTCCATATTTCATTGATTCCAAGACATTTTTTTCATATTTTAATAAAGGTAAACTTAAATGCATCTTATTAGTGGTATTATAGTTATAATTGGCAGCTCTTAAATTTCTTTTGGGCATATAAAATAATTGTGTTTTGTGGTTAATGGCATTTTGTATTTGAAAAAATAGAATACTAAAATTGTATAAAGGGAAACCATGCTGCTTTAAAAGGATTGAAGTCATTTAGTATGTATTTGGTATATGTAGAACAATTTCCAAGGTACGTTAAGTAGAAAGCAATGTACAGAACAGTGTGTGGTATATATTAAACTACCATTTGTGTTATATTGCATACATAGATATACACACACTCATATATATATATACTGATAGATACACATCTCCTGCTTAAAATCAGTATTTTGTTCCCCGAAATCAGACCACCTACCTGTGTGAAGACCTTACTTAGGTATATATTTACTATTATTTAAAATGAGTTACCTGTCAACCCCAAAACCCCCAGCCAATTTTCAAGATATAGCTATCTATTTGTGAATTTTTTTAAAAATTGCCAGGGGGACGCCTGGGTGGGCTCAGTCGTTAAGCGGCTGCCTTCGGCTCAGGTCATGATCCCAGGGTCCTGGGATGGAGCCCCGCATCGGCTCCCTACTCAGCAGGGAACCTGCTTCTCCCTCTGCCTGCCGCTCCCTCTGCTTGTACGCGCGCTCTCTCTCTCCTACAAATATATAAAAATATTATTTAAAAAATATAAAAATAAAAAATATATGTAAATGTATATTTAAAAAATTTAAAAAATTGCTAGGACATTGCCTAAACGTTTCTTCCTTATTGCCAAATAATTAATATGGTTGTGTAGTAACATGTCTGTCCCTTTTATTGATACTTAAGAAGCTTTCCAAAGTTCTAGTGTATGTGGAATGTATTTCCAGATTTCTACATATCTTTTTCTTAAAAATGCTGAATTAGATTTTTGAGAATGAAATATAGACATTTTACTATATAAAATCATTGGCTGAATAATATCGTGTTGAGAGTCATGAACTGAGGCATTCCACTATGAAGCCTTAAACAGGTACATTCTGTGAGGTATACCTGTATATTTATGTTTTCTTGACTATGCAGAGAAAAATCCTTGTAAAGGCAGACTCTGAAGGGAAACTGAGTTGCTTTTTATTGTATTCTTCTAAAATTTGATGTGATATACTTACATTGCTATTTAAAAATATAAAAGTTGGGGCACCTGGGTAGCTCAGTCGGTTAAGTGTCCAACCCTTGAGCTCAGGTCTTGATCTCAGGGTTGTGAGTTCAAGCCCCACATTGGGGCTTGAGTGGGCTGCACTCTGGGCATGAAGCCTACTTAAAAAAATTTATATAGAGAGAAAATTATTCTGAAAAAGAGTAGGCAAAATTAGAACAGAGTAGTAAAGTAGGGTGTGTTTTGTGTTTTTAGGTATATGTCCCTTCCCCCCCCATCCCTGCTCTAGTTTCAGTTAGCAAATAAATGTTGAATATAGTTGGGTAGGGCCTGCATTAGCTAGTAATAGCATTGTTCTTACTACATTTTATGATTGAAGGAAAACTAGACTTGGATTCAGTACAACAGAATAGAAATATGTAGCGTTACATTTTAGACTTTATTGGGGCGCCTGGGTGGATCAGTCAGTTAAGCATCGACTCTTGATTTCAGCTAAGGTCATGATCTCAGGGTTGTGAGATCGAGCCCAGTGTTGGGCTCTATGCTGGGCGTGGAGCCTGCTTAAGATTCTCCCTCCACCCCCTCCCTTTAAAAAAGAAAAAAGGAAAAAATAGACTTTATTGTTAAACTAGAATGTTGATCTTTTAAAACTTCACTGACTTCCTAAGAAAAATCATTCTTTGGCTGAGAAAAATAAGCTTTCCCTTTTTTGTTTTTGTTTCTTTCCTTTTTTTTTTTTAAATTTTATTTTTAAGCAATCTCTATACTCAATGTGGGGCTTGAACTCACAACCCCAAGATCAGGGGTTGCGTGCTCTGCTGACTGAGCCAGTCAGGTGTCCCAGTAAGCTTTCCTTTAATATTATAATGACACAGATAAATTTTGTGGATAGGGTCTTTGTAAAATCTAACTTGTTGTCCTTTTATATTAGTTTCCCTTTGAAATTTATTTTCCTTTTTGAAAAGGAAATTACACTTAGTACATTTCATGTACATTGATTTAGAATCTTAATGTTTTTTATGTTCCACTTAATGAAATAGTATTAGTATAATCATTTCATAAATGAAGGAACAGTTTTGGAAAGGTCATATAGCTACTGAGTCTCTGCCGTTCAAGTATAAGCATAACTTTGAAATCAGTATTCCTATATGTATACCTTTGCTCTTCTCAGAAAAAGTTGGTAACTGGAAATAAGAGTAGTTGGGGGAGGACAGCCATGTAGATCCCCTAGCATGAAGGTATGGATTGTCAGAAGGGCTTAGTTATTTATACTTGAAGCTGGTCTAGGTGAAGGAGCCTGTAGTTGAATTACCTCTTTTCCCTGCTGATTAAATGATCTTTGCAGTCTTTTTTTTTTTAAGATTTTATTTATTTGGGGCGCCTGGGTGGCTCAGTTGGTTAATCAACTGCCTTCGGCTCAGGTCATGATCCTGGAGTCACGGGATCGAGTCCTGCATTGGGCTCCCTGCTCGGCAGGGAGTCTGCTTCTCCCTCTGACCCTCCTCCCTCTCATGCTCTCTGTCTCTCATTCTCTCTCAAATAAATAAATAAAAATCTTAAAAAAAAAAAAAGATTTTATTTATTTGACAGAGACACAGCGAGAGAGGGAACACAAGCAGGGGGAGTGGGAGAGGGAGAAGCAGGCTTCCCGCCGAGCAGGGAGCCTGATGTGGGGCTCGATCCCAGGACCCTGGGACCATCACCTGAGCTGAAGGCAGACACTTAATGACTGGGCTACCCAGGCGCCCCTGATCTTTGCAATCTTTACACAGTTGCCAATGGCAAGCATAATTTTAGTAATTCATATATCAAATTTGGAAAAGTACAGATTCTGTAAAACCTGTGACCTTCTGAATGGGATTTCATTAATATGAAGAAGAGGAACATTAGAATTAGCAGTCTGCAGTAAGAGGTCCGGGCTTTAGGGCAAGACTTAAAAAGGGAGAGGGATTGGGGGAGAGGAGAAGGGGAAATAGCGAACTTAAATTCTGTATGGACTGCTTGTTTCTCAGTATAGAGATCATCACATTTAAAAGATACATCAAAAGACATTAAATATATGTTAAGTTTGTGGCAAAATAACCAGAAAAGACGTGGCCAATTTTTCAAATGAAATTTGGAAGCTATTTTTTTTAAGTGAATCTGGGTAAACTTTTATTATTTATCTTTTTAAAAGATTTTGTTAAGTAATCTCTGTACTTAACCTGGGCTTTTAAACTCACAACTCTGAGACCAAGAGTTGTATGCTCTTCTGACTCAGCCAGCTAGCGCCCCCGCCCCTTTTTTTTAACTAAGAAAAGAGTGAACTAGTTCCAGAAGCAGATTGGACTTTATCATGGTAGATTACTTTTAAGGAGACACTGGTGAAGAATTACATGGAGCTTTTTGCACATTTATTGAATATTTACTGTGTTCAAGAGACGATTATAAAGAGTATATATAATATTATAAGATACTGCCCTTACTCATAGAGTTTGCTATTCATTTTAGGAGTTCAGGGGGAAAATCTTTTTTTTTTTTTTTTTTTTTTAAGATTTTATTTACTTATTTGAGAGAGAATGAGAGAGAGCATATGAGAGGGGGGAGGGTCAGAGGGAGAAGCAGACTCCCCGCTGAGCAGGGAGCCTGATGCGGGACTCGATCCAGGGACTCCAGGATCATGACCTGAGCCGAAGGCAGTCGCTCAACCAACTGAGCCACCCAGGCACCCCAGGGGGAAAATCTTAGCGTAAATGCTGTTAAGTCCTCAGAAGAAGGAATGACTAGGTAAAACTTCACAGTGAAGTCTTGAGGAGGGAGGAATGGATATTACCAAAGACAGGAGATACTGATGTATACAAGGTGATTACTCCATGGCTGGCTGGAGTGGGGAATGCCCATATAGACCTTTCATATGGTTTTTATTTATTTTTAATTTCTTTTTTTAAAATTTATTTTATTTAAATTCAGTTAACATGTAGTGTATCATTAGTTTCAGAGGTAGAGTTCAGTTATTCATCAGTTGCATATAACACCCAGTGCTCATTACATCACATGCCCTCCTTAATGCCCATCACACTTACCCCATCCCCCCACATACCTTTCATATTATTTTTAGAAGAAGCTCTCCAAATATTTTTTTGATGTTGAACCTTAATATATGAAAGGTGGGGTGGGGGTCAGTGGATGACACAGTTGTTTTGGTTGAAGCAGAGTTTTAGGTTTCCAAGAGCAGTTTGGAAACCATAAGTAGAAGGCAGTGATGGGGAACTGGTTTGAATAGGCACAGACCAGATACTTATTGAGTGTTTACTATGTGCTTAGCAGTTAACAAATATTTAATTCTTCTAAGTCTGTGAGATAATTGCTGTTTTTATTTTGCAGAAGAAACTGAGGCTTAGAGAAGCTTAGTAAGCTGCCCAAGAATAAGCAACCAGTAAATGACAGTATCAGAATTCAAACCTTGGTTTTTTTGCATTTCAAAACTATGCTTTTACCTACCCACACTGAATGCAGAAGGTTTTAATACTGTTCCAATTTAGAACTTTTATTTTGTAAGCCAAAGGCAGTTTTTGATCGGAGGAGAGACTTTTATAGGAAAAAGATATTAAAGATAATTTTATCTAAAATTAATTTTACAGATGGAGAAATTTAGGTTTAGGGTTTCAGAATGTCTTTGTGATAGTGCTGAAACCCAGCTCCAAAATCTCTGATGTATGATCTATTGTTCTTTCCAGTACACCAACCAGGACATCTTTGGTAGAAGTTAAATACTAGTATGATCCAAGTATGTCTGAAGATGAATGAAAGACTGTTTAGAAAGTTGTCTGCGTATGGTTGATGAGGACTTAGAATAGAGTGATGGCAATGGAAATGGAAAAGAAGATACAGATATGAAGGATGATAAAACAAATCAGCCAAGAAGCACAGTGTATAGTTAGTTCGTGCATATGTCTGACTGGCAAGCTCTTGTTCACTGGGTTTAGTGTTAGTCCTTTATAATAGCCACTAGCATTTATTAAGTGTTCAGTGAGTGCTTGCGTATGGATTATCTAATTTAAATCCTCTTTCAGGTAGATACCATTCCTGTTTTTTAGATAAGGAAATTGACATTATGAGCAATGCTTTGCCCAAGACCTTATAGCAAATAAGTGGTAGAATAGTGGTGCCAAAACTATGCTTTTAATCAATATGCTGTAGTGTACCTAAAGTCTGTGGTGGCTCACTTCTCTGTTCTGGAAAGATTATGATGGTGGTGAGAAATGCAAGTATTACAGAATTGAAATACAC
This sequence comes from Mirounga leonina, assembly GCF_011800145.1. NCBI lineage: Eukaryota > Metazoa > Chordata > Mammalia > Carnivora > Phocidae > Mirounga > Mirounga leonina. The sequence continues at coordinate 28,960,309 of NW_023270503.1, read as the reverse complement.
AGCAGTTATTCTGGCCAAAAAAATTAGAGATACCTGTGAATGTGATTTTTTTTCTTAAGGCTCTTAAAGTAGTTACATATATTATTCATGATTAACATAACTTTGTATAAAGTTACTAGAAACTTAAGGCTAGATTGAGTGGTAAGAACTTTGGCCATATTTTTAGGGATGGTTGGTAATAGGTCTCCGGGGCGTGGGGGAATACTATAACTTCCGTCTTATATTCTAATTTCTTCCCTTTTCCTTCCTTCCTTCCTTCCTTCCTTCCTTCCTTCCTTCCTTCCTTCCTTCCTTCCTTCCTTCCTTCCTTCCTTCCTTCCTTCCTTCCTTCATTTTTAAGATTTTATTTATTAGTGCACAAGTAGGGGAAGCAGCAGGCAGAGGGAAAAGCAGGCTCCCCACTGAGCAGGGAGCCCGACGCTGGGCTCGATCTCAGTCGACCTGAGCCGAAGGCAGCTGCTTAACGACTGAGCCACCCAGGCGCCTCATCCCTTTTTTTCAATTTCTTATACTTTATATTTCTCTCTGCTGGCACTTTTAAGCTTTTTTTTTAAGATTTTATTTATTTGAGAGAGAGAGTGAGAGCACTACAAAGGAAGAGGGAGAAGCAGGCTCCCTGCTCAGCAGGGAGCCTGATGTGGGGCTTGATCCTACGTGAGGCGAAGGCAGATGCTTAACCTGCTGAGCCACCCCAGTGCCTTTTTAAAAGGTTTATTTGTTAGAGCGATTGAGAGAGAGTGCACACACGTGGGTGGGGGGCAGGGGAGAGGGAGAGAGAGAATCTCAAGCAGACTCCCCACTGAGCGCAGAGCCCCACATGAGGCTCGATCGCAGAGATCACGACCTGAGCCAAAATCAGAGGAGTCAGAAGCTCAACTGACTGAGCCACCCAGGTACCCCAGAGCTTCTGAATTTTTTAAAAGGAACCAGAAATCTAGATCTTTTTTGGTCAGTTTCCTACTTGACAAATATTGGTTCAAAGTTTAAAATAATTTGAGGGGTGCCTGGGTGGCTCAGTCATTAAGCGTCTGCCATTGGCTTAGGTCATGATCGCAGGGTCCTGGGATCAAGCCCCGCATCAAGCTCTCTGCTCAGTGAGAGGCCTGCTTCTCCCTCTCCCACTCCTCCTGCTTGTATTCCCTCTCTCGCTATCTCTCTGTCAAATAAATAAATAAAATCTTTTTAAAAAATTTAAAATAATTTGGGATAAACAAAACATATGGAAGACTTAGATTTGACCCACTTTAGGTTACCACTTTATGATCTCCTTTGAAATTTGACCTGGGTTTGAGTTTGAGCTCTGTAACTAGTAAGCAGTGTTTCCTTGCTATACCCTCAGTGTACCTATATTTTAAAAAGATTTGGAGGTTTAGGGATTGAACATGATGGTATATAAGTTTTATACCTGTATTCAATCTCATTTTCCTCCTCAATATGTAAAGTGGGAGATAATGCCACTTAATAGATTGAGAAACTTAAGTATTTATCCATGGTCAGACTGTTAAGGCTATGAGCTGTGTTTATAAATGCACAAGTCTGACCTCTACTCCAGTACTTTTTCCGTTAGACTTAATGGTTTCAAACTTAAATGAGCCACCGAATCACCTTGGGTGCTTGTTAAAAATGTAGATTCCCAACCAGCACAATTCAGCAGGTCTGGAGTGGGGTTCAGGAAATTACATTTTTATTTTTGCTTTTTATTTTTTATTTTTTTTTTTTAAGTAGGCCTCATGCCCAGCGTGGAGCCCAACACAGGGCCTGAACTCAAAACTGTGAAATTGAGATCTTAGCCAAGATCAAGAATCGGACACTTAACCAACTGAGCCACCCAGGTGCCCCAGATTACATTTTAAACAAGCTCCCCCAAAGAATTTGCTCTGAGCCATGTGAATGAAATAGGCTTCTGAGAAAATACTTTCACTACAGCAAGTAGGGTAGACAGTTGGTTCTTTTACTCATTTAAAATGTATTAGTGATTTTGGGTCTGAATTAATGTAATGCTGTTTTTCTTAATAGTATTATCCTTAGCCTGATTTACATTGTTTCCTACCGTATTATGGACTTCTTGGCCTAGGTTAATTTGCGTAATTTTTTTTTTTAATTGCGTTGTTATAAAGGAAACTGGTTCATGTAGAAACTGGATTTCTTACTTAGGCAAGAAAGTGAGTGTCCAAGAAACTTTTTTTTTTTTTTTTTAAGATTTATGTATTTTAGAGAGAATGCCGGGGGGTGGGGGGTAGAGGAGAGAGAGTCTCAAGCTGACTTGGTGCTGAGCATGGAGCCCATCTGGGAGCTTGATCTCAGGACCCTGAAATCACGACCTAGCTGAAACGAAGAGTCTGACGCTTAAGGGACTGCGCCACCCAGGCACCCCTCCAAGAGACTTTTAAAATGAGCAATATAGGGGTGTCTGGGTGGCTCAGTCCGTTAAGCGGCTGCCTTCAGCTCAGGTCATGATCCCAGGGTCCTGGGATTGAGCTCCGCTTCGGGCTCCCTGCTCAGTGGGGAGCCTGCTTCTCCCTCTCCCTCTGCCTGCTGCTCCCCCTGCTTGTGCTCACTCGCTCTCTGTCAAATAAATAAATAAAATCTTTTAAAAATATAAGATAAAAAGCAATATAGAGTATGTAGTGATAATGATTTCTTGTAAGTAGAATAGTCCAATCAAGTAGAAATATTTGAAAATATATTCACTAGTGAACCAACATTTGAAAATTGGAACTAAGAAGAGACAAAATTGCTTTCAAAGCTGTATGGAATCATAGGTTTTTAGAACTGTTAAAAAAAAAAAATTCTAAGGATGGCCTAGGATCTCTGGACTCTTAGCAGAGACTCTGAAGGAAATCGGGGATTTTTTAGTAATTTCAATCTACTTGACATTCTGAATTTATTCTTATATTCCATGTGGACTTCATCTATTACAAATTTGACACACTGTGGATTAGTATCTTGCTATTCAGTACACATATAGCTGCTATTGTCTTCCAGGTGACAATAATAGTAAAATAGTGAACATCTTGACAATGGTTATTCAATTTTGTTTAGGCTAAATATATTTTCTTAGATGATTTGAACTATATATTTAATTTGGAGAAGGTTTTGTTGAAATTATTTTTTTAAAAGATTTTATTTATTTAAGAGAGCACGAGCAGGGGAAAGGGGTAGAGGGAGAGGGAGAAGCAGACTCCCCACTGAGCAGGGAGCCTGACGTGGGGCTCCATCCCAGGACCCTGGAATCATGACCTGGGCCAAAGGCAGCCACTTAAACGACTGAGCCACCCAGGTGCCCCTAAAATTACGCTTCTTTAGGTTCATTCTTTTGGCTTGGATTTAATATTTATGTAACATTGCTTTTCATACTCAGTCTCATTTTGTTAATGGAATGGTATATGGGAAACATTTTTGGATGATTCTTTGGTTTTGATCCTGGATAATAACTTTCTCCCATCTGTAAATAGAGTTGTTTCATTATCACCAAATTGCATGTAAAACATTATAATTTGTCACAGCTTCTATTTTAGAGTATCATTCATTTTATTTTAAAAAATGCCAAATTTGGGGCACCTGGTGGCTCAGTGGGTTAAGCGACTGCCTTCGGCTCAGGTCATGATCCTGGAGTCCCTGGATCGAGTCCGGCATCGAGCTCCCTGCTCGGTCAGGGAGTCTGCTTCTCCCTCTGACCCTCCCCCTCTCATGTGCTTTCTCTCTCTCTCTCTCTCAAATAAATAAATAAAATCTTTTAAAAAAAAAAATGCCAAATTTGGAAATGAAAGGAAAAAAATTTTTTTTAATTTTAAAAAATTTTCTGAAGCCTTAAGGAGATAATTGGTGTAGAGTTCAACATCCTACATGGTGATTTATGGTTTCCAAAGCATCTTCTATTGGTTATATCTTGATCTGCATACCAAACCTGAAAGTGAGGATAGTATCCATTTTGCAGGGGAGGCTACTGAGACTCAGGCTCTGGCTGTCAAAGGTGACACAAGTGGTTAGAAATTATTTCTTATTGGAGACCTGAGATTTTGTAGCCCAGTCTTTTTAGGGATTACCTAGAAAAGTATAGGAAAAAAAAAATAGGGGTGCCTGGGTGGCTCAGTCGTTGGGCGTCTGCCTTCGGCTCGGGTCGTGGTCCCAGGGTCCTGGGATCGAGCCCTGCGTTGGGCTCCCTGCTCGGTGGGGGGCCTGCTTCTCCCTCTCTCCCCCTGCTTGTGTTCCCTCTCTCGCTGTGTCTCTCTTTGCAAGTAAATAAATAAAATCTTTAAAAAAAAAAAAAAAAACCTAAAGATCAACTGGGGAGAGGGTTAATGTGGAAAGTAAAGGTGGAGCAGTTTAAATGAAGCTGGAAAGTCTTTTTTGGGTTATTGAGGGATCCTGGAATAGTAAAAAATTCTCAGTGTAGTAATGGAAAGCTTATTAACCAATAGTAAGAGAATACAGCTCTAAGAAGGTGTTGGATTGTTGGGTTATTACAATGCTGTAGGATTGGCTACTATCTACATAACTCTCCCAAATATTCTCTACTCAGATATTTTCCACTCTAAACTTTCTGAGAATTGAAGTGAGCCAGGGTGCCTGACTGGCATAGTCAGAATACCATGTGACTCTTTTTTTTTTTTTAAGATTTTATTTATTTATTCATGAGAGACAGAGAGAGAGAGAGAGAGGCAGAGGGAGAAGCAGGCTCCCAAGGAGCAGGGAGCCCGATGCGGTACTCGATCCCAGGACCCTGGGATCATGACCTGAGCCGAAGGCAGACACTTAACCATCTGAGCCACCCAGGCGCCCCACCATGTGACTCTTGATCTCAGGTTGTGAATTTGAGCCCCATGTTGGATGTAGAGATTACTTAAGTAAATAAATAAGCTTAAAAAATATTGAAGTGAGCCTTAAGTCTATCTAACTCCTTAAACATGTGATGCCTGCTTTTTTGATGGCTAACAAATGACAGTAGATAAAACAAATTGAACAAGTCTCTAATGAACAGTAATGCAAAATTCAAATATTTCTTTATGATACCTTACATATTTTTTGAGATATGGCCTGGATAATACAGCCTTATGTTCTTTTTGATGAAATAATTACTTGATTACAAGACAGTTAAATTACCAGAATTTCATGGCATGAAGCAGAAAGCACTATGATGACTAAATATATGGACCTGAACAAGTTCTAGACCCACTATGTACATGTTCATTCTTTTGAGTCAACAAATGCTTTTTATTTTTTATTTTATTTTATTCTAAAGATTTTATTTATTTATTTGAGAGAGAGAATGAGATAGAGAGAGCATGAGAGGGGGGAGGGTCAGAGGGAGAAGCAGACTCCCCGCTGATCAGGGAGCCCGATGCGGGACTCGGTCCTGGGACTCCAGGATCATGACCCGAGCCGAAGGCAGTCGCTTAACCAACTGAGCCACCCAGGCACCCAACATAATGCTTTTTAATTGAACACCACCCTATCCCAGATACTGTGTCAGTTACTCGAGATACAAACATAAGTAAAACTCAGGGCATAGAAGTGTTACCCAACATTTTTTTTAAATAGGGACCTAGTATTTTTCCCTTTCATCTTGAGCCGCATGTCTTTTGGGGTTATTTTAACCTGAAATTGTATGTATGTATGGTTTTGTTTTGTTTTGTTTTCAGAGAGCAAGAATGTGTACCTGCATGGGCAGGGTGGGGGGAGGGGCAGATGGAGAGAGAGAGGATCCCAAGCAGGCTCATGCCTAACGTGGAGCCTGATGCGGGGCTTGATCTCTCGACCCTGCGATCACAACCTGAGCCGAAATGAAGAGTCAGTCTGATGCTTAACTGACTGAGGTACCTAGGGGTCCCCCTGAAATTGTATTTATTAAGCTGATTTTCCCATTTAAAAAATAAGTTGATCTTTGCATTATGGTTAGTATGAGACCACCTTCAGTGAGTTGATATAATTTAAGCTAAAAAAAATCTTATTTGGAGTAAAAGTATGATTTTTCTTTAGGTGATTTTTTTTTTTTAATTGAAATCACCTCACGAACTCCCTTTATTAATCTCTTCTAAGGGCTTAAGTATCTCATGTCATCCTTGAAGAGATATCCTTTTCAGGTTTAACATTCTGATTCCATAACATGTTCATTGGTAATGCCTTTTGCCTCTTTGTCCTTGTTTAGTAATATTAGGCTATGTGATTAAAACTGAACTGTTTTATCATGGAAAGCCAGATTTGATACCCTGGTAAGATGGAAGGATGGAGATTCCTTTAGGTCACAGTTAAATTTCTGTGCCCTTAAAAAACATCTGTATTTGAAAATCAAGTTAATCTGGCTGTTGTATAGATCACTAAAGTGGCTGTCACAAGAATATGGTTAGTTCTGTACTGGAGAATTTGAATTCTATTGAGTAGGAAGTCTTTTTTTTTTTTTTTTTTTTTTTTAACCTTAGGAACTTTGGGGGTGTCTGGGTGGCTCAGTCAGTTAAGCGTCTGCCTTCTGCTCAGGTCATGAGCTTGGGGTCCTGGAATCAAGCCCCGTGTCCAGCTCCCTGCTCAGTGGGGAGCCTGCTTCTCTCTCTCCTCCTGCTTGTGCTTTCTCTCTCTCTCTTTTTCTCTCTAAAATAAATGAATAAAATATATAAAAAAAAAAACTTAGAAACTTGTAAGGAATAGTTAATGTGCTTGATGTTTCCAGTTAGTGTTTCAGGAAGGTAGCATTTATCATATTATAGGTACTAAGAAAAAATACTTAATGATGCTGAAAGTAATCATTGTTTTTACAGTACTGAAGACTGTTATTTTCAGGAGAAATTTGCAAAAGTGATGCTTTGGCATGGAAATAGATGTACCATTTTTTACTCAGTGTTTCTGTGAGTTGTGTGTAATCATTGTTTTAATAAATGAAATTATATTTAAATGCATTAACACAGCTTACTAAGAGTCCTGTTTTGAATAGTTTTGCAAATCAGAGCATATTTCATACATCTCTTTGAGTTTCTGAAAGTAAGAAATAAATAGATTTAAAGATGTCAGGACAGGCTCTCAGTCTTAATCAGTTTAGTGGCCTTTTGGAAGTAGATATTGTGACTTTGATGGCTTTTATATTTCTGCTTCATTAGGATCAGTCTTTTAAAAGAATATTTTAGACATCTTAAGAGAACATCAGATATTTTTAAGTGTTTTCAGATCTATGCGTTGGCCCTATAAATGTTCTGTTCCCCCTGTCCCATGCCAGAAATTTAAGTTGGTAAGATTATTTTGTCTAATTATTGGTAATTAGTGGGGGTTTAGAACTTTGTGTTGATCACTGCCATATGCCCAATGCCTCCCAACAGTGTAGTAGCAGTTCAATAAATATTTGTAATGAATATTTGTTGTTGAATCAGTCTTACTAAGGGGAAAGGCAGCAGAAAGAAATTGAGGTGTTCTTATATCTATTGACTCTCCAACCAGTGTTTTAATCACTTTGAAAGCTTCTTGATTTCTAATTTGTTTCTATAGGGAAATCATGATTTTGAAGTGTGGCTGTTTACCAAATTATGGTAGTTCTTTAATGTTTTCTTCCCAGTTGTTCTATTCCTGGAGTTTGTCTCTAAAAGTAGCATTTCTCAAAAAAGTATTTCTCTGGGGCACCTGGGTGGCTCAGTCATTAAGCGTCTGCCTTCGGCTCAGGTCATGATCCCAAGGTCCTGGGATCGAGCCCCACATCGGGCTCTCTGCTCAGCGGGAAGCCCTGTTTCTCCCTCTCCTATTCCCCCTGCTTGTGTTCCCTCTCTCACTTTGTCTCTGTCAAATAAATAAAATCTTAAAAAAAAAAAAAAAAAAGTATTTCTCTTCAATCCAATTCTTTGGGCCAGTTTTATAGATTAGTATATTTTTAATTTTTTTTTTTTTTTTTTAAGATTTTATTTTTCAACAGAGAGAGAGACAGTGAGAGAGGGAACACAAGCAGGGGTAGTGGGAGAGAGAGAAGCAGGCTTCCCGCGGAGCAAGGAGCCCGATGTGGGACTCGATCCCGGGACCCTGGGATCATGACCTGAGCCGAAGGCAGACGCCCAACGACTGAGCCACCCAGGCGCCCAATTTTTAATTATTTTCAAATCAAAACTGACTCATGAGGGATTTTCTCAGAAACAAGGTGGCTGTAGTCAGTGAATTTTTATATTTGGCCTAATTTTCCCTTCAGTAATGATAAGTCGTAATAGTTTCACATTTTAGCGAGAGATGCATATTTGTATATGCACATTTTAGTACTTTTGTCATTATAGAATTAAAATACCTTTTAAAATATACAAAGTACAATTCGGGTTGGTTAATGAAACATATAAAGTTTTTTACTTCTCTTTAAAAAAATTTTGGCTGGGGGGCACCTGGGTGGCTCAGTCAGTTAAACGTCTGCCTTCAGCTTCAGGTCAGGTCAGGATCCGGAGGTCCTGGGATCGAGCCCAGCGTCGGGCTCCCTGCGCAGTGGGGAGCCTGCTTCTCCCTCTCCTTCTACCTGCTGCTGCCGCCCCCTTCCCGCTCATGCTCGCTTGCTCTCTCTCAAATAAATAAATTAAATTAATATTTAAATTAATATATACTTTTTTTTGCTGAGGTATAATTGTCATACAAAATATTAGTTTCAGGTATATTACATAATGATTCAGTATTTGTATATATATTTAAGGTTTTGATTTCAAAAATATGAATTTTTTTTTTTTCGATCACATGAATACACTGGTATTGGTATATTCTAGATCCTGGTATGTTTTCTTTTTTTTTTTTTTTTTTCCTCCCCTTCTCCAGTTGGCCAGATCACAGTCCTAGTATTTATTGATCTTTGGCTGAGGAGGACAATTTCTTTGAAGGAAAGTGTTTAGTGTTCTGGTGGAAGCACCCTTTGGAGTGAAATAAACAACAAAATGTTCTTAATTCAATGAATTTTAAGAAATACTTTATTCCTGAGGCACCTGGGTGGCCCAGTTGGTTAGGCAACTGCCTTCGGCTCAGGTCATGATCCTAGAGTCCTGGGATTGAGTCCCACATCGGGCTCCCTGCTCAGCGGGGAGTCTGCTTCTCCCTCTGATCCTCCCCCTCTCATGTTCTCTGTCTCCCATTCTCTCTCTCAGATAAATAAAAAAAATCTTTAAAAAAAAAAACAACTTTATTCCTTTAAAGGAAACAAGTAGGGAACCTGGATTTAGTTCAATCTTTATTTTATTTTATTTTTAATTGAATTTTATGTATTTTTAATTTTTTAAATTTTAATTTAATTTAAAAATTTTTTAATATTTATTTATTTGAGATAGAGAAAGTACAAGCAGGGAGAGGGGCAGAGAAGCAGACTCCTCACTGGGCAGGGAGCCTGATGTAGGGCTCGATCCCAGGACCCTGGGATCATGACCTGAGCCAAAGGCATACGCCCAACCAACTGAGCCAACCAGGCGTCCCTTTAAAAATTTTTTATTTTTTTTTAAAGATGTTATTTATTTATTTGACAGAGAGAGAGAGAGACAGCGAGAGAGGGAAACACAAGCAGGGGGAGTGGGAGAGGGAGAAGTAGGCCCCCTGCTGAGCAGGGAGCCCAGTGCGGGACTCGATCCCAGGACCCTGAGACCATGACCTGAGCCGAAGGCAGACACTTAACCGACTGAGCCACCTGGGTGCCCCCAAAATTTTTTAATTTTTAATTTTTTTAAGTAGACTCCACACCCAGCGTGGAGCCCAACTTGAACTCATGACCGTGAGATCAAGAGGCGGGTGCTAAGCCTACTGAGCCACCGAGGTGCCCCTTTATTTAATTTTTTTTTTAATTTTTTATTTCTTAAAGATTTTATTGTAACCTCTGTACCGAACATGGGGCTCAAACTTACAGCCCTGAGATCAGTAGTCACATGCTCTACTGACTGAGCCACCCAGGCACCACTAGTTCAATTTATTTTTTAAAAAGAAGTTGAGTTTTGGGGGTGCCTGGGTGGCTCAGTCGTTAAGTGTCTGCCTTCGGCTCAGGTCATGATCCCGGGGTCTTGGGATCGAGCCCCACATCGGGTTCCCTGCTCAGCAGGAAGCCTGCTTCTCCCTCTCCCACTCCCCCTGCTTGCGTTCCCTCTCTCGCTGTGTCTCTGTCAATAAATAAATAAAAGCTTTAAAAAAAAAATTGGGCACCTGGGTGGCTCAGTTGGTTAAGCAACTGCCTTCGGCTCAGGTCATGATCCTGGAGTCCCGGGATTGAGTCCCACATCAGGCTCCCTGCTCAGCAGGGAGTCTGCTTCTCCCTCTGACCCTCCTCCCTCTCATGCTCTCTGTCTCTCATTCTCTCTCTCGCAAATAAATAAAATCTTTAAAAATAAATAAATAAAGTTGAGTTTTCTAGAGAATATCATATTAGCAAACATTTGGTTCCTATCTACCTTTTGAAACGTCACCACTATAAGTTATTATTCAAGTGTTCCACAATGGTGTTCTTTATGATGGAATTGATCATTAATCACAAATGAATAAATTGAGAGGTTTTTGTTTTGTTTTGTTTTTTTAAGCAGTCTCTTCCTGTATTATATATTCTATGTCTTTTCCCAGTAGTTTTTTTTCGTCTGGAGCCTATTTAATAATGGAAAGAAATTACTGCTTGGCCCAGACAATACTGTCATCTTCACATTGTTTTTTGTTTGGGTTTTTTTTGTTGTTGTTGTCATATATATATTTTATAAGTAAGCTCTGTGCCCAAGGTGGGGCTTCAGTTCATGACCCCGAGATCAAGAGTCGTATGCTCCACCAACTAAGCCAGCATGGCACCCCTATATTTTTTTTAATTGAAATATGATTAACATACGGTGTTAATAGTTTCAGGTGTACATCATTTAGCAGTTCTGTACAGTACTCCGTGCTCACCACAATGAGAGTAGTTCCCCTCTGTCACCAAACAATGTTATTGTAATACCTTCAAATTATTTTTAAAGCCAGAATGTTTATTTTCTGTGATGAGTTACTTCTGAGTGGACTAATTATAAATGTGACAGCCATTTTGATGCCGCTTTCTCTGGAGTTCTTGGTCTCCTTCAAAGCTTGGCTTTGTTGTATGCAGAAAGAAAGATGTTGGCTGGCAAGCCTGGGAAGACTTCATTAAAAGGAAACAAATTTCTGAGGAAAGCTACTTCAGGGGTTTTATTCATTCATAACAGAACTCAAATATACTTTTCTAAGCACTTAGTGTAAAAGGTTATTTTCCAGACCTTTTACTTATATATATATTTTTAACAAGTTCTTGATGACTCCCTTCCCAACCCACAAATCCTCTTAGAGTTCTTTTAGTGAAGGAAATGACTTGATCACTGTCCAGTTGATCTATCTTTGATGTTATTTCTTTAAGGAGAAGTCCCAACTTGGGCCCTGAATACTGATTTACCAGAATGAATAGTTAAATTAGAAATTGGAAGCTAGAGCTAGTTCTCTCGCTTTAACATCCCCCCCCCCCGCCCCAGCCGAATTATTAAAGAGGAGGTTGTACATGTTCTCAAGTAGCAGTGCAAAAATCTCACACCCTGGGCCAACCAATGTGAAAACAACTGCTGAAGCACAAAGTGTCCTTCCTCTTCTTCAGCTGAAATTGGGGGAGGGACAAACCAATTGTTACTTTACCCCTTCCCATCTGCCTGCTAGAAGGCCTGTTTCCTACCCTAATGGTTTCTGCCTAACAAATGGTGTTTCTTTTTTACAGCATTATGATCCTGGACTTGTTGTGGTGATGGTAAACTTAGCAGTGGTAATTTTTTATTTTCAGACTGAATTACTCCTTTTGTCATCAGTGCACCAATATGTTAGGCTTACTTTCTCTGTTGTAGCCTTCATCCTTCTGCTTGGTCTTTTTCATTTTCCTTTCCTTTCCTTATGCAACTTGTCTGATCCTTGTTCATTAAAGGGTACTGTTAAGAAGGGATGTATCTGTTTGTGTTAGAACTGCCAAAAAAAATCAGTTAAAATATTAAATTCTAATACTGTCAAAAACTTGATTTTCCCACAATGTAATGGGCACTAGCACTTGCTACTGCAATTTATAAGTAAATTAAAACAAACTTTGACTGCCTTAGAAGGCAAAAGTACTAATGCAGAGTTTATAAACAGGGGTTTACAGAGGTAATGAATTTGTACCAAAACTTTCTTGATTCTTACAAAACAAATTCTGACAGACCAAAAAAGAAACCAAAACCAAAAAAAGTAAATTCCTTTGACATTTCTTTTCAATTCTTTCATTGGAGCATTTGTGTATTTTACCAGTAAATCCCTGATTGAGACGTTATGAAAGTGATATTGCACCTAGGAAGTCATTTTTATAACCTGTCTTTAATTTGGTCCTTTTGCTAAAGATTGCAGTCACTGCTTATTTATTATACCATTGGGCATAAGGTAGTATGCATTTTCATTTTGTTTAACTGGCAGTCTGATAGTTTCTAAAAGAAGGCTGTATTTTAGAACTTTTGTCCTTTTTTTCCCCTGGCATAAAAGTATCTTTATTAACTTAAACTTTCACTGTAATAATTATTCCTAATTATCTCCTTACTTATTGTTTGAAAACCATAATGGGATACTGGTGATTAGTAAACTTCTGAATTTGTTTTTCATTATGTTTTAAAGACAAAAATTAAATATATATATATGGAGCAACATATAAGTGGTTGCCAGTCACTTTGAAAACAGTTTCTTGTTTTTTCTCCAGGACCAAGCCTAGTCATGAATATGGCATTTATTTTTTTCTGATTGGTTTTGGTAATGCCTCAGATTTAGCCTGACAAAACTCAACTTTTAGCCCAAAGGTATAATACATATGTGTGTATAACAACAACAACAAAAACACAAAAAAACAAAAAACAAAAAACAATTGTTTACACCAGCCTGAGTGAAATGATGAGGGAAGTAAACATTGTGTTTTTTCACTAAAGGTGTACAGCGGATAAGGTAAGTCAGTCCTCTTTTCAGTGGGCTTACATCACAATAAACAGCGCAAGTTGTGATGTAAAACAGCTGTGGTAGTAAAGTGCTTGTCTGCCCCATTTTGCTTTGTTTGGCTGGTTATGAGTGGATTAAATATACATTTTTAAAAATCTCCAGCATAGATTGATTAGTTTAAAGTCAATTTTCTTCGCAACTAGTCCTTTTCACAGCTTACCGATTGTCACAGCCAGTGTTAAATCCACTCTGGAAAATGAGACCTCAGAGCACCAGTTTAAAAGTAAAACAATTTTTTGTGCCTAAGGGCAACTAACTGTTGCTTTTTATTTAAATTTTGTTGCAGCCCCAATTAATTGTTGAAAACAAAAAAAAATTAAACATGCTGAATTGCAATTACAGAGTTTTCCTGTATCATGTTTGAAACCATGCTTTTTTTTTTTTTTTTTTTAAGTTTAAGCATGTCAGTTGAGATATTTATTACTAGTTTTAAAAGTGTGTGTGGGAGGATGTCAGTGGACTGTAAGAGTGAAATGATTCTTGATGGAAAGTTATTTGGGGATCATTTTAAAAAGCAATTTCTAAAGTTTTTGATTTTAAATCTCCTGGTGCCATTGCTTAGAAGTGCTTTGCATTACTTATTTAATTTTGTCATAGTAATCTGGAATTTTCCCCAACTGGAATGTCAACCAAGGTGGTTAGTTGGGCTTAAACTGGGAGAGGTAGGTTTGGTTGTAAGCTGTGAGAATGGCTTGTGTTTGGTTCACTGTAGCTTTCTGGTCTCTGCACTCCAAGGCAAGATCTCTAACCACCCAAACCCAATGTATAAAGTGAACTGTTGGCTTAGCTTTGCCTCTTACCTGGATTATGTGTTCCTGTTACAGGGAGAACAGATCCCATTCCGATTGTCGTCAAGTATGATGTCATGGGCATGGGTCGCATGGAAATGGAGGTAAATTGATCTTGTTAGCTAATTTTTTTAAAATGGTGTATTTAAAATTGGTATTAATTCCAAATTCAGATGCCAGTACAAGAATACACTTATTAGATAGAATGTAGTTTTAGTATTTTTCTTTGGAAATTTAAAAATATATTTTACATTTAGTGCTGGCTTTGAGGCAGGTAGGTGATAGATAATGCCCCTGTTTCAACAGGGGCATAAGGAAGTTGAATGTTTTGCCCAGGGTTATGCCACAAGGCAGGATCAGACTTAAAACCCAGATCCTGGTGCATATTTCATTAGGCAGGTTTGTTCAACTCTGAAAATACTTGCCGTGGTAGAAGCTTTGCCCCTCTGTGCAGCTCTTATCTGTGATACCTTCTTTTCATTGCCTAAAATATTTTCTCCATTTACTCCTAATTCTTTGGCACTGAACATAGAAGTAAAGTCTGTTATCATCAGAAAATGTGCCTGTTGGGAACCACCAGCATGGAAGGATTAGTTATTTTGTACACATTTTCTCTGTAGGGGAACAATAAAATAAGAGGTAGCTGAGTATAATATGAAGTTTTTATTTTCATGCAATACTGTAGTTGTGCAAATGACTTTTTAATGGCTAATTGGGGTACTTTAGGAATTAAGACTAATTATATCTATTTTTATTAAGCTTGATTATGCTGAAGATGCTACCGAACGGCGCCGTGTCCTAGAAGTAGAAAAAGAAGACACAGAAGAATTGAGACAGAAGTATAAGGTACTTGAATGAAGCCATTTTTGCATGTTGCGTGCTCACACTGAAAGAGATACTCATTTTGGTGAAAAGGATCTCGTTGATGATAGCATTTGTTTGATCTTTGGTGATGATTAGTAATTAGTAGGCCTCAGGTTTCTGTTACTTTCCTATATTGCTATTATAAAAACTATAACGCTAAGACCCACTTTAGAAGTCTGTTGGAATGATTGCATTAGTCTCTGAAAACACAGTGCCTGGTACACAGTAGGGAGTAGTAGCAGTAAAAATTGTTATTTAAGAGTCCTTTGGGAGTCCCGCATCAGGCTCCCAGCTTGGCGGGGAGTCTGCTTCTCCCTCTGACCCTCCCCCCTCTCATGTGCTCTCTCTCTCATTCTCTCTCTGTCAAATAAATAAATAAAATAAAATCTTTAAAAAAAAAAAAAGAGTCCTTTGGGAACTTGAACCTATTGACAAAACTTTTGTTTTTCAATCGCTAGGGTATTTTAAGAATAACAAATTGAGGGGCACCTCGGTGGCTCAGTCAGTTAAGCAACCGACTGTTGATTTCAGCTCAGGTCATGATCTCAGGGTCATGAGATTGAGCCCTGTGTCGGTGTCCGCATTAGTCATGGAACCTGCTTAAGATTCTCTCTCTTCCTCTCCCTTTCCCCCTTGCTCTCTCTCTCTCTTAAAAAAAAAAAAAAAGAGTGAGAACATCAATGTTTTCCTTTTTAAGGGATTAGTTTAAACTGCAGAAAACTGCAGTTTAGACCATGTTATAAGTTAGCTTTCAGCTTTCAAATAGACTGACCAGGGAAGATGCCTTTCAAGATGTACTATGCCCAGTCTCTACTATAGCATAGGTAAATTTGAAGGTAAGAAATAGGCTTAGTTAAGATTATCATATAGAAACTGATTTTGGTCATGAACCTTAAAGTGGGAAGAGGGAAAAGGGATTTATTTTTAAAAATCTGTTTTACCATAAAAAATAGCTAATATAAAAATAACAGAACTATAAGAAATGTTACATCTGCCACAATAGTGGGAGGTTTTAATATATCTTTCAATAATTTATTTAAAAAGTAGAAGAAAAATTCAAAGACATTTGGAAGATTTGGATAACACATTAACAGATTTCATCTACTGGTTATATAGAACTATGAATCCAATCACTTTGAAAATCAGAAATTTTGAAAATATATGGAACATTTATTTATTTAAACAAAATTTTCTACCATAACCCGTGTCATAAACAATGTATCAACAAATTTCAAAGAACTGAAATCAGGTTAAGCCACAAAGCAATCAGTTTTTCACCTTTTTTTAAAAAAAGATTTTATTTATTTATTTGACAGAAACAGCAAGAGAGGGAACATAGCAGGGGGAGTGGGAGATGGAGAATCATGCTTCCCACTGAGCGGGGAGCCCGATATGGGGTTCCATCCCAGAACCCTGGGATCGTGACCTGAGCCGAAGGCAGACGAGCCACCCAGGCACCCCTAGCAGTCAGTTATTTAAATAAAAGATAGAAAAAGCCTTGTTAGGTTATGAGAAAATTGTTTTAGTTTCCAGTCAGTGAGAGAAAAAAGCACAATGATAATTGGAAAATATTTTGGACTGAAAGATACAAATAATACATTATCAAAACTTGTAGGATAACCTAAAGCAATATCATCTGTGATAGCAAATATACGTAAATGCTATGTTCGAGAAAGCAGAAAATGAAGTAAACATTTCTCTCAGGAAGTTAGGAAAAGAATAGCAAAGTGTAAACTCAAAGAATGTAAAAGAAAAGAAATAATAAAAGATAATAAAGGTTAACAAATGAAACAAAAAGCAAAGCCAAGAGTTAGCTGTTTTAGGTACTTGTGGTGATATTAAGAAAGAAAAGAACTTAGAAAGCCAGTATCAGTAATGAGAAGACACCATTGCAGATGTAGTAGGCAGCACTAAAAGATGAAAATTTTATTAACTTCATGCCAGTGAATGCAAAAATTAGATTTAAATGGATAAATTCCTAAGAAATAGAACTTGGTAAAGTATACTAAAAAAAAAATCAAAAACTTCAGTAATTCTGTACCTATTATATAAATTGAATCCATATAATAAATCTTTCCATAAAGCCCAAATAACTTCACTAGTGAGTTCTATCAAAATTCATAAAAGAAATAACTTCAGTCTTAACCAACAATTTCTAATCTTCCAGAGAATTGAAAAGAAAAACTCCCAGCTCATTTTATGAGAGACTAGTACCACCTTGATGCTAAATCCTGACAAGAAGGATACTTACATGACACTCTGATTTATAAAACAGATGCAAATCTTTTTTTTTTTTTTTAAGATTTTATTTATTCATTTATTTGAGAGAGTGAGAGAGAGAGAGCACATGAGAGGGGGGAAGGTCAGAGGGAGAAGCAGACTCCCTGCCGAGCAGGGAGCCCGATGCGGGACTTGATCCAGGGACTCCAGGATCATGACCTGAGCCAAAGGCAGTCGCTTAACCAACTGAGCCACCCAGGCGCCCAACAGATGCAAATCTTAAAACGCTAGCAAATACCAGAACCAATTCAGGATATATCATGACCAAATTATGCAAAGAATACAAGATTAGTTTAATGTTACAAATCTATATAGTCAACCACATTAAGGGATTAAAGGAAGAAAGCTATATGACTATCTCAATAAATGCCAAAAAAGCATTATATAAAGTTCTGCATTCATGCATTATGAAAAGTCCTGTCCATATTGATAAAGAATCTTCTTCCTTAACCAGATAGAATGTCTACAGAAACCATATACAAGATATCGTATTTAATATTTAAAAGTTGAAAATTCTCCTTTTGGGATGGGGAGATAACAAGGATGCTTGCTCTCATTGTTTCTGTTAAGTATTGTGCTGGAGGTCCTAAGCAACACAGTAAGGTAGACAGGCAGAAACAAATAAATAAAGATCTAAGAAATGAAAGGAAGAGACAAAATTGTTTTTGTTTGCAGGTGTGATTACGTATATAGATATCTGAAAGAATTTACAGGTAAATTATATAAATTAGTAAGAGGATAGCTGGATGCTAGTTTCAGAATCAAAAATTTATATGTCTGTATATCAACAAAGAGAAAAATGAACATTACAAAAATGTCACCATTTGTAATAGCAAAAAAAATTTATGAAACACCTAGGAATTAAGACAGACCCTTATATATTTGACCATACATACAATACTATACAATATAATAATCATACCATAAATAATCTGTGTAAAAGGAAAAAACATAGAGCTTATAGAAGATAGTATAGAGGATTCTCTCTTCTAGCTGTATCTAACTTACATTTACTTATTTTTCATTTTAGTGATCTTTTCTTTGATGTTTTATTATGAAAATTGAGCATACAGAAAAATGGAAAGAACTGTATAGTTAATACCCATATACCAACCACCTATATTCCATAATTAACATTTGTAAATATATTTTATTACATGTCTAACATTTTTTTTTTTTAAGATTTATTTATTTGAGGGACACGTGGGTGGCGCATTCAGTTAGGCATCTACCTCCAGCTCAGGTCATGATCCCAGGGCCCTGGGATTGAGTCCCAAATCGGGTTCCTTGCTCAGTGGGGGCCTGCTTCTCCGACTCTGCTTGTGCTCTTTCTCTCTCTCTCTGACAAATAAATAAAATCTTTAAAAAAAAAAAGATTTATTTGTCAGAGAGAGAGAGTGGGGGGAGGGGCAGAGGTGGAGAATCTTGAAACTGACTCTCCACTGAATGCAGAGGACGTGGGGCTCCATCCCACAACCCATAAGATCATGACCTGAGCTGAAACCTAAGAGTTGGACGCTTAAGACTTGTAACTGACTGAGCCACCCAGGTGCCCTACAGGTCTGACTTTTTTTTTTTTAAAAAAGATTTTATTTATTTATTTATTTATTTGACAGAGAGAGACGCAGTGAGAGAGGGAACACAAGCAGGGGGAGTGGGAGAGGGAGAAGCAGGCCTCCCGCAGAGCAGGGAGCCTGACGCGGGGCTCAATCCCAGGACCCCGGGATCATGACCTGAGCCGAAGGCAGACACTCAACAACTGAGCCACCCATGCACCCCGATTATATGTTTTTATAGTTTGTTGCTTCTCCTGACTTTTTCACAGTATTTGTGTCCTTGTGTGGCTTGCAATTTTAATTGTCATCTTTTTATTCTGTGGAAGTTTCTTACATCCTGGATTTTGGGGGGAGTTCTTATGAGATAGGTTTATATGTGCCTTTGCTAAAATCTAGGGTCTTTAACTGCTGTTGGACTGGTTTTAAAATGTTAATACCTAAACTAAGGGTTCCTGCTGTGAGTAGAAAGTGTAAATCCTTTACGTCCACCAATGACTGGTCTGAAGTTCCAGCCTCTTCTTATACATGACCCTTTCCATTTATACCCTGATACATGGTGAGTTTCTTGATGTCTTCATGGACAGAAGGTAATGATATAGTTCAGTTTTTCTAGTTCCTGTTTCAAGGATGGAGACAACTTTTTTTTTAAATTTTTATTTATTTTTTAAGTAATCTCTACACCCAGCATGGGGCTCAAACTCACAACCCCGAGATCCAGAGTTGCGTGCTCTACCGATCAGTCAGTAGTCACTCTGTGGAGATAACTCTTCATATCTCTGAACTTTTCACAGGGAGAGCTTACTAGCTTTCTATCATCAAGGTCCTGAAACCTCATCTTCAAGCGTCTAGGGATTGCCCTGTCTTGTTGAGCTCAACTATATATTAAAGCGTGTGTGTGTGTTTTATAAGGATTTTATTTATTTGAGAGAGAACACGAGTGAGGGGGAGAGGCAGAGGATGAGGGATAAGCTGACTCCCCGCTGAGCAGGGAGCCTGACTCAGGGCTTGATCCCAGCAGCCCAGGATCAGCGGCCCTGTGTGTTTTATTTTATCCAGAATTACAATATAGTGAAGTCTTCCTCTTCCTTCTCTTCCTTTTTTCTTTTCCTAGTCTCTTCTCCTTGCCCTTTTCTTTATGCACTATTCAACCCATTTAGGCTGGCTTTAGCACTTTTCGCTGAACCACTTTATTTAAGGCCACAAAACACCTCTATTTGCTAAATCCAGTAGATCTTTTAAAACTTTTATTCCATATTCTGTTTCTTGGCAGCATTGAATACAATTGACCATTCTTTTCTCTTTAAAACATTTTTTTTTCTCTTGCTTTTGAAGATTTCATACTTTCCTGTATTCTTCCTTCTTACCTCCCTTGCTGCTTCTGTATAGGTTCCTTTGTTGGTTCCTTCTTTTTGGCCTGAACTTCAGATGTTGGAGTTCTTCATGTTCGGACATAGGCCTTCTTTTTCTGTCCAAACACTGTCCTTAGGCCCTGAGTGGTTATGACACTATGTTTCATCATCTTTCACATGGTTCTTTTTTTATCCTTTAGAACTTAGCTTAGGAACCTTCCCTCATCACCCAGTTTAAATAAATCCTCCATTCTGCCTTGTTCTCTTGTAACACTGTCTTTTGTCATTTATAATTATAAATTTTTGTTTGTTCACTTGTTTATAGTCTGACTACTGTTTGGGCAGAAATGGCATTGAGGAGAGAGACTGTGTCTATTTGTCTGCCAGTATATATACTGTATCCAGCATAATGCCTGGCACATAAGTACTCAATAAATATGAATTGAATAAATAAATTCTTTGAAATAAGGGGAAGATCCAAATTTACTTGGTATACTGTCAGAAATAGAAATATTCTAAAGTGGGGCGCCTGGGTGGCTCAGTTGGTTATGCATTTGCCTTTGGCTCAGGTCATGATCCCAGAGTTTGGGGATCAAGCCCCACGTCAAGCTCACTGCTCAGTGGGGAGTCTGCTTCTCCCTCTCCCTCTCCCTCTGCCCCTTCACCTGCTTGTGCTCTCTCTCTCTCAAGCAAATAAATCTTTAAAAAAAAAAAAAAAAAAATTCTAGTGGCGCCTGGTGGTTCAGTTGGTTAAGCAACTGTCTTCAGCTCAGTCATGATCCCAGGGTCCTGGGATCGAGCCCCGCATCGGGCTCCCTCCTCAGTGGGACCCTGCTTCTCCCTCTGCCTCTGCCTGCGGCTCCCCCTGCCTGTGCTCTCCTGCTCGCTCTCTGTCAAATAAATAAATCTTTAAAAAAAAAAAAAAAAAAAGAAATATTCTAAAGAATACATTTTTTGTTTTCAAGTAAAAGTTACACTATTAAGTGAATAATAAATGAAATAGCTGAGTAATTCACAGCCTCTTAAGATTATGCATTATATTTTGAGGCTCTTTTTGTCCCCCTACCCCAAGAAATTATTTCTCATTTGAACTCTTTGTATTGGGTAGAGCAAGAATTACTTATCCCCGTTTTATTGATCAGATGCACAGAAATCTTGTCAACTCTTAACTGTACTATTTGTGAAACCCTTTCCCCTTCCTGCTTGTCACTCATATATTGCACTATATTTGTTCTTCACCTTCACATGACCTTGGAACCTTGACTTTAGTAACTTAGCCCCTCCTTAATTTGTACTTCTCAAGCACCATAGATTTTTACTTCCTCAACACTTTGATCCCAACTCTTTTCTTCCTAATCCTTGTGTCATAGCTACTTATTTACCAAAAGCCTGTCTCCAGTCAGTACAAATACTTGCGTTTCTACATCTTTACTATAATGCAGTATGAGACTGGTTTTGATTCGCTGGGCTCACAGAACTGCCAAGTAATCTTTCATATGTCATTTCCTGCTTAGTCCCCTCAGCTTTCATTTTTAAGCATTGGTTCTCAGACCTTCATCTTCCCTCAACTGCCCTTGTCCTTCCTCCACCTTCCCTTACTCCTAATAGAAAATTTAACGAAGAAAATTTGGACCATTAGGTGAGCGTGCATTCATCTGCCTGTAATATCCACCATCAAACTTGGGCCCAAATAATCCTGTCCTTAAATATTTCTCCCCTTTCACCATCCATCAAAGGATAATTCCTACCTATGAATTCTGAATCTTACACCTCTATCTTATAAAAAGACTTGACATCTTTGTAAAGGTGTAACCTTTGGGGCGCCTGGGTGGCTCAGTCAGTTAAGCATCTGCCTTCAGTTCAGGTCATAATCCCAGGGTCCTGGGATCGAGCACCACATCAGGCCCCCTGCTCAGCGGGGAGCCCTGCTTCTCCCTCTCCCACTCCCACTGCTTGTGCTCTCTCTCTCTGTCAAATAAATAAATAAAATCTTTAAAAAATAAAGGTATAACCTTGGCAGCCTCTCTCATTATTCATTCTTTTCCTTTCACCGGTAACATGCTCACACATTTGCGGGGGAAGAGAACCACTAACTAAAAAAAAAAACTCTATTGACTTCCACTCTCTGTAGCTACCATCTTCTCTTTTTACATGTCTTTAGAACTAAACTTCTTAGGGCGCCTGGGTGGCTCAGTCGGTTAAGCGGCTGCCTTCGGCTCAGGTCATGATCCCGGAGTCCCGGGATCGAGTCCCGCATCGGGCTCCCTGCTCGGCGGGGAGTCTGCTTCTCCCTCTGACTCTCCTCCCTCTCATGCTCTCTGTCTCTCATTCTCTCTCTCGCAAATAAATAAAATCTTAAAAAAAAAAAAAAAAAGAACTACTTAAAGAGTAGTCTCTGCATTCACTGCCTCCTTTATATCACCTTCCATTCTTTTATTTTTTAAATTTCGTTTTTATGAAAATTACATTTGCACATGGTTGTAGAGCTATTTGGCTCTAAATTAAAATAGGTTTAAATTTTAACAGGAAAGAAATGCAGTCCCATTTTGACACCGTAAGTATTTTATTAAATACTGATAAGATATTTTTAAAATATGTGTAAAATAAGGGGCTCCTGGGTGGCTCAGTCTGTTAAGCATCTAAATCTTGATTTTGGCTCAGGTCGTGATCTTAGGGTCCTGAGATCAAGCCTCAAGCTGGGCTCCACACTCAGCACAGAGTCTGTCTGTCCCTCTCCTTCTGTTCCTCCCTCCTCCCGCCCTCTGCTTGCACATGCTATCTCTCTCTCTCTCTCAAATAAATAAAATCTTTTTGAAAACTGTGTAAGCTATAAAGAATAACTACAGACACTCGTGTGTCTTCTGCTCTGTTTAAGAAAAAGAACATTATCAGTAACTTTATGATTGCATTCCATTTCTTCCTCCTCCAGAGGTAGGCACTATCTTTTGTGTTTATCATTCCCTTCCATTTTTTCAGATAGATTTTTGTTGTTGAGATAAAATTTACCATTTTACCATTTTATAGTATACAACTTAAAGACGTAACATATTCACAATGGTATGCAGTCATCACTACTAATTCTAGCATTTACATCACTCAAAAAGAAACCCCAATACTCTTTAGCAATCATTCCTCACCCTACCTTCTTCCCCTCATAACCACTTTCTGTCTCTAGGTTTGCCTGTTCTGGACATTTCATATAAGTTGAATCATTCAATATGTGGCTTTTCATATCTGACTTCTTTTACTAAGCATGTGTTCAAGGTTCAGTCATGTTAATAGCACGTGTAAGTACTTAATTTCCTTCTTATGGCTGAATATTACATTGAATGAATATACTGCAGTCTGTTTAATCATTCATCAATTAATGGACATTTGGGTTGTTTCTGCTTTTTGGCTATTATAAATAATGCTGCTGTGACCATCTTGTACAAGTTTCCGTGTAAATATATTTTCTGGTTCTCTTGGGTATCTACATAGGAATGGAATTGCTGGTCATATGCTAACTCTCTGTTTAACTCTTTGAGGAAGTGCCAGTCTATTCCAAAGCGTTTGTACCATTTTACATTCCCACCAGCAGTGTATGAGAGTTTGTTTCTCTACTTCCTCACTTACATTTGTTGTTTGTCTTTTTTATTATAGCCATCCTAGTGGGTATGAAATGGTATTTAATCATGGTTTTGACTGGCATTTTCTTGACTAATGATGTTGAGTATCTTTTCATGTACTTACTGTCCATTTATTATTCCTTTGGAGAAATGTCTATTCAAATCTTTTGCCCATTTTTAAATTGGGCTGTCCTTTTATTGTTATAAGAACTCTGTATGAATTCTGGAAATGAGACCCTTGTCAGATTTCCAAATATTTTCTCCCATTTTGTGATTGTCTTTTCATTTGAAAATGTCCTTTGATGCACAAATTTTAAAAATTTGATGAAGTCCATTATCTTTTTCTTTTGTTGCTTGTATTTTTGGTGTCATATTTAAGAACCCATTGTCTAATCCAAGGCCATGAAAATTTATACCTATGTTTCCTGCTAAGAAGTTGTAGTTTTAGCTCTTCTATTTAGGTCTTTGATCTATTTTGAAATAAGTTTTTTAAATTAATTTTTGTATGTCATGTTGGGTAGGTGTTCTAACTCCTTCTTCGTGTGGCTACCCAGTTGTCCCAGTGCCATTTGTTGAAAAGATTGTTCTTCACTGCATGGTCTTAGAACCTTGTTGAAAACCGTGGTCTTAGGGCACCTGGGTGGCGCAGTTGGTTAAGTTTCCCAACTCTTGGTTTCAGCTCAGGTCATGATTTCAGGGTCCTGAGATTGAGCCCTGTGTCTGGCTGCCCTCTCGGCAGGGAGTCTGCTTTGGATTCTCTCTCTCTTTCTCCCTTTCTACCTGCCCCGCTTGTTCTCTCTCTCTCTCATAAATAAATCTAAAAAAGAAAGGGAAAGAGAGAAAGAAAGAAAAGAAAATCACAGTCTTGCTTATTGTTGCTTTGTAGTAAGGTTTGCTTTGGGGAAACCTTCCTACTTTATTCCTTTTTAGGATCGTTTTGGGTAGTCTTGATCCCTCCCAAATGTGTATGAATCTTAGCATCAGTTTGTCAATTTCTACAAAGAAGTCAGCTGTGATTCTGATAAGAATTACGTTGAGGGGCGCCTGGGTGGCTCAGTCATTAAGCGTCTGCCTTTGGCTCAGGTCATAATCGCAGGGTCCTGGGATCAAGCCCTGCATCGGGCTCCCTGCTCTGCGGGAAGCCTGCTTCTCCCTCCCTCACTCCCCCTGCTTGTGTTCCCTCTCTCGCTGTGTCTCTCTCTGTCAAATGAATAAATAAAATCTTTTAAAAATAATAATAAAATAAAATGGTTTTACAATGTGTTTTGTATCCCTAAACATGTATTTAATTTTACATGGTTTTGAATATTTTTTTTTTATTTTTTGTTAAGATTTTATTTATTTATTAGAGAGTGTGCTCGAGAGAAAGCATGAGCAGGGTGAGGGGCAGAGGGAGAAGCAGACTCTCCGCCAAGCAGGGAACCCAATGTGGACTCTGGGATCATGACCTGAGCCGAAGGCAGATGCTTAACCGACTGAGCCACCCAGGCACCCCAATTTTACATGATTTTGAACTTTATGTAAATGGAAACATATTTCCTGGTATACATGTATGAGAGTTTATCCAGAGTTTGGCTTTTGTTTTTATTATTCTGTTACTTTAAGTAATTGTACCTATGTATTTTTCCTGACCACTGCTCCACCTGACACCTGTATATATTGATAAATAATGTTGTCATTATCATTTTTTCCCCTAGAAATTCTGTGGTTTCAGATTTATAGAAAAGCCTTTAAAAATGTTAATTCCTAGTTTTATTTTACTGTGTTCATATATGTTGCTTATATTATCTCTTCTTGCAATTTATTATGGTTTCCTCTATAGCCTAAATGGTCTTTTTTGGTGAACATTCTATGAGTACTTTAAAAGGTGTGTCTCCTGGGCGCCTGGGTGGCTCAGTTGGTTAAGCGACTGCCTTCGGCTCAGGTCATGATCCTGGAGACCCGGGATCGAGTCCCGCATCAGGCTCCCTGCTCAGCAGGGAGTCTGCTTCTCCCTCTGACCCTCCCCCTTCTCATGCTCTCTCTCTCTTAAATAAATAAAATCTTAAAAAAAAAAAAAAAAGGTGTGTCTTCTATTTTCAGGCCACACACCTTATTATATCATTAAGGTGTTCAGTGTCTTTGTTTATTTTTATCTTTTCGATCTGTCATTAAATGAGAGATGATTTGAGTCTCCTTTAATAAATCTCTAATTTCAGGCACCTGGTTGGCTCAGTTGGTTAAGCAACTGCCTTCAGCTCAGGTCATGATCCTGGAGTCCCAGGATCGAGTCCCACATCGGCTCCTTGCTCAGCAGGAAGTCTGCTTCTCCCTGTGACCCTCCCCCCTCATGTGCTCTCTCTCTCAAATAAATAAATAAGATCTTTAAAGAAAAATAAATCTCTAATTTCTGCATCATGGATGTTGCTGCTAGATTATGATAGATATTAAAGTTTCTAGATACCATGAGTTGCCTTCATTGACATTATAAATATAGTGCTTTTATCTTGTTTAAAGCTTTATAGTGTAATCTGTACCTCAGTTGAAAGTAAGACCTTGATTCCTGCTTTCATTTTGTGTATATTGCCTTGTATATCTTTGGGGTTTTTAGTGTTGTTTTGTTTTTTGTTTTTTGTTTTTAATTTTTCTCTCTTTTTAAAGTTTTTATTTATTTTTGTGTGAGAAAGAGACAGAGCAAGCATGAGCAGGGGTGGGGGCAGAGGGAGAAGCAGACTCCCTGCTATGCAGGGAGTTGGACCCAGGACTCGATCCTAGGACCCTGGGATCATGACCTGAGCCGAAGGCAGACACTGACCAACTGAGTGACCCATGTGCCCCTGTGTTTTGTTTTTTTTTTTCTTGTTTTTTGTTTTCGTTTTTTAAGATTTATTTATTTGAGAGAGAGGGAGAGAGGACAGGGAGAGGGAAAGAATCTCCAGCAGACTCCCTGCTAAGTGAGAAGCTGGACACAACACAGGGCTTCATCCAGTGATGGGGCTTCATCCAGTGATGCTGAGATCATCTCAGCCGAAATTAAGAGTCAGTTGAGCATCCAACTGAGCCACTCAGGTGCCCCTTTGTTTTTTTTTATGTTCAGTATTTCTGAATCGCTTTGTTTTGGATGTGCATCTTATAATCATCATGGAGTGAGGTTTTGCTTTGCTTTACAATATGAAAAAAATTTTTAATGACTTAACTATAATATATGTTTTTTTAAGTAATTTCTCAAACAACCCCAAGATCAAGAATCACATCCTTAACTGACTGAACCAGACAGTGCCCCAATTTTTTAATATTTTATGTGACAGATAGGTCTGGTTTAGTTTATATTAGATTTTTTTTTTAAGTCACTGACCGTGGGATAGAGATAGATGGATTGTATTTTTCTTGTTGTTCCCTTTAACTTAATAAAATTACCCTTTGTTCTCTATTTCTTTTAGTGTCCATTATTTTTGTACTTTAGAAGTGGCAAGTTAACTTTTGTCGTCTTATTCCCTTTCAGTTCATCTACCACCTAATATTAATACACTTAGTATATAGCATACAGTTAAATATGGTTGTATAATACTTATGTTACTTGATTTTCACTTTTGAATAAAATTCTTGTTACTTTTATTATAGATGCAGTTATAGGCAAACGTCTAATTCCCATTTGCTGTCTCTACCTACCGGGTTTTATAGTAGTTAATATCATTTCTATTTTGTGAGGGGATATAGCATGTACTTTGTGATCTGACATGCTAGTAGCCCCGCTTCTTTGAATCTCAATTCTATGTGTAAATACATTCAAAGCCTGCCGGTCAGGGGCGCCTGGGTGGCTCAGATGGTTAAGCGTCTGGCTTCGGCTCAGGTCACGATCCCAGAGTCCTGGGATCAAGCCCCACATCGGGCTCCTGGCTCAGCAAGGAGCCTCCCTCTGCCTCTGTCCCTGCTTATGCCTTTTCTCTCTCCCTCTCTGTATCTCTGTGTCTCAAGTGAATAAATAAAATCTTAAAAAAAAAAAAAAAAGCCTGCCGGTCCTTTTGCTGAGTTTTTCCTCATCATTTCTGCAGTTTATATCCCAGTAACTTCTTTAAAAAGGATTGTGCAAACAATATTTCCTCAATTATTTTTGTAGGATGAAAAAATATTTTTGAAATAATCAATGACATTTTAACAATAAATTAAATACATGGTTTAATGTGGTCTCAGGCAGATATTGCCCTTGGGAAGAAGCAAAATTCAGACTTCTCGAGCAATTTTCAGTGTCAAAAAACTTCTAGATAAAGCCCCCCAAAATTTTAGGAGATCATAGCCCTACTATAGACCCAACTAAAAAACTAGATGTTCTGGGCTAGAGTTAGCAGGGGAGGGGGGAAAAAAGAGCAGAATCAGACCCCTTAAGTCTGAAGATACTGCAGTTGTCAGCTTGGATACAGCATATAAAAGAAGCATATTTGATTTGTTTAAAGAAATAAAAAGGATTGAGATTATGAGTAAAGGGCAAGAGACCATATAAAACCTCAGTGAGAGGATTGAATAGCAGATTATACAAATGTAAATACTAACTATAATACATGTGAAGAGATATCCAGAATATAGCAAAGTGTAGAGAGGGAGGGCAAGAAAGAGAAGTGGAAAATATGTGAAAGAGGTTGAGTTAGATGATAAAAAATGAGAAGCTCTTAATACGTACCTAGACAGAATTTTAGAAAGAAAGAAAAAGTAGGGCAGAGGCTCAGAGAAAAGATTCCAGAATTGATGAAAAACACAATTCACAGATTCAGCAAGCCTAATGAATCTCAAGCAAGGGAAAAAAAAGTTTATACATAGGCGCAGCAAAACTGTACAGTAACAACAAAAAGAGACATAATCTTCAAAGAACTGTTGCAGTAACAAAGAGAAGTCAGAATACAAAGTTGATTCTTTTATTAAAGGTTCTTTTTTTTTTTTAAGATTTTATTTATTTGACAGAGAGACACAGCGAGAGAGGGAACACAAGCAGCGGGAGTGGGAGAGGGAGAAGCAGGCTTCCTGCTAAGCAGGGAGCCCGACACGGGGCTTGATCCCAGGACCCTGAGCCGAAGGCAGACGCTTAACGATTGAGCCACCCAGGCGTCCCCAAAGTTGATTCTTTTAGAATCTAATGAATCTGGGCGCCTGGGTGGCTCAGTTGGTTAAGCGACTGCCTTCGGCTCAGGTCATGATCCTGGAGTCCCGGGATCGAGTCCCGCATCGGGCTCCCTGCTCGGCAGGGAGCCTGCTTCTCCCTCTGACCCTCCCCCCTCTCATGTGCTCTCTGTCTCTCTCATTCTCTCTGTTTCAAATAAATAAATAAAATCTTAAAAAAAAAAAAGAATCTAATGAATCTTAAATGTTCTCAGAGCAGTCATCATCATAGAATTATACACACAGAAAAAATGTCTTTCAAATTAGAGATAAAAATAGTATCAGTTTTCAGATAGAAAATTAGTTTGCTACCAAAAGACTCTTGTAAAAGAAATTTTATTTATTTCAAGATTTTATTTATTTTTTTATTATGTTATGTTAATCCCCATACATTACATCATTAGTTTTTGATGTAGTGTTCCATGATTCATTGTTTGCATATAACACCCAGTGCTCCATGCAGAACGTGCCCTCTTTAATACCCATCACCAGGCTAACCCATCCTCCCACCCCCCTCCCCTCCAGAACCCTCAGTTTGTTCTTCAGAGTCCATAGTCTCTCACGGTTCGTCTCCCCCTCTGATTTCCCCTCCTTCATTCTTAAGTCAGCATATCTTCTTTTTTTTTTTTTTTTAACATATAATGTATTATTTGCTTCAGAGGTACAGATCTGTGATTCAACAGTCTTGCACACTTCACAGCGCTCACCATAGCACATACCCTCCCCAATGTCTATCACCCAGCCACCCCATCCGTCCCACCCCCCACCACTCCATCAACCCTCAGTTTGTTTCCTGAGATTAAGAATTCCTCGTATCAGTGAGGTCATACGATACATGTCTTTCTCTGATTGACTTATTTCGCTCCGCATAATACCCTCCAGTTCCATCCACGTCATTGCAAATGGCAAGGTTTCATTCTTTTTGATGGCTGCATATTCCATTGTGTATATATACACCATATCTTCTTTATCCATTCATCTGTCGATGGACATCTTGACGCTTTCCACAGTTTGGCTATTGTGGACATTGCTGCTATAAACATTGGGGTGCACATGCCCCTTCGGATCCCTACATTTGTATCTTTGGGGTAAATACCCAGTAGTGCAATTGCTGGATCACATGGTAGCTCTATTTTCAACTTTTTGAAGAACCTCCATACTGTTTTCCAGAGTGGCTGCACCAGCTTGCATTCCCACCAACAGTGTAGGAGGGTTCCCCTTTCTCTGCATCCCCGCCAACATCTGTCATTTCCTGACTTGTTAATTTTAGCCATTCTGACTGGTGTGAGGTGATATCTCATTGAGGTTTTGATTTGGATTTCCCTGTTGCCGAGGGATGTTGAGCACTTTTTCATGTGTCTGTTGGCCGTTGGGATGTCGTCTTTGGAAAAATGTCTGTTCATGTCTTCTGCCCATTTCTTGATTGGATCATTTGTTCTTTGGGTGTTGAGTTTGATGAGTTCTTTATAGATTTTGGATACTAGCCCTTTATCTGATATGTCATTTGCAAATATCTTCTCCCATTCTGTCAGTTGTCTTTTGGTTTTGTTGACTGTTTCTTTTGCTATGCAAAAGCTTTTTATCTTGATGAAGTCCCAATAGTTCATTTTTGCCCTTGCTTCCCTTGCCTTTGGCGATGTTTCTAGG
Organism: Mirounga leonina; assembly: GCF_011800145.1. NCBI lineage: Eukaryota > Metazoa > Chordata > Mammalia > Carnivora > Phocidae > Mirounga > Mirounga leonina. Next base: position 28,930,139 of record NW_023270503.1, on the reverse strand, counting down.
AAGAAGTTGCTGTGGCTGAGGTCGAAGAGGTTGCTGCCTGTGTTCTCCTTTAGGATGTTGATGGACTCCTGTCTCACATTTAGGTCTTTCAGCCATTTTGAGTCTATTTTTGTGTGTGGTGTAAGGAAATGGTCCAGTCTCATTCTTCTGCATGTGGCTGTCTAATTTTCCCAACACCATTTGTTGAAGAGACTGTCTTTTTTCCACTGGACATTCTTTCCTGCTTTGTCAAAGATTAGTTGACCATAGAGTTGAGGGTCCATTTCTGGGCTCTCTGTTCTGTTCCATTGATCTATGTGTCTGTTTTTGTGCCAGTACCATACTCTCTTGATGATGATGCAGATGATATGATACTTTATGTGGAAAACCCAAAAGACTCCACCCCAAAACTGCTAGGACTCATACAGGAATTCAGTCAAGTGGCAGGATATAAAATCAATGCACAGAAATCAGTGGCATTCCTATACACCAACAACAAGACAGAAGAAAGAGAAATTAAAGAGTCAATCCCATTTACAATTGCACCCAAAACCATAAGATACCTAGGAATAAATCTAACCAAAGAGGCAAAGAATCTGTACTCAGAAAACTATAAAATACTCATGAAAGAAATTGAGGAAGACACAAAGAAATGGAAAAATGTTCCATGCTGATGGATTGGAAGAACAAATACTGTGAAGATGTCAATGCTACCTAAAGCAATCTACACATTCAATGCCATCCCCATCAAAATACCATCCACTTTTTTCAAAGAAATGGAACAAATAATCCTAAAATTTGTATGGAACCAGAAAAGACCTCGAATAGCCAGAGGAATGTTGGAAAAGCAAAGCTGGCAGCATCACAATTCCGGACTTCAAGCTCTATTACAAAGCTGTCATCATCAAGATTTTATTTATTTGACAGAGAGAGACTCAGCGAGGGAGGGAACACAAGCAGGGGGAGTGGGAGAGGGAGAAGCAGGCTTCCCACTGAGCAGGGAGTCAGTTGTTGGGCTCGATCCCAGGACCCTGGGTTCGTGACCTGAGCCGAAGACAGACTCTTAACAACTGAGCCACCCAGGCGCCCCTCGTAAAAGAGATTTTAAAGAACATACTTCAGGAAGGAGGAATGTGATTCCTATTTTGAGGCTTGAGATACAATGAAGAATCTCTTTTAAATCAGTATTTAAATGTGGGGGGGTGTGTTTTATTTAATCCAGTCTTCTGATCTCTTTTTTGGAAAAGTAAATCTTCCAAATCTATTTATTTATTTATTTATTTATTTTTAAAGATTTTATTTATTTATTTATGAAAGACAGAGAGAGAGAGAGAGGCAGAGGGAGAAGCAGGCCTCCCGTGGAGCAGGGAGCCCGATGCGGGACTCGATCCCAGGACCCTGGGATCATGACCTGAGCCGAAGGCAGACGCTTAACCATCTGAGCCACCCAGGCGCCCGTTCCAAATCTATTTAAACACTATTTTTTATACAGTAATCTTATAGAATTAAATAAAAACCAACATTGAATTAAAATATGCTTATGTAACCACCATTAACTAGAAGGATGGGTTCTGCTTGGCACCTGCTTCTTTGTACTTCTCACTTTTAAATCAGTCTTATGCAGATACATCTGATGGGAAGATCACATGTCTGAACCCTGGTTTTAAGGCAAGTTGAGAGAGTGAGTTTTCTAAGAAAACCACTGCTAAGGGAGAATATCCACAAGTTGCTTAATAAAGCCAGACAAAATGAAACTGAACTGCCCAGAGTGCCTAGCAAAAATTAGGGTGAATGAAGGGCGCCTGAGTAGCTCCTAAGCGTCTGACTCTTGATTTTGTCTCAGGTCATGATCACAGGGCTGTGGGATCCAACCCTGTGTCGGATTCTGCACTCAGAGCAGAGTCTGCTTGTCCCTCTCCCTCTGATCATCCTCCTGCTTGCGCTCGCTCCATCTCTAAAATAAATAGATAAAAAATAAATAAAATCTTTTTTAAAATTATGGTGAATGATTGAATATGGCAAAAATTATATGCTGTATATTCACTTTTTAGTTTTAATAAATTTATCCAAACTGGTTCATCCTGGCTGATTAAGTAGCTCATGTGGGAAATGGTAGATGATGGAACTGCCCTCAAAGTGTATCCGGAAGATACAAAACTGAATAGAAGAAAGGCCAATTTTAGAAGCCTTTGAAATGAGACTTATCTTTAGATCTGTTAACTAGAAGGATCTACTAATTGTGAGACTAATTTATCTACCCCTGCTGTAAAAGGCTAACAAGTCATCATTTATCATTCCTTTCCTCTTCTCATTCCTCTGTACTACCTTATAGCAAATGAATACACAGTTGACCCTTGAACAACAAAGGGGTTAGGAGTATGATCCTCCCTGCAGTCAAAAATGTGTGATAACTTACTTAGTAAGAGCCTACTGTTGACCAAAAGCCTTACCAAGAACAGAAACAATCGGTTAACACATATTTTGTATGTTATATGTATTATATACTGTTTCATATAATAAAATACACTAGAGAAAAGCAAATATTAAAATAAGAGAAGATACATTTATAGTACCGTATTGTATTTATTGATACTGTAAGTTTATGTCCTCTGTTGTTTTTTTTTTAAGATTTTATTTATTTATTTGACAGAGACAGAGAGAGCACAAGCAGGGGAGCGTCAGGCAGAGAGAGAAGCAGGCTCCCCGCTGAGCAAGGACCCTGATGCGGGACTCAATCCCAGGACCCTGGGATCATGACCTGAGCCAAAGGCAGATGCTTAACTGACTGAGCCACCCAGGCATCCCATGTCCTCTGTTCATAAGATGAACCATCTGTCAGTACCTTCATCAATATTATATGATATAAAACTGTAGATGTTATACTTATTACTAATATTAGACATCAAAAATGAAAAGATAATGTGGAAAAAGAAATTAATTTACAGGTATAACACTTCATGAATTGATAACAAAGAAGCAGGAGTATGATTGCTTCATTTTAGCCTAGTGTAATCAATACGATTGCTTCACAGTAGTCTAGCCTATACACTAATGAATGGTTATAAAATTTTTATGGCATACAGCAGTCATATTCATAATAATGTAGTAGAAACATTGTTACATTTAAAATATGTATTTTTATCTGAGGTGATACTCAGCTTCTCCAGTTACAAGGGAGAGAGCCATACTGTACATAATATAATTCTTCGAAAGCAAAGTTATAAAATAGTAAGAAAGCCAATACATTATTAATTTCCTATCAAATGTCACTTACCTTACTCCTATGTAAGGATAGTCTGCCCACTTCCATACTAATCTTGTACATTATATCCTTCATAATGAATACTTAGGCGATGATGGTGACATGAAAACATCTCACATAATTCTTGCCATATAGTTACTCCATTTTCACACAAAGACACACACATACACAAGAGGTAAGTTTATTAACTGTACAGCATAAAGATTATATACTGTTCATTAAGTGGAAGTGAATTATCATAAAGGTCTTCATCCTCATTGTCTTCACATTGAGGAGGAAGAGGAGGGATTGGTTTTGCTATCAGGGGTGGAAGATGTAGAAGGGGAAATGGAAGAGGCTGACACACTTGGTGTAACTTTACAGAAATAAGTCATTATTTCTGTCTGACATTTTTGCTTTTTCATTTTTTAAAAAATGTTTCTAGGGTACCTGGGTGGCTCAGTCAGTTGGGCCTCTGCCTTTGGCTTGGGTCACGGTCTCGGGGTCCTGGGGTCGGGCCCTGTGTCGAGCTCCCTGCTCGGCAGGGAGTCTGCTTCTCCCTTTCTCTGCCAATGCTCCACTTCTGTCTCTCAAATAAAAATCTTAAAAAAAAAAAAAGTTTCTGTACATCGTCTTTTACCCTTTGCTTTAGTTTCAATGCCCATGTCATAGATATGTCCGTGTGGTAAAAGAAGTCAAAAGCAGTCTTGAATAATCAGAACCCTTCTTCCAGATAGTGTACTATCACTTTGTTTTCTGGTACTGTTTCTTCTACGTTTCCTTCCTTATTGCACTAGTTTGGAAGCACTTATCTCCTCTTAATTCCTGTGGTGTGGTGTCTTTTAGCTCTTGAATTTCTTCAAAATCCATATCTTGAAACCCTTCCTCACCACTACCTTCCCCCCCCCCATATCTATAATCTCTCTCGTGATTTCCTTGATTAGCTGTATTGTAAATCCTGTGAAGTCATGCACAACTTCTGGACAGTTTTCTCCAGCAGGAATTTATTGTTTGGGGCTTTTTATGGCTCTATGGCTTTTTCTGTAACAATAGTGGCATCTTCAGTGGTATAATCCTCCTAGACTTTCATGATGTTCTCCCTTTTGAGGTTCTTTCTTCCATAGTGTTGACAGTCCTTTCTATAGTATACTGTGTATAATGACCCCCTGATCCAGAGGCTGAATTAGAGACATTGTGTTTGGGGGCAAATAGACTGTTTCAATGCCTTTGCTGTTGAACTCATCAGGTTCTAGGTGGCCAAGGACATTGTCAAATATCAAAAGGACTTTAAAAGGCAATCCATTACTTGGAAGGTACTTCCTGACTTCAGGGACAAAGCATCAGTGGTAACAATCAAGAAGCATTCTTTTTTTTTTTTAAGATTTTATTTATTTGACAGAGAGAGACACAGCGAGAGAGGGAACACAAGCAGGGGAGTGGGAGGGGGAGAAGCAGGCTTCCCGCTGAGCAGGGAGTCCAATGCGGGACTCGACCCCAGGACTCTGGGATCATGACCTGAGCTGAAGGCAGTTGCTTAACGACTGAGCCACCCAGGCGCCCCTCAAGAAGCATTCTTTTTGTCCAGACCTTTTTGTTGTACAACCAAAAGACTAGCAGCTGGTGTTTATCTTTTCCCTTCAAGGCTTGGGGGTTAGTTTTATTTTTATTTATTTTAATTTATTTATTTTTAAGATTTTATTTATTTGACAGAGCCACAGCGAGAAAGGGAACATAAGCAGAGGGAGTGGGAGAGGGAGAAACAGGCTTCCCACTGAGCAGGGAGCCCGATGCGGGGCTCGGTCCCAGGACCCTGGGATCATGACCCAAGCTGAAGGCAGCGCTTAAGGACTGAGCCACCCAGGTGCCCCGAGGGTTAGTTTTATAGATAACGGCAATCCTGATCATAAACCCAACTGCATTTGCATAAAACAGTAGTGTTAGCTTATTCCTTCCTGCCTTAAATTCTGGTGCTTGCTTCTCTTCCTTTCTAATCTTGCTTCTCTTCCTTTCTAATAAATGTCTTTTTGGCATTTCCCCCCCAGAATAGAGTACTTTTGTCTGCATTAAAAACTTGTTCAGGGGCTCCTGGGTGGCTCAGTCGTTAAGCGTTTGCCTTCGGCTCAGGTCATGATCCCAGGGTCCTGGGATCGAGTCTTGCATCGGACTCCCTGCTCGGCGGGGGGCCTGCTTCTCCCTCTCCCACTCCCCCTGCTTGTGTTCCCTTCTCTTACCAAGTCTCTCTCTGTCAAATAAAATCTTCAAAAACAAAACAAAACTTGTTCAGGCAGATAACCTTTCTCCTCAGTGATTTTCTTAATGGTGTCTGGGAACTGTCTGCTCCTCTTGGTTGGCAGAAGCCACCTTTCCTGTTATCTTGACATTTTTTAGCCAAACCTCTTTGTAAAATTAGCAAACCATCTTTTGCTGGCATTTAATTCACCAGCTTTAGATCCTTCACCTTTTGCTTTAAGTTGACATATAATGCCTTTGGCTTTTTTAAACCTTATCAGAGTCTAAACATATTCCTTTCTTATAGCAATCCTAAACCCACACAAAAACTGCATTTTCAATATGAGATTAAAAGGTTTTGCAAAACATGGGGCACCTGGGTGTCTCAGATGGTTAAGCGTCCAGCTCTTGATTTTGGTTCGGGTTATGATCTCAGGGTTGAGAGATCGAGCCCCTCATTGGTCTCTGCGCTGGGCATGGAGCCTGTTTAAGATTATCTCTCTGCGGTACTCCTGGGTGACTCAGCCAGTTAAGCATCTGCCTTAGGCTCAGGTCATGATTTCAGGGTTCTGGGATCAAGTCCCTTGTGGGATTCCTTGCTCAGTGGGGAGCCTGCCTCTCCCTCCGCTTGCCACTCCCCCTGCTTGTGTGTGCACATGCACTCTTCTCGTGCGCTCGCACTCGCTCGCTTGCTCTCTGACAATCTTTAAAAAAAAAAAAAAAAGATTCTCGGGGTGCCTGGGTGGCTCAGTCGTTAAGCATCTGCCTTTAGCTCAGGTCATGATCCCAGGGTCCTGGGATCGAGCCCCGCATTGGGCTCCCTGCTCTGCGGAAAACCTGCCTCTCCCTCTCCCTCTCCCCCTGCTTGTGTTCGCTCTCTCACTGTGTCTCTCTCTGTCAAGTAAATAAATAAAATCTTAAAAAAAAAAAAAAGATTCTCTCCCTCTCCTCTGCCCCTCCCTCCCCGCACTGCGGCTCGCTCTCAATTAATTAAAATAAAAAAGGTTTTGCACCCGCTGATCAGCTATAGCGACAGCTCCATGGATTCTTTTTTTTTTTTTTTTTTACAATGGTCCTTACACTTACATTTCAAGATTCATTTATCTTGAAATGGCAAGCAGCCACTGTTTCAGGTGTGAATCTATGGTTTATATCAAGCAATTCAAATTTTTCTTAGAATATCATGATTTTTCTCTGCTTGTGAGTACTTCCAGCATCACTAGTGGCACTTTGTATGGGTCCTGTGGTGTTATTCGAGGTTTACAATATGCACTAAACATAATGAAAAATACACAAGAACTGGGAGATACCACTTTTTATTGCAATACCCTGCCAGAGAGCCAAACTGCTCATGCAGAGATGATTAGCATCACACATAGCTGTAAGTGGACACTTGCAACACTTGAGCTCTTCCCAGTAGCAACAAGAGATGGCTATGAAATTATTATAATAGTACAGCATGTACTACGTTTAATTTTAGGCAGTTATGATTTAATACATTATCTTTACATTTGTTTACATTTCTCTCTGCTAATGGTACCATCCATGTAAGGTCTGTAAGTGTGCACCTAAGTTTTGATAAATTATAACTTTTTTTCTTTTCAAGTAAGCTCCATGCCTAGTGTGGAGCCCAACGCAGGGCTTCAACTCAAGACCCTGAGATCAGGATCTGAGCTGAGATCGAGTCAGACGCTTAACTGACTGAGCTACCTAGACACCCCTAAATTTTAACTTTTTATACTAGATTTGTATCTATTTTATGGTAATGATAAACTAGTATCTACATATATTTTATGCATTAACGACATACTGTTCATTTTTTTTATATTTTTAGACTATGTGGTTTATCTGTTTTTTCAAATTGTTGCAAATCTCCAAAATTTTTCCATATATGTATTGGAAAAAATCCTTGTATAAGAGGACCCATGCAGTTCAAAACCATGTTGTTCAAAGTTCACCTGTACTCAGCTTGTTTTGAGATGTCATTTGGTATCTAGTTCTGTTTTTTTTTTTTTTTTAAAGATTTTATTTATTTGAGAGAGAGAGAGAATGAGAGACAGAGAGCATGAGAGGGAGGAGGGTCAGAGGGAGAAGCAGACTCCCTGCCAAACAGGGAGCCCGATGCGGGACTCAATCCCGGGACTCCAGGATCATGACCTGAGCCGAAGGCAGTCGCTTAACCAACTGAGCCACCCAGGTGCCCTGGTATCTAGTTTTTAAGTGGAACTGGTGAGGCAAATTGGACCACCTTTTTGGGTCAGTCTTAGAGTTTTTAGCCAAAACCTTGTAAAGACCAATGGATAACCAGCATATCTATGTTGGCTTTTCAGATTAGCAGTACAACTTATTTGGAGAATAGCTTCTTTTTTTTTTTAAGATTTTATTTATTTGAGGGAGAGAATGAGAGAGAGCGTGAGAGTGGGGAGGGTCAAAGGGAGAAGCAGACTCCCCGCTGAGCAGGGAGCCCAATTTGGACTAGATCCTGGGATTCCAGGATCATGACCTGAGCCAAAGGCAGTCACTTAACCAACTGATCCACCCAGGCGCCCTGGAGAATAACTTCTTAATATTTAACTCCATAACTGGCCGCAGTCTCAAGTAATGTTTTTTTGCCTTAAAGTCTAAAAAAGATGGAGTATGTGGCTGGCTCAGTCAGCAGAGCATGGGATTCTTGATCTCAGGGTCGTGAGTTTGAGCCTCACATTGGGTGTAGAGATTACTTAAACAAAAAAAAAATTTTTTAAGTTAAAAAGTTGAGTATTAATATAGTTGCTCCAGCTTTATTTTGGTTAGTATTTGCCTGGCATATCTTTTTCTATCTTAACTTCCAACTTTCTAAGTCCTTGTAATCAACACGTTGTTGGGTTTTGTTTTCTGCCTCTTAGTACATTTATGTTTCTTGTGATTACTTATCAATCTGTCTTTCTACCTTCTATTTTCCTGATATTTCTGACATGTCTTACCTTTATAAAATTGAAGTTTTCTTCTTCCCCCTTTACTATTTCTATTCTTCTAATAATTACCCTTGGAATTTTAATGTAAATTATGCTTAGTTTAACAAAGTTTAAAGTTAACTTGATCTCCATTAGTAGAAAGACTCTAGAACACTTAAACTTTGAATGCCATCTTCTGTTATACTTGGCCATATCAGCTAGCATTTTGCTTTTATCCTTTTTCAGTCCTGCAAACTAGGTGTTGTTTTGTTTTGTTTTTAAAGATTTTATTTATTTATTTGAGAGAGAATGAGAGAGAGAGAGCATGAGAGGGGGGAGGGTCAGAGGGAGAAGCAGACTCCCTGCCGAGCAGGGAGCCCGATGCGGGACTCGATCCAGGACTCCAGGATCATGACCTGAGCCGAAGGCAGTCGCTTAACCAACTGAGCCACCCAGGCGCCCCTGTTGTTCTGTTATCATATATATATATTTTTTATTGCTTAACATTTACTTTCAGATTTCAGACCTTTTTACTGGCATCATTTTCCTTCTTCCCTAAAGCACATGCTTAAGGAGACCATGACTTTCAGGCCCACAGTATGAAATACGTTTAATATTGCAACCACTTACGGGCGCCTGGGTGGCTCAGTCGTTAAGCATCTGCCTTCGGCTCAGGTCATGATCCCAGGGTCCTGGGATCGAGCCCCACATCGGGCTCCCTGCTTGGCGGGAAGCCTGCTTCTCCCTCTCCCGCTCCCCCTGCTTGTGTTCCCTCTCTCGCTGTGTCTCTCTCTGTCAAATAAATAAATAAAATTAAAAAAAATATATTGCAACCACTTACAACTGAAAAGTTTTACAAGATAATATTTACCCTTATGTGAAATACACTCTGTATTTTGCTATTTTTTCCCCTTTTCATGCCTGTTACAATCTACTAAATTAATGTTGTGACCCACTAGTGAGTCATAATCTATGATTTCAGAAATACTGCTTTAGGAAGGTTCTTTTTAATGAATCTGTTGGTGGTAAAATTCTTTTCTTCATTTCTGAAAAATAGGTCAGTTGGTATACAAATGTATTTTCTCTCAGCACACTGAAGCACACGGTCTTCTACCTTCTGTTGTTGCTTTTAATCTACTGTCAATCTGATTGTGGGTGATGGTTTTTTTTTTCCCCTGGGTATTTTATGATTTGATGGTCTATGGTCCCTTTATAGTCTCACTCAGTGTGTCTAGGTGCATATTTTTATTTAGCCTGCATGGTATACTTTGTGCTTCCTCTATCTATGGAGTTGTCTTACTAGTTTGGAAAAATCCTCAGCCTTTATATCTTCAAATATATATATATATATTTTAAAGATTTTATTTATTTATTTGAGAGAGAGAGACTGAGAGAGAGAGCACATGAGACGGGGGAGGGTCAGGAGGGTCAGAGGGAGAAGCAGACTCCCTGCCAAGCAGGGAGCCCGATGTGGGACTCGATCCAGGGACTCCAGGATCATGACCTGAGCTGAAGGCAGTTGCTTAACCAATTGAGCCACCCAGGCGCCCATCTTCAAATATTTTTCTCATCTCTGCTGTCTATTCTCTTTTTCTGGGATTCCAGTTATGCACATGTTAATATTCTTATCATATTCTTCATGGCTCCTAAACCTCTTTTTCATATTACCTATTTCCTTGTCTCTGTGCCACATTCTAAGTAATTTCAGTCTTTTACCTGTTTTTGTTTACTACATCTTTTTAAAATTGAGATATAATTTACATACTACAAAATTCACCTTGTGGTTTTTAGTATAATCCGTAAGTTTGTGCAACCATTGCTACCATTTAATTCCAGAACATTTTCACCTCCCTAGTACGTTTTTTAAAAATTTATTGTTATTATTATTTTTATTAAGTAAGCCCAGCACAGAGCCCAGTGCGGGGCTTGAACTCTCAACCCTGAGATCAAGACCTGAGCTGAGATCAAAAGTTGGACACTTAACCGACTCAGCCACCCAGTCGCCACCCCACCCCCATATCTTTTTTGAGCTGTATCTGGTCTGCTTTTTTTAATCCATCCTCTAAGTAGCTGATAAATTTTTTGGTTTATTTTTTACAGTTAGGTTTTTCAATTCTAAAAGTCTTATATTGGGTCTTTCTACAGTCTGCCTAGGTTTTTTTTTTTCCTGTTTTGTTTGTTTTGTTTTTAAGTAGGCTCCACTCCCAACTTAGGGCTTCAACTCACGACCCTGAGATCAAGTCACATGCTCTACCAACTGAGCCAGCCAGCCAGGCACCCCTAGTTTTTTGTTTGTTTTAAAGAGTTTATTTAAAATATATATATATATTTTTAAGCAATCTGTACACCCAGCATGGGGCTTGAATTCACAAGCCCAAGATTGAGAGTCATGGGCTCTACCAACTGACCCAGCCAGGTGCCCCTACAGTCTGCCTAGTTTTTAAAATATATTTTATGTTTGCTCATTGTTGTAATTCCATTTTATATTTTAAACATTTTATAGTTGCTTTATATTCTATAACAGACTATTCCAGTATCTGAGATTTGCAGCGCCTAAATCTATTGCTTGTTTCCTGTGACTCTCGCTTATAGAAGATTTTTCTTTCTCTCTCTTTTTTTTTTAAGATTTTATTTATTTATTCATAAGAGACAGAGAGAGGGGGGCAGAGGCAGAGGGAGAAGCAGGCTCCCCGAGGAGGAGGGAGCCTGATGCCGGACTCGATCCCAGGACCCCGGGATCATGACCCGAGCTGAAGTCAGAGACACTTAATCATCTGAGCCACCCAGGTGCCCTATAGATATATTTATTTTCTTTTGTGTGTGTAGTAATCTTTGATTGTAACCCCAATTTTGTTGATCTTAATCTAGGAAAATGTTAAAGGGCTAAAATGGAGGATGCTTTCTGAGAGTATTTTTGATTCTCTCTGCCAAGATGCAGAGGTCCTTGGGTACTCTCCAGCCTACTTATAGGTTCTTTCATTTATTACTGAGACTTCTCTGGTCTAGCTCCCCCATCTTGCTCAAACCCCAAGCTTCAGTGTCACCCGCATGTCCTTAGAGCCCTTGCCCATCACAGCCCTGATTTCAGTTTCAGATGATAAGTTGCTTTGTTTTGTTTTGTATTGCCTCTTTTGAGGATTATACTTACTTCTGTGGTTTCTACAATGCAATAAAAATTGTGATTTTTAGGGTGGCTCCGTTGGTTAAGTGTCTGAATCGTGAGCTCAGCTCAGTTCTTGACCTCAGGGTTGTGAGTTCAAGCCCCACATTGGACGTCACTGATGCTGGGCGTGGAGCCTACTTAAAAAAAAAAAAAAAGCGTTGTTTATTTCTGGTTGGTTGGGGTTTTTTTTTGTTTTTTGTTTGTTTTTTGTTTTTAAGCCAGGAGTAGGAGTAGGGGATGCCACCATAATGCTAAAAGGCAAAGTAAAAATTAAACTCTTTTTGGGGGCACCTGGGTGGCTCAGTTGGTTAAGTGTCTGTGCCCCTGAAGACAACTATTAATTTAGATATTTCAATACAGTAAGTTGCCTAAAATCCTTTATCATTAATGGCATCCCAAACATGATAAATATGTGGATTAATTAATAGTATAAGTTTACTGAATAAAATACAATGGCTACAAAAAAAAAACCAAATGAAGACAACTATCAGTACAACCACACACAAATTACCCTGCCAGATTGCCACTTGTGTTCCATCTGGCTTTTACTGGTACCACTAAATAAGCCCTCTTTTCTCTCTTCGGATAAGACTGCCTCTTTATAACATTCATTTAAATTCTACCAAGTTCATTTTTTGTTTGTATTTTGTGGTTTTTATAGGATTATGTTGACAAAGAGAAGGCAATTGCCAAAGCATTGGAAGACCTCAGAGCCAACTTTTACTGTGAACTCTGTGATAAGCAATATCAGAAACATCAGGAATTTGACAACCATATCAACTCCTATGATCACGCACACAAGCAGGTGAGGAATTGCTTGCTAACAAAGAAAAAGATACTTTATTTGTTATAACTATTGAATTTTATAAATGTACCCCCAAAACTTCATGACTATGGTTTCTTATATTTGCCAGTCTTTATCTGAGGTCCATCTGACTTACTTGATTTTTTTTCAGTGACAGAAGTCCTGACCTTCTAAGAATTTATGTAGAGTGAAGAATTGTGAGCATCATAAATCTTGCATAAAGTTTTTGGCTTTGAATGGTTTCTATATTTGTGCTTAATTTGGTAATTCAACTGAGGATCACTAGGAGCTTTGTTTCCCTTTCTCCCTCTTTCCGACCATGTTAAACTTGGAACAGTTATCCCAGACTCTGGTCACTTATATATAAGAATTCATGCTTTATTGGCTACTATTTCCTATCAGTAAGTCATTTTGTTATTTGGTTGGTATACCTTGGGAGGTAGATAAATCTTGAGAAGAAAAACAGAATTAGATGCTGTCTTAACTTCAACAAAAAAAAACCTCTGATGCTGCATGTTGAAGAGCTTGCTAAGAAGTGGTTTATACTTTCTTTGCAGTCTTTTTTTTTTTTTTTTTTGCTTTCATTGGTTTAGAAAATAAAATGGTACCTAACTAGTTAACAGGCATAAAGAAGGTAGCAGTAATTCCCTAGGGGGGATTTTGGAAGAAATGAATCTTTAAATCTTATAGCACAGTTCTGGCTTGTTAAAGAATTTTGAGCCATTTGATTTGGGGTGATTTTAACAGAACTTGCTAAGTCTTTGGAGGTATAATAGTTGTATTTGTTAAACTTGTAAAATTTATGAGCATTGCTGGAATGCTCTCTTAAGTGGATCTGTTGAACCAACATTTTTTTTTTTTTAAACCTTTGCTGCTTCTTTCAACCAACCATAAGATTTCAGTGCACAGGTAAAGGGCAAGCTTTGATTAAGTTTTCCCAGTACAAGGATAGTTTCTAAGCCATTACACTTTTTGCAACAGTCTCTTCCACATTTACCCACACCTAACCAATTTAAGATTCTTCCACTGATAGAGTTGTATTCAAGACAGCTTTGAACTTTTTATACATCTTTGGACATTGTTATACTATATTGTCAGGTCTGCTTAATTTGAAGAAGAGAAAATCAGGATATATATCACCAAGATATATTGGCAATTATCTTACTTTTTCAGAGAATCATGTGTCAAGGGACACCTGGGTGGCTCAGTCGGTTAAATGTCTGCTTTCGGCTCAGGTCATGATCCCAGGGTCCTGGGATCACGTCCCACATTGGGCTCCCTGCTCATTGAGGAGCCTGCTTCTCCCTCTCTGACTGCCACTCCCCTCCTGCTTATGCTCTCTCTCTCTCTGACAAATAAATATATAAAATCTTTAAAAAAAAAGAATCATGTGTCAAGAGAGAAAGAGTTATAACAGCAGATATTGCTTATCCAGTAACTTCTCAACCTTCTCAGTGTATATATAATTCATATTTTGGGGGTGATTTTTTATGGGATTAAGAAAGACATTTGACATCTAAACACATAAATGCCTTTTTGGGCCCTTGAGAATTTCTTCAATTAAAAATTATCTGTGATGGGGCACCTGTCTGGCTCAGTTGGTCAAGTATGTGACTCTTGATCTCACAGTCATGAGTTCCAGCCCCACATGGGGCGCAGAGCTTACTTAAAAAAAAAAAAAAAAAAATTGTAACAAATTAGAAGACTCCAGAAGAAACTTTAGGCACTAGAAGGACATTTAAAAAGGTTACATTTTTAGTTAATGAGAAGTCTCTTGAGTAAAGTTTCTATTAGGAACAAATAAATCAGGAAAATTTAAATGCAGACTTGAACAATGTTTATATTGCCCTTTAAAGGGAAAAAATTCTATCAGAGCAACAGATTTACAGGTTAAATCTGAGCAGAAATACAGAACTAGTGACATTCACATTGACAGTGTGATGGACGGTAATGTTTTAGTGATGTTGCTTTCAACTTGAGAGTAGTAGTAATTGTTGCAGCTGTGGTTCATTTGAATGTGACATGTTTATTCTCCTGTGCACTTTGAGATGACCCTGTTCTCTCTCCACTTTTCTCTATTGCAGTGATTTTCCACCTGGGGAGATTTTGTCCTCCAGGGAACACTTAACGGTGCCTGGAGACATTTTTGAGTACCACCATTAGGAGGGTGGTGCTGCTGGCATATAGAGTGGGTAGAGGTCAGGGGGGTGTCTAAACATCCTACAATGCACTGGAAAATTCCTTGCAACAAAGAATTACCTTGCCCAAAATATCAGGAGTGCTGAGGTTGAGAAACCCTGTTCTGTTAGGATTACTGAAAAACTTTCAAATATATATGGTATTGTGATATCATTTGGCCTTTGCTTGGCACAAACAAATCACTATCATTTTAAGTCCCCAGTTACGTTCTAAACAGTTATAAAATACTCATCTAGCTGATCACAAATACTCATTTATTACTCTGGTTTTTTTGTTTGTTTTTTCCATTATCATCAAAATGAAAATACAAAAGTAAGGATTTCTTATAGGGAACTCATGGACTGTCTTTCCATTAATAGAGAAATATGTCTGTGATCTTTGGTTTAGGAAGAAATCTTTAGCTGGTATGATTAATGGATGTATGTGAGCTTATTTCTTCACCATGATCAAAAGCCCATCTTAGGTATTAAAAAAAGAACAGTGGTAGTATGAGTTTGTTGTTCTGTTTGCTTTTGGTGGAGTGTTCTTTATTCGGTTGAAATGTAAGCTTTTTCATCTTTCTTTATACTGCTCTCTTAGTGCAAATAGTAGAATCTTGAAACAATGCTAAAAATATATAAACAAGAAAATGCACAGTACTAAATTTTTTATAGTTCTACTCTTCCCTGTACTTAGAATTTCTAAGGAGCCTTTAATTGCCCTTGGTACAACACAGCTAAATAATCCCTAAGAGGGGGTAGGTCCTATTTTTCATTTCCTCTTTGATGGACATGAACTTACCATACAAATGGACCTACCATTTTCCAAATTCATGCTCTAAAATCATAAAGACACCCTGTCTTGTCTTCCAGGAAGGCACACAGGATTATTATGAATCTGAGATAATAGGTAAGTACATTCAACCCTGTATTAGTAATCCCTAGTTTGTATCTTCCATCAAATTTTCACCATTAAAAATTTCCAGAGAAATAATCTATCATGTTAGTGGTAAACTATTAGTATAGACAGGATCCTGAACACACCCTTATCTTTATTAAGCACAAATAATCTTTCAAGAAAAGGCTACATGGTCACCCTCATTTGTGGTGATTGGGGGGCAGGGGCTTGTTATCATATGCATCTCACTACTCAGTAGTTTTTCTCAAATTTTCTAAGATTTTTGTGAAAAAAGTCATTAACTCGTAAATATTAAGACCCAGTCTGATCTGCAAAGATGAAAAAGCTCATGAGACATTTTTGCTCTTAGCAGTTTAAACCTCATTTTAAGGTGATAATTTCAATACATTTTGAAGGGAAGACCTCTCCATTCCTCAAGAGATAGCCCAATCTGTGATTCCTTTTTATATAACTTAGTCCTGATATGCCTCAGTGCTTAATAATATTACTATCCATCTTCTGTCCCTCTTGGCTTAGTTACTTTGAAACTAAACATTTTTCCATCTCTACCTCCTCACCTCTTTGATTATTTTGCATATCTAAAAACATGTCTACTAGTGGATATGATCATGGAAACCATTTTCTTGAGCTTTTCATAGGACCTAAATTTCAAACTGCAAAGAGCATTCTCTTTCTCAGAGGTGCATTTGTAGCAACACAGTAATAGTGCCTTATTTTTAATACTGTTTTTTGTTGTTATTGTTGTTTTGCTTCCTTTGGTGCCTTGTTACCTAGTCAGGATTCTCCCAGTCTTACTCTCTTTTTATTTGTGTCACTAAGGGTCCTCCTCACCAGCCTCCAGTACCTAAACCAGAGATCCCAAATTATCCCACAGATGTATTTTGTCTGGCCTTCGTAGTATTAGGTTTTTTCCCTTTAATTTTGGTTGGTTCCCAGTTTTTAAAAATGAGATTTTATATAATTCAAACTTATCTTGAAAAAATGAAATATCTAAGAACATTGGGCCTACATTTTAATGTAACAGTTGGCTAAAGCTCAGTAGTTGCTATCTCTTCAGAAAGGCACATGCTAACTCTTCAATTAGCTGTGGTTTCCACTTTATCTTTTCTCTTACATCAACTTGTATGACTCATCATATTAACTGTCAGATCCCTCTAGACATTTCAGTTTGTGACCCAGGCCTGTACCTTCCTTTTCTCTCCAAACAGGCTTCCACCCACAGGCTTCTAATTGACACTGGGGAAGTAGCACATTGAAAAGCTGCCTCCTTATTCCTCTTTAAGTGTTGGGTCCAACTTCTTTGCAATTTCAGAACTATCTGCGGTAGTCTGATCCAGTTATCAAAATCTGGTACTGTAAAGCAGCTTTGAGAAATTCTTTTTACTTGTAGAAAAAATTAGTGTCTTGGTCAGAGGAAAGAACACTTTCAGCCTGCTTCTTCTTTCTGCTAAAAGCAATTCAGTATTGGGGCACCTGGGTGACTCAGTTGTTAAGCCTCTGCCTTTGGCTCTTGTCTTGATCTCAGGGTCCCGGGATCGAGCCCAGCGTCAGGCTCCCTGCTCAGCGGGAAGCCTGCTTCTCCCTCTTACTCCTCCTGCTTGTGTTCCCTCTCTCACTGTGTCTCTCTGTCAAATAAATAAATAAATAATCTTAATAAAATCGGTTCAATATGAAATTCATTTTACGTTTTTTGAAAAAGCCTGAAATCTCATTTAGTACCATGTCTGTTTCAACTGTAAAAGTAGTGGTTTTATGAGCTTTAAATAGCTGAACTAAAACGGAGTAAGCCTATAGTAGCCATCAGTGACTGCTCTACAGAATGGAATCTACTACTAATTTAGTTAACTTTGTCTAAACTGCTACAATTGCTTTTTGACTGTTACAATATCCGGTAATACATATTACCAAGGAACAGAAATTTTAGAGTTTTCCTCATTACTCAAAAATGAAATAGGTTCTTAATTGAAGTATTTTCTGAGAAATTCCTTGATGATAGAAGGAATGATCATTTTTGGACTTCACATGGCCTTCATTCAAGTTTGGAAACTTCATTAAAGTTTCACTGTTTCCTGGTTGCATTTTGCCTCTCAAGATCTTTTACTGTATTTGATCCTCCGTATGCTTGGTACATGGGGCATTAGGACAATAAGCACATCAAAACCAGTTGGACCTTTGGCAAGCCATTAGAGATTTAAGGAAATTCAGACTGAGTTCCCCTTTTTGGTGCTACTTTGATGTTCAGTGCAAGGGAAACACGAGAGTAAATTTTTAAAAGGCAATAAAAAATTAAATAAAATTGAGAAATAATTCTAGGGCTAAAATAAAAAAGAAAATGAACTCTTCCAAAAAGAAGTGAAACCACAGGGGCACCTGGCTAGATCAGTTGGTGGAGCATATGACTCTTTATCTTGGGGTTGTGAGTTAGAGCCTCACATTGGGCATCGAGCTTACTTTAAAAATAATAATTTGGGGCGCCTGGGTGGCTCAGATGGTTAAGCGTCTGCCTTCGGCTCAGGTCATGATCTCAGGGTCCTGGGATCGAGTCCCGCATCGGGCTCCCTGCTCCTTGGGAGCCTGCTTCTCCCTCTGC
Organism: Mirounga leonina; assembly: GCF_011800145.1. NCBI lineage: Eukaryota > Metazoa > Chordata > Mammalia > Carnivora > Phocidae > Mirounga > Mirounga leonina. The sequence continues at coordinate 28,912,103 of NW_023270503.1, read as the reverse complement.
CTCTCTCTCTCTCTCTCTCTCTCTCTCTCTCTCTGTCTCTCATGAATAAATAAATAAAAATTTTTTTAAAAAAATAATAATAATAATTTAAGAAAAGAAGTGAAACCACCAAATTAGATGCCAGTGAAGATATTCTACACATATTTATATTTCATGTGTTTATGAAATGTTTATCCTTAGAAAACCATAAATTGATTGTAAAGTTGTGAAATAGATTAGGAAAACCATAAAGTATTTATGAATCCCAAAGCTTCATAAATGTTGACTTAAATAGCATAAGTCACTTCTGAAGAGATTATGCTTAGAGAAGCAAAGGAAGTGTGAAAAGGGGAATGCATTTAAGAATTTGAGCATATTATAGTTTTATTTCAATAACCCGTAGCAGGGAGATGTACCTGTGTATGTTACTTTTCTTTGGAACTGCTCTGCTTAATACAAGAGAATTGACAGCATTTGGCTACTGCTCCAAAAACTGAGCATGTTTTCTCCCTTCACTTGTTGACTCTTACTCACTGCCGCTGCTTTTCTTGGGAGTGGTCTTACATCCAGCTGTCACAATCTAGATAACCTTGGAAAACTCTGTTTCTGTTTAGGGAAGCTGCTTTTGTGGGCAGGCAGGGGTAACCCTAAACGGACCCTTTAGGAACTTAGTTTGCTGGTAAACCCTATATTTCCTTCCTTCCTAGGAATTTCTGACTCTGTTAATTATCTTGGCGCACATTCCAAATATGAATAAAAATGATCCTACCCTATTTATGTTCTGTAGTTTTCAGCCTGTTTTCTGCCCTGTACGTTTATATTTATCAGAGTGATGCACTGTGGTGGAGATTCTTGCATGAGGGCTGTATGTTCTCTTGTGGTCTGAAAAGGTAAAGCGACCTAAGAAACAATGGTAAGTCTGTGAGTGGCAGTCCTGAAAAGAGAGCTCTGAACTGAGATGCTGCTGTTCCATTTGCTATACCTAAGCAATTCTTAGGAATTACGCTCCTTTAAATTTTACAATGAGGGGCGCCTGGGCGGCTCATTTGGTTGGGTGGCTGCCTTCGTCTCAGGTCATGATCCCAGGGTCCTGGGATCGAGCCCCGCATCAGGCTCAGCGGGAAGCCTGCTTCTCCCTCTCCCTCTGCCTGTCTCTCTGCCTACTTGTGCTCTCTATCTCTCTGGCAAATAAATAAAATCTTTTAAAAAAAATTTTTTTTTTTTACAATGAGAGCAAACCTTTGCCTCCAGATATGATCTGGAGGGCTATGTCATTATATATATATAGATATATATAGATATAATATAGATATATATAATATACATCCTAATAATATATATATATATATTTTAAAGATTTATTGATGTATTTGAGAGAGAGAACATGCGCACAGGGGTGGGGGGTGTGGGCAGAGGGAGAGCAAGAGAGAGAGAACCTCAAGCAGACTCCCCACTAAGAGCAGAGCCTGACACAGAGCTTGATCCCACAACCCTGAGATCACGACCTGAGCCAAAATCAAGAGTCAGATGTCCAACCTACTGAGCCACCCAGGCACCCCATATATAGTAATATTTAAAACTCATTATCCACCAAACCACAGTGGCATACCATTGCACACCTATGAAGATGGCCAAAATTAAAAAGACACATATGTTGTCTCCAACATATGATGGAGAGGATATGAAAAAACTGGAACACTTCTACATTGCTAGTGGAGTTGTAAAATGGCGTAGCCCCTCTGGGAGACAGTTTGGCAGTTCATCAAAATGTTAAATATAGTTACCATGTGACCAGTAAATACCCAAGAGGAATGAAAATATATGTCTGCACAAAAATGTGTATAAGGGGGGGTGCCTTCGGCTCAGATCATGATCCCAGGGTCCTGGTATTGAGCCCCGCATCGGGCTCCTTGCTCAGCAGGGAGCCTACTTCTCCCTCTCCCACTCCCCCTGCTTGTGTTCCCATTCCCCCTGTTTGTGTTCCCTCTCTCCCTGTCTCTCTCTCTCAGAAAATAAAAAATCTTGGGGCGCCTGGATGGCTCAGTCGTTAGCGTCTGCCTTCAGCTCGGGTCATGGTTGCAGGGTCCTGGGATCGAGCCCCACATCGGGCTCCCTGCTCCACGGGAAGCCTGCTTCTCCCTCTCCCACTCTCCCTGCTTGTGTTCCCTCTCTCGCTGTCTCTCTCTCTGTCAAATAAATAAAAATTTTAAAAAATTAAAAAAAAAATCTTTAAAAAAAAATGTGTATAAGATTGTTCATAGTATCCAGAAAGTGGAAACAGCCCATATATCCATCAGCTGATGAATGGATAAACAAAATGTTTACACATATTGTACACATCTGTACAATAGAATATTATTCAGCAATAAAAAGGAATGACTTACTGATAAATAACAGCATGCACGAACCTCGAAAATATTATGCTAAGTGAAAAAAAACAGTCACAAACCCCCCCATATTGTATGATTTTATTTATATATAAAGTTTATATATATTTATATATTTATATAAAAAGTTTAGAATAAGCATATCTATAGAGAACATATATTAGGTTTCCAGGGACCAGGTAGAAAGGGGTAATGGGGAATGACTGCTAATGAGCATGGAGCTTCTTTTGGGAGTAATGGAAATGTTCTAAAATTAGTGTTGATGGTTGCACAACTCTGAGAAACCCACTAAATTTTACAATTTAAATGGGTGAATTTTATGCCATGTGAATTGTATCTTAATAAAATTATTTTTAAAACCTCATTATCCAGCTTAAATTTTGGTGGTGATAATGGTGACTATATGTACATATACATATGTGTGTGTGTGAAAAAAACATGTTAAAGCAGGCACACCTGGTTCTGTAAAAATACACCATGTTTTAAGGCTTTTTGCTGAATTCCTGAACATATCAAAGCGAATATTTAACAATAGTTTTATGACATATTAATTTGTTATTTATTCATCAAATGTTATTAATAATCATTGTGTTGCAAAATAATTGGGCATAAATGGTAAGTATTGTCATAAATGACTAATCAGGACTACTCTTAGCCAGCAAAAAAGAATGTATGCCCCTCTATTTCCCTCTGATGTTTTCAGTATCTATAATCAACATTAATAGTTAAACTAGTTTTCTCTATTACCAAACATTTGTTTTTCTTTGTTACTTAATAACATTTATTGTCATCGCTTACTGATAAACATGTGCTAAAAGAAAGAATTTACATCTAATGTCCACTAACTTGGATTTCCTTAACATTCAACTACAATCTTCCTTCCCTGAGTAGTTCAGTACTGAGGCTTTCTATGTTCTTTCCTGGTCTTTTTCTTTCCTTCCACATGGTGCTGTTCTGGATGGTCTCATTCAGAAGTATCAAATACTGAGACTTGCATTCGGGTAACCTGGCCAAGTAATAGCTAGCATGATTACTCCACTTTGGGAAGGGAGAAGAGATTAATGTTGTGTCATGAGAAAGAGGAAGGAAACTGGGGAGAAGAGGTCATGGATTTGGGGTATGCAGGATTGATGACATAGGGGAAAGGGAGTGGTTGAGTTTCTGAAAAAGCCCAGTTGGGCTCAGTGGATGGAGCGTGTGACTCTTGATCTCAGGATTGTGAGTTTGAGCACCATGTTGGGTGTAGAGATTACGTTTAAAAAAAAAAAAAAAAGACTGGATTATACTTAGCCAGAAAAAGAGATCGAGGTGCAAACAGTTTCTTTGCTGTTTCCTGTCATAACCAACAAATAATACATAAAGTATTTGTATTCCCTTTCCCAACAACTCACTTTAAAACTGAAACCAGTTTGATAAATGTTTATTGAGCATTTCTTTTGTGCCATAGACAATAGTATGTGCATTGTAGGGTTAGTACAAAGGAAGACTAAGCTTTGATCCCTGTTCTGGGAGAGTGGGGTTGTTTGGTGAGAGGAAGAAACCATGGATAATCTTTTGACCCTGAAAAGACAAAATCAGACTTTCTCTTTAGAGTTGAGTAAATATTAGAACCTGGGATTTTTAGTGGCAATAGGAAATACTCTCTATTTTCTGATGTCTGAAATTCCCTTCATCTGGAAATAATAGCCTATTTTTTTTAAAATTGTGATAATAGGTTTAAAATACTTGAGAAGGGGGCGCCTGGGTGGCTCAGTTGTTAAGCGTCTGCCTTCGGCTCAGATCATGATTCCAGGGTCCTGGGATCGAGCCCCACATCAGGCTCCCTGCTCGTGGGAAGCCTGCTTCTCCCTCTCCCACTCCCCTGCTTGTGTTCCTGCTCTTGCTATCTCTCTCTGTCAAATAAATAAAATCTTTAAAATATATATATATATTTTTGAGAAAGATAGTAGATGTATTCCTAGTAGATTATACTCAATCAAATATAAAAAAACCTTACAGCATCAATTTTTGTTACAAAAGAATAACAACAAAAGATGCAAAAAATATTTTATTAATCCAGACCCATATTTTGTTGTTAGGGAAAATTATGTGCAGATGTATCTTTGTCTCATTCATTCCCAGGTCAAACACAGTGCCATTCCATGCTATTCATACTCCACATTGTTGATAATGTGGGCAGATTTATCACCCACATTAAAAACCTGTTAAGATTTACCAGATTCTCATTTCTCTGGTTTAATTTTTTCAGAGTTGGACATGGAGCAGGAGTTTGTGCCTGGAGTAGACATTTTGCTGCCCACACAGTGCTATGTAGGCTGTGTTTTAAGAACTGGAGTGTCATTTACATTGAAGTGGTCTTTAGTCCAAAGAGCCATAGTTACGTAGTTGGGTATTTCAAGTGCTGGATTTTTGTTAAGGTCTGTCTCCCCCTGTATTGGTCTTTTGGGAAATTTAATGGAAACCCCAGCTGCCATGTGATTGAGAATCAGTGAGAAATGGCCATTTTGTTTTGTGCTATAAATGTATACTTTCTTGGGAACATGCTATTGGTTTTTCAGACCAGAATCTTCAAACCCTTTCATTTTGAATGGTGTTCAGTCTCCCTTTTCCTTGAATGAAATATTGTCCGGCTAAAAATGTGTTACATGGTTTAAATATTTATTAATAAGCATTAATAGGTCAGTGAAGAAGCAAAGTTATTAACAATACTTCAGAAAGCATACTTTATAATTTTTGGAGATAAGGTCATAGTTGCTTTGGAGTTTACCTTAAATGATTAATTATATCCACTCAGATCAGTCTGTGTCCCAGTTTGGATTCTAACTTGAATTTTTATGTATGAAATGAAATTTGCTCAGCCTTTCAAAACTTTCTGGGTTAATGACACATCGATAATATTTGGTCTCCTTACATAAGCCCTCTCTCTGACAGGCAGGTATTCTCTCTTCTCTGTTCTCACCTTGAAGAAGTTATCTGAAGTTGTGTTCCTCTTTAGAATTTAAGAGGAAAGTAAAAGTATAGGACACAGAATTTCATATGAACATTCAGTTGCAAATGAGCCAGGCTTTTGGAATAAAATAGCCAACTTTGGAAAACCTGATTCTGAATTAGGGACTTTTACCTTTACAAAAATTACTTTTTATATAGGAATTGAGAACTTTCTGATTCATATCTTTTTTTTTTTTCTATTTGGCCTAATTATTTATTTATTTTTTTTTTTTTTTAACGTAATCTCTAGGGGTGCCTGGGTGACTCAGCTAAGCAGTCTTACTCTTGATTTTGGCTCAGGTCTTGATCTCAGGGTTGTGAAATTGAGCCCCATGTCAGGCTCCACGCACAGTGTACTAGCCTGCTTAAGATTCTCTCTCCCTCTCCCCCTCTCTCTTTCTCTTTCTAATAAAATAGTAATAAAGTAATCTCTACACCCATCATGGGGCTCGAACTCATGACCGCAAGATCAAGAGGGGCATGTTCTACCGACTGAACCAGCTAGGCGCCCCTGGCCTAATTTTGTCCAGAAGTAAGGGGCTTAATTAACATTTTAGGCTGTTTGATTCTCTAAAGAATGAGACTTCTTGGGGTGCCTGGGTGGCTCAGTTGTTAGGCGTCTGCCTTCGGCTCAGGTCATGATCCCAGGGTCCTGAGATTGAGCCCTACATCAGGCTCCCTGCTCGGCGGGAAGCCTCCTTCTCCTTCTCCCACTCCCCCTGCTTGTGTTCCTGCTCTCGCTATCTCTCTCTGTCAAATAAATAAAAATCTTAAAAAAAAAAAAAGAAGAATGAGACTTCTTGGGGCGCCTGAGTGGCTCAGTCATTTAGGCAGACTTCAGCTCAGGTCATGATCCTGGAGTGCTGGGATCAAGCCCTGTGTCGGGCTCCGCTCAGTGGAGAGCCTGCTTCTCCCTGTGCCTGCCGCTTCCCCTGCTCGTGCTCGCTCTTTCGTTTGCTCTATCTCAAATAAATAAAATATTTTTTTTAAAAAAGAAGAATGAGACTTCTTTACTGGATGAGATTAATAGCTACGAAGACCATGTATATTATATTAAGTTGACAATGTCCCTAGTAGAGTTATGAAAATATTTCATATCAGGGGTGCCTGGGTGATTCAGTTGGTTAAGCATTCGACTCTTGATTTCAGCTCAGGTCATGAAATCAGGGTTTTGAGATCAAACCCTGCCTCAGGCTCTGCAATGGATGTGGTGCCTACTTAAGATTCTCTCTCCCTCTCTAAAAAAAAAAGAAAGAAAATATTTCATATCAAATTTTCTACAAATGGTAAAAAAAGTTATTTGGGGGAAAATCAAGGATCCGGTGTTTAAGCCAAATTATTCACCAGGCATTAACCACTTTCTGTAGACTTACTACTGTTCCATGCACGTTAGGGTTGATTACAAACGTCAGCTGAGCCTCATGTTGAGTGTAGAGATTACTTAAAAAATTTAAATTTAGGGGCGCCTGGGTGGCTCAGTCATTAAGCGTCTGCCTTCGGCTCAGGTCATGATCCCAGGGTCCTGGGATCGAGCCCTGCATCGGGCTCCCTGCTCTGCGGGAGGCCTGCTTCTCCCTCTCCCACTCCCCCTGCTTGTGTTCCCTCTCTTGCTGTGTCTCTGTCAAATAAATAAAATCTTTAAAAAAATTTTTTTAATTTAGGGGCGCCTTGTGGCTCAGATGGTTAAGCGTCTGCCTTCGGTTCAGGTCATGATCCCAGGGTCCTGGGATCGAGCCCCACATCAGGCTCCTGGCTCAGCAAGGAGCTGCTTCTCCCTCTCCCTCTGCCTCTCTCCCTACTCATGCTCTCTCTCTCTCTCTCTCTCTGTCTCAAATGAATAAATAAAATCTTAAAAAAAAATTTTTTTAATTAAAAAAAGTGGGGGCTCTGGGGCTTCTCCCACTCAGCCTGCTTGTGTTCCCTCTCTCGGTGTCTCCCTGCCAAAAAACAAATAAAATCTTTAAAAAAAAAAAGTGGGGGCTCAGCTCTGTTGGTAGAGCATGGGACTCTTGATCTCGGGGTTATGAGTTCGAGCCCCACATAGGATGTAGAGATTACTTTAAAAATAAATAAAAATAAAATTTAAAGAGATCAGCTATAGTCTGTGCCCCAAATTAAAAGGGAAAGACAATATTGAACAGTTTTGACATACAAAGTGCTTTATATTTATTTTGACACTTACACTCATAAATCTATTGCCAGAATGGCTCTATTTTTCTAATGCGGGAACTGGAGCTTAGAGAGATGAAATCACTTGGCTGGTGATTAATGAATTTGAACACAAGTCTTTCTGACTCTGAAACTACGCACAGACTGCCTTTCTGAAGGGCAGGAATAAGTATAGTCAGTGCAAAGTATGGTGGTTGCTAGATGAGTGCTTGACAAAGTACTAAGATAAGACAGTTCAGAAAGAAGAAAAATTTATGAGGTATGAGTAGAGACTTTGTGAGGGGAATTTAGTTTGACCTTGGGTAGAAAGGAAAGACTTGGAATTAGGAATCCATTTTTATTATCTAAATGCCCTCATCTGAGAGAAAGACCTCAAACATACATTCTGAGTTTGGGAGAGTTGCCAGGCCCTATCTCTAAGGTTTGGGTTAGAATTCTGGGGTTCCCAGTTTTACATTGAGACCCCAGACTTTAAAGTGTGTAAAGGTGGGGCGCCTGGCTGGTAGAGCATGTGACTCGATCTCGGGGTTGTGAGTTTGAATCCCACGTTGGGTGTTTAGATTACTTAAAAATACAATCTTTTAAAAAATAATAACAGGGGCGCCTGGGTGGCTCAGTCGGTTAAGCAGCTGCCTTCGGCTCAGGTCATGATCCTGGGGTCCTGGGATCGAGCCCCAGGTCCAGCTCCCTGCTCAGTGGAGAGCCTGCTTCTCCCTCTCCTTCTGCCTGCCACTCTGCCTACTTGTGCTCTCTATCTGTCGAATAAATAAATAAAATCTTTGAAAATAATAATAATAATAAATAAAGTTTGTAAAGGTGATTTAAGAATGTTTGCTACACCCCATATAGGTGTATAGCTTTGCCTAGAATGGGGCTGCAACTCGGATTTGTTTTACTGATATCATCCCATTTTCTTCCCTCCCTATCTCCAGTTATGTTGTGGTAGGAATTTGAGATAGGGCATCTTCAGGATGATGTGGACATAGTTTTATCCCTTCAACTTCAGAGTTGCACCAAGTGGTTGCTGAATGATTGGAAAGTTGAACCTGTGTCTGACTTAGCCTGGAAACTCCAGGCTTTGATAAAATGCTCATTCTTTTAAACAGTGTCCTTTAAGGGTAACCCTTTCGGGTCCTCTCCCTCCTCAAGAGCTTTGTACTATGACTTTTCTGTTGTTCAATAAACCTTGCTTTGCTGCCCTCCAAAAAAAAATAATTAATAATAATAATAATAATAAAACAGTGTCCTAATTTAGTTTGCGAAATAACTCCTAAAAGTAATGAAATATTTGTAAGAAGGAACGAAATGAGGCTCAGGGAGATTTTGCAGGCCTATGGGGTGGCTAGAGAGAAGATGGCAGATATGAGAAAAACACGTTCTATTTAAATTTTGGCCAGAAAACTTGGTAAATGTTTGGCGTAGAAAAAATCTAGGTTTGTAGCCTGAAATAAATCATATAATAGTCCTGACAGGCTCTTTCTGCCTCATTCTCCTTGAAAGGAGGAAATTGGAATTCATATTTATTCAAAATAGTTGATTCACCATCTTGAAGTGGTTTTTAAAAAGTCCAAAATTGTGGATAGTCGGCTTTAGTAAAATATTTTGCCGGCTGTTGGTTACTTGAACATTCCTAAAATAAAGGTAAATGAAAATAAGATAGACTGTTTTTAGGTAGCAGTGGTCTTTCCTAAAGTTCTATTAACTGTCCTTCCTGAATGCAGATAGGTCTATTTATCTAGGAGAGATTATTACTGTGTCAGTCTATGTGTATGTACACATATATGTGTTGTACAGGGGCTTCCCTTCTCCCCGACCCTTTCAGAGTTGATGGCTTTGTCCCTGATTGTTCAGTATAATAGTTTGCAGATTCACTAAGAGAGCCTGTGTAGTAATGCTTGCTTTATTTTTTTTTTCTCTTCCACTCTTGTTTTATTTTTACTTTTTTTTTCTTTGTGATGTGACATTTTCAGCTGATGTATTGAAAGCAAATCCTTCTAATTTGGGAGCCCAGATCACAAGAGTGAGTTTTTCTACTAGTGTCTTTAGCTGTATATCTTTTTTGTGTGTGTCTTTTCACCCTTTTCCCCCTCCCAATTCAAAAGTATTCAAAACACATTTCATAAATATTAGATAAGAAAATTCCTCTGTCTGTTGAACATCATGCCTTTCCACAAAGCAATGTCCACTTTATATTGGGCCAAATTCCTTTTCCTAATGCTATTATAAAAGCGTAGGCTAACGTATGTGTTTTGTTTTGGTTTGTTTTCCATATTATCTAGTGTGTTGGAAATAATTTTAGTTCTGTCTTCATTGCAGATATGTCTGGACTTTGTCACCAGTGTGTCATAGCACTGTTCTTTTTTGGTTGTTGTTTTACTTTGTGTTAAGGAAAATTATATAGTAGTTTCTGAGAATGAAAACCCATTCTTTTATCAGGATTTTAAGTAATAAATTCTTTAACTTACCTCTATTCTCCCTCCTCATCCCCTGGATGTTCCTCTGAGGGCCATGAAGGAATGAAAGAGCTATACATATTACTCTCTCATTTCAGCAGACTGACCAGCTGCAAGTGGTCAGACTGGTGAGCTCTGAACATGCGAGCATTGGAAGACGGTTTGTTTGATAGTCACAGGAAAACTGTTCATGCTGAAAAGAAATCATAGCACCTTTTTATGGTGAAATAAAAGTTTTCTATTTGTTATTTTGATTCAAATAACCTCCCATGTAAGCTGTACATTGCTTTTTAAGATCTTACACCTGGGTAATTTTTTGTACTAGCCTAACCCCTTTCTGTTCTCTTTGGCTTGTGTTATTACAGTTTATCTCATGTTCTGTTTGTCTAGTTTTACATCCTGGAGGAGCAGGTGATTAAATAGTCCCTTTTCTTTCCTCCTAGTGTTCTAAGATTTGCTTGTTGCTTCTGAAATCATTTAATTTTGCCCCATAAAGCAAATGGTATGCTGTCCTAATTAGAAATGCAGGTACTCCAAGTGTTTTATCCAAAGTAATCAGCCATTGTGTTTTCAGTTACTGTAAGAATATAACAGTGTGTTCTATGCTAGCAGTGTAACCATTGATTGAAGTAAATACTCTAAAGGCCTTGTTTTCAGGAACCCCAAGTTATTTCAAATCACCCACCCTCTATTCCCTTTTTTTTTTGTTACCCCAGAGATTGAAAGATCTTAAACAGAGAGAGTTTGCTCGAAATGTGTCTTCAAGATCCCGCAAAGATGAGAAGAAACAGGAAAAAGCCCTTCGGCGGCTCCATGAATTGGCAGAGCAAAGGAAACAAGCTGAATGGTGAGGATATTTTCTCTCAGAGGGTTCTATAGATAGTTTTAATCCTTAAATTTAAGAATTATAATCCTTATTAGTAAATCTTTCAAACTGAAAGCCTATCTATTATTGCAGTATAATATACTGATTTTATGAATATATACTTCTGAGTTCATATCCTATCTGTGTGATTTTAGCTATCTAAGTTCTATGCCTCAGTGTCCTTATCTGTAAGATGGGAGATGATAATAACAATTTACTTCTTGCAGTTGTTTTGAGGAGTGATTATCTTTACATCAGAAGTGCCTTAGGGGCGCCTGGGTGGCTCAATCGTTAAGTGTCTGCCTTTGGCTCAGATCATGATCCCAGGGTCCTGGGATTGAGCCCCGCATCGGGCTCCCTGCTCAGCGGGAAGCCGGCTTCTCCCTCTCCCACTCCCCCTGCTTATGTTCCCTCTCTCGCTGTGTCTCTCTCTGTCAAATAAATAAGTAAAATCTTTAAAAAAAAGTGCCTTATAAAAGAGTGCCATAGAAGATGCTCAGTAAATCAATAAATTATATAAATATTGTTTCCATTCTCCAACCTGTTTTATAGAAAAGCACATATATTACAGTATTCTATTTTATAACTAAACAGTACTGGGGCAGAGACTCAAGTGTTGTAACTTCCTTTTAAGTACTATACAGTCCATACTAATCACTGAAACCTAGGGAATTCTATCCATTTATTACTCTGCAGTTTCCTGCGTTCTTGAGTGTTCTTTTTAATCTTCCTTCATGATTCTTGATGATTATCAATTTGGGGGCTGGTATTTAGCCTTAGGTGGAATTTACCCCACCTAGGGCTGAATTTCTAAGCAACTAGACTTTGGGGACCCAGTCTTTGAGCATCTGAGGATTCATGAGGTATGTGCCTCGATCAGAAAGACTTAGGCCCCCATGTTTGTTTTTAATGGCTGGCCAGGACCAAAGGAAGGAACTGGTTATAGTGGAAAGAGAAACTATGACTGTGGCTTTCAAAAGTTCACAGCCAAGTTGGGGCCACAGTTTCCAAGTTCCTGGACTTACCAAGTTCATTTTTGTTTCAGGATCCTTTTTTTTACTTATTTACTTCTCTAGCATTTTGGAGGAAGAAGGAAGGGAGAGAACACATAGTATGAGTTTTGAAACAGAATTAACCAGTGAGCTCTAATGTTGAGTTAAGCTGCCTGCAAACTGGTTCTGATTCCTTCTTTGGCAGCTTTTTGTATCATAACACATTCCTCTTGGGCATTTTGCAAGGGTACCTATTCTAAAAGTATGTACCAGGTCACTTTCTAATTTGGGACATATTTTAATACATGTTTTTCTTCAGAGGTGACTTGTAGTTCTCAGTTTTATAAGTAAGCAGTTAAAAGATGACCAAGTAATCTCTTGGGAGAAGAAGAGGTTTTTGACCCATTATCAGGTATTTCATGGTCCCAGAATTCATGCATGACCCCATAGTAAGTGTTATTAAAGCAATTGACATGGCAAAGACTAAGCAAAAGAACAAAATAAGATCTGTTTTTCTTCAATTTGAGGGTCTTTTTGCCGTGGGGTAGGTTTTGTGACACAGTGTATGTGTCTCTTGCTATCTAAATCTTTTGGGTTCCTATCTTCCATTAGCAAGAGTCTAGATAGCAAGGGATAACCACATTATCCAAATATATTTAGTCTCTGAGTTTAGGACAGCTAGTAGCTAAGGATCAGATAAAAAGGCTTCATCCAAACAGATATCTAATTCTCCTCACTTCTTGAATTTGGCTTGAAAAATACCTCAAGTGGATAGTCCACACACTGAAAAAATTTCAGACATGAAATGAGTTTAAAACACTGGCTTTGAGGCTCCTCCGTGCTCCTGTTTTCAGAGCTGGGAAAGCTTTTGATAGCATCATGATCATTATACAGAAGGCCCAGAAATTACCACAAAACCAAAGCAAATGCTTTGATGTGGTGCCCAAGAAATAGGCACAGACTCTTAGTTTCTGAAACAGACATACTAACCACAGAGTACCATGGAGTAGCATGGTGGAGGTTTCTGACTATGCTAAACTCAGAAAATAATCCACATTTTTTTTTTTAAAGACTATTTATTTGTTTGACAGAGAGAGTGAGAGAGGGAACACAAGCAGAGGGAGTGGGAGAGGGAGAAGCAGGCTCTCTGCTGAGCAGGGAGCCCGATGTGGGGCTCGATCCCGGGACCCTGGGATCATGACCTGAGCCGAAGACAGACGCTTAACGACTGAGCCATCCAGGTGCCCCGAAAATATCCACATTTTAAAAAATAAAATTTGAAAATATGGAGGAAATTAGAGGGTTGGTTTTTTTTTTTTTTAGCTGAGTGAAATACGACCTTTGTGAATAGATGTTCAACCATATGTTTGATGGCATTCTGATGGGTAGGATGTTTTCAGTAAGAAAGAAGAACAGGGATGCCTGGCTGGCTCAGTTGGAATAGCACGCGATGCTTGATCCTCATGGTTGTGAGTTCAAGCCCTACGTTGGGTATAGAGATTACCTAAATAAATAAACTTAAAAAAAAAACACAGTATGGGGCACGTTTACTAGGTGGTGACAAAAGAGTATTTGAACTGTGTGATATAGCTTCACTTTTTAAATTTTAGACGCTTAGGAAGAAATGGTAGTAACTGGCTGGTGCTGGGAATACGGCTAATTAGTAGATGAACAAAATGAGACTTTGCCTAAACTCACAGAGCAAGTTCTCTTTTTAGCACAGGGCTAGGAAACGACCACCACTTAGTGTCTTTGAGGCCACCTACAGTGAATGATGGAACATGAGAGAGAAGTGTTCGACAAGAAGTATGAAATGTACCCCTAAACTTTTTTTGTTTTCCATTTTCCTGAACCATTGTGTAGTGCACCTGGAAGTGGTCCCATGTTCAGACCAACCACGGTGGCTGTAGATGAAGAAGGCGGAGATGATGATAAGGATGAAGCAGCTGCAAGCGGTGGCACAAGCACTGCTGCCTCCTGCGGCCCGGGGTCTGAGTTCCCCACAGATAAAGGAGGCCCTTTCAGTGCAGTACAGATGACTAGTACCCCTGGACTGGCACAGGCCCCTGGCTTAGCCTCCCAAGGCATCAGCTTTGGCATTAAGAATAATCTAGGGACTCCACTGCAAAAATTGGGAGTGTCATTTTCCTTTGCCAAGAAGGCTCCTGTCAAACTCGAATCAATAGCATCAGTTTTCAAGGACCATGCAGAGGAAGGGACCTCTGAAGATGGAACAAAAGCTGATGAGAAGGGTTCTGACCAAGGCCTGCAGAAGATGGGAGACTCTGACGGTAACAGTAATCTTGATGGTAAAAAAGAAGACGAAGACCCTCAGGATGGAGGGTCCCTTGCCTCAACATTATCCAAGTTAAAAAGAATGAAGCGAGAAGAAGGAGCTGGAGCTGCAGAACCAGAGTATTACCACTACATTCCCCCAGCACACTGCAAAGTAAAACCAAATTTCCCCTTCCTACTCTTTATGAGAGCCAGTGAACAAATGGAAGGTGATACTAGTGTACACCCAAAGAACGCCCTAGAGAGCAAAAAAAGCAGTTCTCCCAAGCCTAAAGGCTGTATCAAGGTGGCAGCAAGCCAAGGAGCAGAGAAGACCATTGATGAAGTCTGCGAGCAACAGACGGAAACCAGTGTCACAGAGCCCTCAGAGCCTGGAAGCAAGGCTGAGACAAAGAAGGCCTCAGGAGGGGATGTAAGTGAGCAGAATGTAGAGAGTCCAGGTCAGAAGGTTACAGAGAACCAAATGTGTGAGTCTAACCCTTCTAAAGAAACCTCTCAGATCACCCCAGCAGGGAAAGAAAGCCAGGAGGGACCCAAACATCCTACTGGTCCCTTCTTTCCGGTTTTGAGCAAAGATGAAAGCACTGCCCTCCAGTGGCCATCAGAACTCTTAATTTTTACCAAGGCAGAACCCTCCATTTCATACAGTTGTAACCCTTTATACTTTGACTTCAAACTTTCAAGGAACAAAGATGCCAGAGCTAAAGGGACAGAAAAACCAAAGGATACAGGAGGCTCCTCAAAGGACCATCTCCAAGGCCTTGATGCTGGTGAGCCAAATAAAAGCAAGGAGGGGGGAGAGAATGTAGAACATTCCTCAGGAGGCAGAATGGACGCACCTGCTTCAGGGTCGGCCTGTAGCAGTCTGAACAAGCCGGAACCTGGGGGCGGCCACGGGTCAGAGACAGAGGACACAGGGAGGAGCCTTCCCAGCAAGAAAGAACGATCTGGGAAGTCCCACCGACACAAAAAGAAAAAGAAGCACAAAAAATCAAGCAAACACAAAAGGAAACACAAGGCTGATCCAGAGGAGAAAAGCTCTAAGACAGAGTCTGGGGAGAAGTCTAAGAAGCGCAAGAAACGAAAACGAAAGAAGAATAAGTCATCAGCTCCAGCAGATTCTGAACGGGGACCCAAACCAGAACCCCCTGGGAGTGGTAGCCCTGCACCACCCAGACGGCGGCGGCGAGCTCAAGATGCTTCCCAGCGGAGGCCCCTCCCGGCTGAAGAAGGGGGCAGTGGCAAGAAGGATGAAGGAGGGGGCGGGGGCGACTCCCAGGATCATGGTGGCAGGAAACACAGAGGTGAGCCTCTAACTTCATCCTGCCAGCGAAGAGCTAGCGCCAAACGGAGCAGCCGGGCCAGCCATCGGAGTCGCCCCAGCAGCGGAGAGGAGGACAGTGATGATGCTTCGTCGCACCGGCTGCGCCAGAAGTCTCCGTCCCAGTACAGCGAGGAGGAGGAAGAGGAGGAAGACTCGGGCAGCGAGCATTCCCGGAGCCGCTCCCGCTCGGGCCGGCGCCATTCCTCACACCGTTCCTCCCGGCGCTCTTACTCAAGTAGCTCGGACGCTTCTTCAGACCGGAGCTGCTACAGCCGACAGCGCAGCTACTCCGATGACAGCTACAGTGACTACAGTGACCGGTCTCGCAGGCACTCCAAGCGCTCCCATGACTCTGATGACTCCGACTACGCCGGCGCCAAGCACCGGTCCAAACGGCACAAATACTCGTCCTCGGACGACGACTACAGCCTCAGCTGCAGCCCGTCCCGAAGCCGCTCTCGGAGTCACAGCAGGGGGCGCTCGCGCTCGCGGGGCCGCAGCCGCAGCAGCAGTTGCAGCCGCAGCCGGAGCCAGCGCAGAAGCCGCAGCACCACGGCCCACAGCTGGCAGCGGAGCCGAAGCTACAGCCGAGACCGCAGCCGCAGCACCAGGAGCCCTTCCCAGAGATCGGGTTCCAGGAAGGGCTCATGGGGTCACGAGAGCCCCGAGGAGAGGCGTTCCGGCCGTCGAGACTTCATCCGCTCGAAAATCTACCGCTCCCAGTCTCCCCACTATTTCCGAGCAGGCCGGGGAGAAGGTCCTGGCAAGAAGGAGGACGGCAGAGGAGACGATGGTAAAGGGACGGGCCCACCCTCCCAGAACAGCAGTGTTGGCGCAGGACGGGGGTCAGAAGGTGACTGCAGCCCGGAAGACAAGAACTCCGTCACTGCCAAGCTGCTACTGGAGAAGATCCAGTCAAGGAAAGTGGAGAGGAAAGCCAGTGTGAGTGAGGAGGTGCTGGCCACCCCTAATAAAGCCGGGCTCAAGCTCAAGGACCCCCCACAAGGTTACTTTGGGCCCAAGCTCCCCCCATCTCTTGGCAATAAGCCTGTCCTTCCACTGATAGGGAAGCTCCCAGCTACCCGAAAGCCCAACACCAAGAAATGTGAAGAGTCTGGCTTAGAAAGGGGGGAAGAGCAAGAACAGTCAGAGACAGAAGAAGGGCCTCCGGGGAGTAGTGATGCCCCATTTGGACATCAGTTCCCTTCCGAGGAAACAGCTGGCCCCTTATCAGACCCACCCCCAGAAGAGCCAAAGTCTGAAGAAGCTACTGCTGATCACCCTGTGGCTCCACTAGGCACCCCAGTGCACTCTGACTGCTATCCTGGGGACCCCGCCGTCTCCCATAACTACCTCCCTGACCCCAGCGACGGGGACACCCTAGAGTCCTTGGATAGTGGCAGTCAGCCAGGCCCTGTGGAATCCAGCTTGCTGCCTATAGCGCCAGACCTTGAGCACTTCCCCAGTTACGCACCTCCCAGTGGGGATCCTAGCATTGAGTCGGCTGATGGGGCTGAGGATGCTTCCCTGGCCCCCCTGGAGAGCCAGCCCATCACCTTCACCCCCGAGGAGATGGAGAAGTACAGCAAGCTCCAGCAGGCCGCACAGCAACACATCCAGCAGCAGCTTCTGGCCAAGCAAGTAAAGGCCTTTCCAGCCTCGGCCGCCCTGGCCCCAGCCGCTCCAGCCCTGCAGCCCATCCACATTCAGCAGCCAGCCACGGCCTCTGCCACCTCGATCACAACTGTTCAGCACGCCATCCTGCAACATCATGCGGCAGCAGCTGCCGCTGCCATTGGAATTCACCCCCATCCTCATCCCCAGCCACTCGCCCAAGTACATCATATTCCCCAGCCCCACCTAACCCCCATTTCCTTGTCCCACCTCACTCATTCAATCATCCCTGGCCACCCTGCCACCTTTCTCGCTAGCCATCCCATCCATATCATTCCTGCCTCAGCCATTCATCCTGGGCCCTTCACCTTCCATCCTGTCCCACATGCTGCCCTCTACCCTACCCTGCTTGCTCCACGGCCTGCTGCAGCAGCTGCCACTGCCCTCCACCTCCACCCACTACTTCACCCCATCTTCTCAGGTCAGGACCTGCAGCACCCGCCTAGCCATGGCACATGATTTGGGGGATGGGAGCCCAAGAAGGGCCAGGGAAGGTGACCTGTATATCTTCCCTCAGGGGTGTTGAGCCATTAATACCAGCAAGTACAAGCTGGGATGGGCAGTGTCTGAGAGCCAAAGAATCAAGTTTTGGCTTGCAGGGGTGGTTTTAGATTTGAGGTTTGCTTTGGGTTTTACTATCAGGGATTTTTTTTTCCCCCTTCCCCCTTTCTGTTTGTCCCTTCCTCTCCTGTGTTTCCAAGCTAGGGAACACCAGTAAGTGCTCCTCACCCCTCTGCAGCAACATCTCCAAACTCTCGAGTTTGGATACTCCTCTCCTCCCTCTCTCTACTTTTTATCCTCTGCTCTTCCCTTCTGTAAATTGTAAAACATTTTCTTCCTCTCTGGCCGGCGGTTTGTCCATCTGGTCCTGCCTTCTCAGTGTCTTTGACCATCCCTTGGTGACCTTCTTGCTATCCTGGGTGAGGTGGAAAGGGAGTCTGACCTGGATCCAGATGCTACTCAGGCTGTATTCAATCCACTTCCCACACAGAGCCACACACTTGGCCCTGTTGTCCTCATGTCCCTCATCCCAGAAGAGATATCTGCATATCCCAGAAAAGAAGATCCTATCATGAATAGAAGCTATGCGGAACATAAAGTCGCCCGTGTGCTTCCCCAGAGAGGAGCTCATGTGTCTGAAGGGTGTATTTTCTTCTGTCATGTTGATGTTTCCTTCTTAATTTATAGGATTTTTTTTAAATGTAAAAAATTGCACTGAACTCTATAAACGTAAATGCTGCTTTTTGTAGCTCATATAAAAAAAGGTTCCATATTTGTAGTATACTGCAATAATATTTTTTACATCCAGCTCTTTAAGTGATCCTTGTTCTGGTGGCTTTGTGTAAATATGTTTGCCCTAGTTGAATTAAGAAACTTTAAAGGTTATAAAATGAAAACAAAAAATAAAGTATCTGTTTTCTGCTAGATGCAAAAATGACTAAGCATGTATATTTTATCAAGCTCATGTATTTTTTGAAGTTATGAACTATAAAAATGTTAAAACAAAAAAAAGGAACATTGTTTAACATTTTTTGCTGGGACAAAATGTTTAGTTCATTTGCAGTAAGTGGTGCCCCCAGCACTGGGATTTTTGAACTAATGGGCAGCAGTAAGCTGGGGGTGTCAGAGGGATCCTCAGTTACGACATTTCCCATCATCTGTTATACAGAGAAACAGGAGGGCCCACAGAGGAGGAAGGAGAGATTCGAGAGCTTTATTCTCTGGAAGCAGTGAGATTCAGAGTGGTTTTCCAGGGGGTTTCCTGGGTGCCTTGTTCCAGGCAGTCCATTTGCCTTCCTAGTACTTAGCCCCCTCTGACAATTTTTTTTTTTTTAATGTGCCTTTTGGGATGGCTAGAAACTGAAGTAGAAGTAGACTTGAGGATGATAGAGTTGGGACAGTGTCTTCCTTCTCATGTGGGGAGGTGAGCACACTTACAGATACTGCAGATTCTTTTGCTTCACAGTTTCCATGCTTTCTGCCCAGCCTAGTTTAAGCAGTGAAGACTTTTTTTTTTTTCCCTTTTCTCCCATGACACCTACCAGAGGAAGTACCACCTCAGTTCCTCTTCCTCCTCTTGCCTTTCACCTGGGCTCTCAGACCAAATTAACATACTGACCCATTTATATTGCAGGTCTCATCTTTGGTGTAGTTAGCATTTCCCTACCTATTCCTGTGGCTAGAATTGTTTGGGTGGTCACTGGACAGGAAGAAACAAACCCTACTTACTTGGGCCAAGGCTCTATATTCTGCCTTTCTTCTTAGATTCCCAAAAGAAAAGGGGGTTTGAGTTTATGAGAAGCAAGTGCTGGGCTAACAAGGCTCTTGACTGAGCCTCCTGCCTGTTCAGTGCTCCTCATCTGATTCAGAAGCATCACTTTTGATAGCTAGCACTGGAAAAATGAAATCATCTGTTTGAAGTGAAGGGACTCATTTTTCTTTGCTTTCAGCCCATGTAAATATTTAAATAATACAGTATTAACATTTTTGTGCTGCTTCCTATTAGCTTGTAGATTGAGCCATACTCTGGCTGCCTCTCTACCTTCCTGGGGGCAGTTTTCTTTAACTTTCAGAATAGTGATTTTAAAACTTAAAAAAAAAAAAAAAAGGAAAAACAAAATAACCTATCCTTACTTACAAGCATTACAGATTGTATTTAACTTTATCACATATGATAGAGATATATATGCTGTAAAATTAGGGAAAGGAACTTTCTAATAAACCAATGATTTGTGGAAACTTGGCAGTCTGTTGTGATTGTTGCCCCATCCGTTCAAGCTGGGAAGGGATGGAGTTACGGGCTATAAATAACATTTTGTGAAGTGATCAGGGGATAGATTCTTGTGCACGAGTTGCTTATGATGTTTGGAACTGAGCTTCTCAAGACAGGCTGCCCAAGTAGAGGGGGGAAATTGTGCTGTAGAAGGAAATAATCGTGGTTAATTTTCTTTCAGTCTTAGGTAGATGTCTTGGAATGTGCACCTCCTTTCCACTCTCCCACAAGAATTTTCTTCTGTGTCTCCTTTTTTCCTCAGTTTAGATATATATATAATCTGTGTGGTAGAATGTATGGCACGTAGGTGCTCACTAAATGGGTTTGGAATTTCTGGCTTTGACTTTTAGGATTTGGGATGAACTTCAGGGTGATGGGATTACAAGTCATCTGCCTGGCCTTTGCCTTCCAGATGGAGTTTTGTATACCCGACCAGTCTTCAGTTATTCTCCTTAACCTTTTAATACTACACTGCAGTGTGTGGGAGCTACCTGGTAAAAGGAAATGTGCTCTAATTGTTAGAGCAGATAAAAGCCTCTATCTACTCTTCTGTTTCAAAAAAAAAAAAAAATCACAAAAAGCAGAGAAAGTTTAGCATCAAAAGCTAACCATAGATTTACAGTGATAAGGTTTCCTCTCTCCCTCAGCCTTTCAGGAAGGAGTAGTACAATGTCTCTTTCTTTCCTGTTCTCTCATACAGCTCCCCTTGACGAAAGAGAAGCTGTTCAATTTGAACCTTGGGTTGGATGCTGAGATCTGCCTATTTTCCTAAAATAGCAAAATCCCTGCCCAGAAAGAAGGCATGTTAGGAAATGAAAGTGACTTTCTGAGCAGGCAGGGTGCAGTGAAAGAGGCAGACTGGCCTATAGAGAGTGCTGTTAGGGGGGCATGTGCAGGTGCTTTGATTCCAGTAAGGGTTCTTTCAGCTACCTGCTTCAGCCACCTGTGCTGGCAACATGGACATGCTCCCTCTCCTACACCCTTGATGACTAAATCGGGCCTTGTCAACCATTTCCATTATTTGCCAGAAATACCTTCACCTCCCCTTTATCAGCTCATGTCTGAATTATTGTAGCATTTTCCTGGCTGGGCTCACCAGGATCTAATTCCCTATCCCATGTAAGCTTACTGGCTTTTCAGAATCTGGGTGTGATTCATTTTATATTTACTCCTCAGTAAAACTGTAAGCTCAGAGAGGACGAGAACTGATTCTTACATTTCCTTTTTTTTTTTTTAAGTCCTTTAGAGTGTTTTCCATAGAGTTGAACACATAGTAAACATTTTGACTGTATTTAAATATGAACAAAAAAAATACTAACAGGACTAAACAAGGATTTAGCAAGGAAGCATCAAAGATGATAAAGGATTTTTATATATCCTCCACCTAGCTCAGTGCCACATAGAAATTCAGTAATTATTTTTTTTAATTCTTTTTTTTTTTTAAGATTTTATTTGACAAGGAGGGAGAGAGCAAGTACAAGCAGGGGGAGTGGCAGAGGGAGAGGGAGAAGCAGGCTTCCTGCTGAGCAGGGAGTCCAACTCTCAGGGCTTGATCCCAGGACCCTGGGATCGTGACCTGAGCTGAAGGCAGACGCTTAACCGACTGAGCCACCCAGGTGCTCCAGAAATTCAATGATTAGCGACTTAATGAAGCTTTAACAAAACTTTGGATTCACTGAGGAATTCTAGGACTCAAGGTTGATGGGATGGGAAAGTGGGACCAATGTATCAACACTCCTCTTTCTACTCTCTCAGAAGGGAGATCAACCCAGCTCTGGCTCCAAAGGAACACCCGTGAGAAACCAAACTCTCGAATACCAAACTTCTCTCACTTCCCAAATCTGATCCTTCTAATTCCAATTTTAGCTGATGGTACCACTGTCCTACCAGCCAGCCAGGCAACAAAGCTTTGAATTACTTTGACACCTCCCTACCACATCCAGTTACTAATCTAGTAAGGGATAGGATTTTGAGCTGTGTGCTGAGATGGTGAATTAGGGGAACGGAGGAGCTGAACGGACTCCGGGATGGCACAGGATAGCTGGGCAGGAGGTGCCTGGGTAGCCCAGTCGGTTAGGTGGCCGCCTTCGGCTCAGGTCATGATCCCGGGGTCCTGGGATCGAGCCCCGTGTTGGGCTCCCTGCTAAACGGAAGCCTGCTTCTCCCTTTGCCTCTGCTGGCTCTTGCTGTCTCAAAATCTTAAAAAAAAAAAAAGGAGGGGCGTCTGGGTGGCTCAGTCGTTAAGCCTCTGCCTTCCACTCAGGTCATGATCCCAGGGTCCTGGGATCAAGCCCCACATCGGGCTCCCTGCTCAACAGAAGCCTGTTTCTCCCTCTCCCACTCCCCCTGCTTGTGTTCCCTCTCTCTGTCAAATAAATTTTTAAAATCTTAAAAAAAAAAAAAAAAAAGGATAGCTGGGCAGGATAAGATGGTGGTTAAGTTTGGTTAGAAAATATAGAGTAAAAGGAGGATGTGGCGGTCTTCCTTTACCCTGAGCAGATCTCTTGAATTTCCTTCCTGAGAACCTGCTTTTTTGGGGAAGACCTGCAGTGCCAGTAAGACTTGGCATTCCTCTTCTTGTCATCCAGAGAAAATTACCTTGCCTTTCTGCTCAAAACTATTCTCATTCCACTGTGACTCCATGTTTGCATCTTCCATCCTCAGTGCATGCTCCCATTCAGTCCGTCTGTCAGCAATGCCTACTAGGTGTTGGGCTTTTGGCTAGGCCCTGGGGCCACAGAAAGGAGACTTGCTCTCAAGGGAGTCATGGACACAATCATGTCCATGAATGGACCATGACTAAACAGTGTGATCACTGCTGTGCCCACATGTGTCAACTCCAGAGTGCCAGCCTGAGGAATCGAGGGAGGCTTCCCCTAGGCAATGACCCCACTAGAATCAAGTCTTGATTGGACAAGAGCTCTGTCACCCAAGAAAGCGTGAGGGTCTGCCTTCAACTGAACTCCTGGTATATAGTCCCAGAGCCTGTGAACCAGAATACCCTGGACTCCACTGTATCCCCACTTCCTTTCCCCTTCACCACCCCTTCACCAGCACCAGCTGCATTGCTGTGACCACACTAAGACTTGGCCTGAGATGGAGGGAGAGTGAAGCAGCTTGCTACACCAATATGGCTGACCAAGACCCTGGAAGGAGGAAGTGGGTAAGTGCCTTATCCAAAAGGATATAGCAGCCTCAAGTCTTATCAGGGGGACAGCAGCTTCCTTCCTCCTTCCTCCACCTCTGACCAAGTCACAGTGGGCCACAGCAATGCAGGCAGCTGTGAGGTGGGGACGAAGAGCTGTAAAACGGCTAGAGTGGAGGTGTACGGACCAGTTCATGGTTATGCTACCCCAAGCAGAAAGGAACGGTGACTTAGACTAGCATGGTGGGAGTGGAAATGTGAAGATTCAGGAGACATAGTTGAGAGGCAGAACCAACAGGACTTGGTGATAAACTACTCTCAGGGAAAGGGAGGAGTCATGGCTTTCAGTCATTAGCATCCACCCCCGGGGTGGCCTCACCCCCTTTCTGGCAATCCAAGAAACCATATGGCTCTTTCCTCTGCCTGCTGCTCAGCAAGTTGGTTCCAGTTTGATAAGAAAAGCCTTCCTGTGGTGGAGACTGAAAGGAAGAGGAAGGAGCTCACCCATTCCTGCCTAGGAGGTTGTGGGAGAAGGAAGATGGCCAGAGCTGTGTGTCCATTTCATGCCCTCTGGCTTCTGGAGTGGGTGCAGCTGCTCTTGGGACCTGGTGCCGTCCCTCCAGCCTGGGCCTTGAACCTGGACCCAGTGCAACTCACCTTGTACACAGGCCCCAATGGCAGCCACTTTGGGTTTTCACTGGACTTCTACAAGGACAACCATGGGAGGTGAGCCTGGGGTGAAGTTTGGGTGTTGGGAGAGAGGATTCCCCACCATCACCACTTCTGTGAACCTCAAGCTCCCCATTTGCTATAGAGGTTGAGCAAAGAGACTTTTAGGCTCTATTCAGAACGAGTTCTTTTGAGGAATACTGGCAGAACTAGCTCAGGTAAGGGTGTCAGGGAGGGGCACAAATGGGAAGGTGGACACCAAAACTACAGCAAGAACAAAGGGAAGATAAAAGTTGATGCCTTATTTTTTCCCTCAAGGATCAGTTGTATGACCCACTCCACCTTGGTCTCCTCCAAATACAGAGAGGAGCACATGTCTGAAATTGACTTGCAAAACTGTCTACCCACTCCCACCTTGCTTTTCTACTCCATGCCTCTCATCCCCATCAAAATTACAGATATTTGAAAAGAAACAATAGAGCATTAATGGCTGGGATTAGTCAGCTGCGAAATCAGACTTCCAAGATGAGAGTCCTGGTTCCTTCTCTTTATAGTAACTACCCTGCACTAGGGACTTACTGTGGTAGCGCTGTGATGCCCACCCCTGGGGATGGCAGGCAGCCCTCAAGTATCTGCCTCTTGGGGGATTTCTCTGCTGAAGAATCACCTCCCCCAAAGTCCCCTTTCCAAGGTGGCCTACAACCAGCGACTGATCAATGAGGAGTGTGGAAGGAGGAGAGAGGTGTGAGGGTGTGATGTTCTCACCTCAACTTGGGACGGCTCTGAAGGGTCCTTCTAGCTCCAGAGCTCCCAGGCTGTTGGCCCATGGCTGTCACTGGGCCTGAATCTGCACCACACTCCTTTCTCTGCCCACTCCTGCTCCTTTCCCTTTTTTTTTTTTTTTTT
Source organism: Mirounga leonina (assembly GCF_011800145.1). Lineage (NCBI taxonomy): Eukaryota > Metazoa > Chordata > Mammalia > Carnivora > Phocidae > Mirounga > Mirounga leonina. Next base: position 28,887,484 of record NW_023270503.1, on the reverse strand, counting down.
TTAGTATTTTATTTGTTTATTTGACAGAGAGAGACACAGCGAGAGAGGGAACACAAGCAGGGGGAGTGGGAGAGGGAGAAGCGGGCTCCCCGCTGAGCAGGGAGACCGATGCGGGACTCGATCCCAGGACCCTGGGATCACGACCTAAGCCAAAGGCAGACGCTTAATGACTGAGCTACCCAGGCGCCCCCCCCCTTTTTTTTTAAGATTTTATTTATTTGTCAGAGAGAGGGAGGGAGAGAGTGCACAAGCAGGGGGTGCGGCAGAGGGAGAAGCCGGCTCCCTGCTGAGCAAGGAGACGTGGGGCTCGATCCCAGGACATGACCTGAGCTGAAGGCAGACACTTAACTGACTGAGCCACCCAGGCGCCCCTTTCCCTTTCTTTCTACAGATATTGGCCTCATAGGCATTACTTAAACATCCTGTGAGCTAAAAAAAAAAGAAAATTACAGCATTTTCTTGAGTACTTGTTATATGTTACTTGGTTGGCACTGTGCAAAAATGTCTCTCATACATTGATTTCATTTACTTCTGACATTGGTTGGTATTGTCCCCAATTTATATATGGTAGAACTATGATTTGAACCTAGATCTACTAAGGTCCTCAGTGAAATCAGTACCCTCACTTTAGAGGTGCTCAGTAGCTTCCCTAATTCTTCACCATTAAAACTAGCTCTCAGGAAGGTATCTGGTAACAATCTTAAGTTCTAGGGAGCATGTCAACCCCTGACTTTTGGTGTGGGGCACAAGGGTGAAGGATATGGAGTGTGGATGGTGTGCAGAGCTTAGGAGGTCTTTCTCAGCAAGGATGACAAACTCCTCATATTTAAATGAAACCAAATGGTTATAGTACCAACTTTACCCTTAACTTGCTAGACTACTTTAGGCACGTGGCTTCCCCACTGGGAGACAGTTTCATTGCCCATAAAATGAGAAAGCTGGCCTCCATGGTCTGTGATGTCTCATTGAGGGAAGATGATCCAGTGCCCTCCAAGGCACACAGCTCTTCTGGGTAGTGCTCTCAGCGCAGGCGCCGGGCCATGTGGTACCTCGGGATCCGCACCGCGCTCACCCAGCTTTCCTACGCAGAGTGGCCATCGTGGCGGGCGCCCCGCGAACCCTGGGCCCCAGCCAGGAGGAGACAGGCGGCGTGTTCCTGTGCCCCTGGAGGGCCGAGGGCAGCCAGTGCACCTTGCTGCCCTTCCACCTCAGTGAGTCCAGCGCAAGGAGGGAAAAGGGGGGGGGGGGGCTACAGGGATCGTGGACGGCTGGGCTTCAGCGCCCCACCCTTCTTGTGCCCTCCAGATGATGAGACCCGACACGTAGGCTCCCACACCTTCCAAACCTTCAAGGCCCGGCAAGGACTGGGGGCGTCGGTCGTCAGCTGGAACGACAACATTGTGGTGGGCGCCGCGGAACGGGGCACAGAGAGCAGTCGTGGGCAGGGACACGTGGAGGGGGGCAACGCCGAGTCCCGCCGGTTCCCCACTCTCCTGTGGCCCTGCTCCAGGCCTGCGCCCCCTGGCAGCACTGGAACGCCCTAGAAAAGACCGAAGAGGCTGAGAAGACGCCCGTAGGCGGCTGCTTCGTGGCTCAGCTCCAGAACGGCCACCGCGCAGAGTACTCGCCCTGTCGGGCTAACACCATGAGCCAGGTTTACGTGAAAAACGGCTTTAGTGAGTTCCGCTCTCCGTTTTGTCTCCGCCCACTCACGGCGCCTTAGCTCCGCCCTCAACCTAATTACCCACCCCCACCCCCCGCCGGGCGCCCCCTAGGCCTACTCTCAGTCTGGCATCCCCGGTGGCCCAACTCCTTGGCCCAGCTCCTAGACCCGCCCCGGCCCAGCTCCTAGACCCGCCCCG